>NC_142869.1:121535250-121844166 GCF_051225735.1 Oryctolagus cuniculus | reverse complement strand
TTTTTGTTTGCCAATTTCATTTCCTTTGGGTAAATTCCAAGGAGTGGGATGGCTGGGTTGTATGGTTGGGTTATATTCAGGTTTCTGAGGAATCTCCAGATTGACTTCCATAGAGGCTTAACCAGTTTGCATTCCCACCAACAGTGGGTTAGTGTCCCTTTTTCCCCACATCCTCTCCAGCATCTGTTGTTGGTAGAATTCTGAATGTGAGCCATTCTAACCCGGGTGAGGTGAAACCTCATTGTGGTTTTGATTTGCATTTCCCTGATTGCTAGTGATCTTGAACATTTTTTCATGTGTTTGTTGGCCATTTGGATTTCCTCTTTTGAAAAATGTCTACTAAGGTCATCGGTCCATCTCTCAAGTGGGTTGTTGTTTTGTTGTGGAATTTCTTGATCTCATTATAGATTCCGGTTACTAATCCTTTATCTGTCGCATGGTTTGCAAATATTTTTTCCCACTCTGTCGGTTGCCTCTTCACTTTCTTGACTGTTAGTTTTGCAGTACAGAAACTTCTCAATTTGCTGTAATCCCAATAGTTAATTTTGGCTTTGACTGCATGTGCCTCCAGGGTCTTGTCTTTTTTTTTTTTTTCATTTAAATTTTTTTTAACTTTTATTTAATGAATATAAATTTCCAAAGTACGATTTATGGATTACAATGGCTTCCCCCCCATACCGTCCCTCCCACCCACAACCCTCCCCTTTCCCACTCCCTCTCCCCTTCCATTCACATCAAGATTCATTTTTGATTATCTTAATATACAGAAGATCAGCTTAGTATACATTAAGTAAGGATTTCAACAGTTTGCTCCCACACAGAAACATAAAGTGAGAAATAATAGATGATTTTTTTCAAATGATGATGAAATCAGATCAGACCTATTGCCATGTTTAATCCCAGTGAGAGTCAAGTTGGGAGTTGATAATTTCTTTTTTTTTTTTTTTTTTTTTTTTTACAGAGGATCAGTTTAGTATACATTAAGTAGAGATTTCAACAGTTTGCACCCCCATAGAAACACAAAGTGAAATATATTGTTTGAGTATTCATTATAGCATTAAATCTCAATGCACAGCACATTAAGGACAGTGATCCTACATGAAGGGTAAGTGCACAGTGACTCCTGTTGTTGACTTTACCAATTGACACTCCTGTCTATGGCATCAGTAATCTCCCTATGCTCCAGTCATGAGTTTCCAAGGCTATGGAAGCCCTCTGAGTTCTCCGATTCTTATCTTGTTTAGACAAGGTCATAGTCAAAGTGGAGGTTCTCTCCTCCCTTCAGAGAAAGGTACCTCCTTCTTTGAAGACCTGTTCTTTCCACTGGGATCTCACTCGCAGAGATCTTTTGCCAGAGTGTCTTGGCTTTCCATGCCTGAAATACTCTCATGGGCTTTTCAGCCAGATCCGAATGCCTTTAGGGCTGATTCTGAGGCCAGAGTGCTATTTAGGACATCTGCCATTCTATGAGTCTGCTGAGTATCTCACTTCCCATGTTGGATCACTCTCCCCCTTATTTATTCTATCAGTTAGTGTTAGCAGGTACTAGACTTGTTTATGTGCTCCCTTTGACTCTTAGTCCTTTCATTATGATCAATTGTGAACTGAAATTGATCACTTGGAATAGTGAGCTGGCATTGGTACATGCCACCTCGATGGGATTGAATTGGAATCCCCTGGTATTTTTCTAACTCTACCATTTGGGGCAAGTCAGCTTGAGCATGTCCCAAATTATACATCTCTTCCCTCTCTTATTCCCACTCTTATGTTTAACAGGGATCACATTTCAGTTAATTTTCAACACTTAAGAATAACTGTGTGATAATTACAGAATTCAACCAGTCATATTAAGTAGAACAGACAAAAAAACTACTAAGAGGGATAATGTATTAAGTTGTTCATTAACAGTCAGGGCTATGCTGATCAAGTCACCGTTTCCCATAGTGTCAATTTCACTTCAGGAGGTTTCCTTTTTGGTGTTCAGTCAGTTGTCACCGATCAGGGAGAACATATGGTATTTGTCCCTTTGGGACTGGCTTATTTCACTCAGCATGATGTGTTCCAGATTCCTCCATTTTGTTGCAAATGACTGGATTTCGTTGTTTCTTACTGCGGTATAGTATTCTAAAGAGTACATATCCCATAATTTCTTTATCCAGTCTATCGTTGATGGGCATTTATGTCGGTTCCAGGTCTTAGCTATTGTGAATTGAGCTGCAATAAACATTAGGCTGCAGACCGCTTTTTTGTTTGCCAATTTAAATTCCTTTGGGTAAATTCCAAGGAGTGGGATGGCTGGGTCGAACAGTAGGGTTATCTTCAGGTTTCTGAGGAATCTCCAGACTGACTTCCATAGTGGCTTGACCAGTTTGCATTCCCACCAACAGTGGGTTAGTGTCCCTTTTTCCCCACATCCTCTCCAGCATCTGTTGTTGGTAGAATTCTGAATGTGAGCCATTCTAACCCGGGTGAGGTGGAACCTCATTGTGGTTTTGATTTGCATTTCCCTGATTGCTAATGACCTTGAACATTTTTTCATGTGTCTGTTGGCCATTTGGATTTCCTCTTTTGAAAAATGTCTATTGAGGTCCTTGGCCCATCTCTTAAGTGGGTTGTTTGTTTTGATCTTGTGGAGTTTCTTGATCTCTTTGTAGATTCTGGCTATTAACCCTTTATCTGTTGCATAGTTTGCAAATATTTTTTCCCATTCTGTCGGTTGCCTCTTCACTTTCTTGACTGTTAGTTTTGCAGTACAGAAACTTCTCAATTTGCTGTAATCCCAATAGTTAATTTTGGCTTTGACTGCATGTGCCTCCAGGGTCTTTTCCAAGAAGTCTTTGCCGGTGCTGATATCTTGCAGGGTTTCTCCAGGGTTTCTCCAATGATCTCTAATAATTTGATGCTGTCGGATCATCGATTTAGGTCTTTAATCCATGTTGAGTGGATTTTTGTGAAATGTGTAAGATAGGGGTCTTGCTTCATATTTCTGCACGTGGAGATCCAGTTTTCCCAGCACCATTCATTGAATAGATTATCCTTGCTCCAGGAATTGGTTTTAGATCCTTGATCAAATATAAGTTGGCTGTCCATGTTTGGGTTGATTTCTGGTGTTTCTATTCTGTTCCCATTGGTCTATCCATCTGTTTCTGTACCAGTACCATGCTGTTTGATTACAACTGCCCTGTAGCATTCCTGAAATCTGGTATTGTGATGCCTCCGGCTTTCTTTTTGTTGTACAAGATTGCTTTAGCAATTCGAGGTCTCTTGTGTCTCCATATGAATTTTGCATCATTTTTTCTAGATCTGTGAAGAATGTCTTTGGTATCTTGATTGGGATTGCATTGAATCTATAAATTGCTTTTGGGAGAACGGACATTTTGATGATATTGATTCTTCCAATCCATGAGCATGGAAGATTTTTCCATTTGTTGGTATCCTCTTCTATTTCTTTCTTTAAGATTTTGTAATTCTCATCGTAGAGTTCTTTAACGTCCTTGGTTAAGTTTATTCCAAGGTATTTGATTGTTTTTGCAGCTTTTGTGAATGGGATTGATCTTGGCAGTTCTTTCTCAGCTGTGGCATTATCTGTGTATACAAAGGCTGTTGATTTTTGTGCATTGATTTTATATCCTGCTACTTTGCCAAACTCTTCTATGAGTTCCAATAGTCTCTTAGTAGAGTTCTTTGGGTCCTCTGTTTAAATAAAGAATCATATCATCTGCAAAGAGGGATAGTTTGACTTCTTCCTTCCCAATTTGTATCCCTTTAATTTGTTTTTCTTGCCTGATGGCTCTGGCTAAAACTTCCAGAACTATATTGAATAGCAGTGGTGAGAGTGGGCATCCCTGTCTGGTACCAGATCTCAGTGGAAATGCTTCCAACTTTTCCCCATTCAATAGGATGCTGGCTGTGGGTTTTTCATAAATTGCTTTGAATATATTGAGGAATGTTCCTTCTATACCCAGTTTGCTTAGAGTTTTCATCATGAAAGGGTGTTGTATTTTATCACATGCTTTCTGTGCATTTATTGAGATAATCATATGGTTTTTCTTCTGCAGTCTGTTAATGTGGTGTATCACATTGATTGATTTGCGAAAAAGATCATACACCTTCTGAAAAAAAATAAAAATTCTTTTGACATTTTCACTTTTCTGTTTTCTTTGTTTGACTCTCGTAGACAGTATTAAGAGGTACTACAAACTTAATTTTTCCAAATGCATCTCTAATTGTCCAACTGCCTTAATTCATCAACCCATTCTTCACCAATTGGTTTATAGATAAAATGTGTATTCACATTAAGAATAGCAAAACTGGGAGGTCTGGGTCAAGGCTCTTAATGGTGCCTCATTGATTTGCTTGTACATACAACAATATTAGACTTGTTATCATAATTTTACAATAGTTTCCTCTAGGGCAAATCTATCTTCTTCTGAATAATAAATTCTCAAACTTTATAAATTTAGGAGTTACCTCACATTGGATTTTGATTGGAGCAAGAAGGAATACATAGATTAATGCTGGGAAAATGTGTATTTTGTCACTTTTCAATAAAATTTTTATGATTGTATTGTATATATTATTTTATCTATGAATTCATATTGTTAGATTAAACCAATGTGTTTTTGTTTTCCTTATAAAATACATATTAATTTACCTAAATTCAATTTTATGTAGCAACTTCATTTATTTAAGTAGCTCTTAAATGTGATTTTAAAGAAAAATTTTTTCAGATCCATTTTGAAGAGACGGGGGAGAGGGGGGTTCGTCTGATCCAGGGGCCCTGAATCTAGGAGCGGCGGAGTTTGAGAAGCCAGCAGTTGGGGGCTCGGCGGCAGCGGTCCCATGGCCAAAGCTGGGGGGGGGGGGGGGCGCCGAGCGCGCGGGGTTGGGGGGGGGGGGGGGGTCCTGGTCTTTGGCTTCTCGACTCGGTCCTGTTTGGACAGCGAACCTGTCTAGGCCTGTCAGGTCAGTGCGGAGTCCGAGGCCTGGAGCGGGCTGGAGGGGGCTGGGGTGCCTGGTGTGGAGTGGGGGACAGAAGCCTGGAGTCGGCCCTCGCCGGTGCCACGCGCGGCCTCCGCCCTGCCGGGGCCCGCGCGCGCCCTTGAGCGTGGGGGGCCTCGCTGGCGCGCGGGGCTGCGCGGGGGTGGCGGCTGCGCGCCCGCGCGCGCCCCCTCCCCGCCCCTCGCCGCTGCAGGGCTCCGGTCCGCCCGGCTGCCTCCCCCACCCTCCGCACTGGAGCGGGCGGGGTGTTCCCGAGCCGCCAGCGGCCGGGGGGAGGGTGTGGACGCAGCGCCCGCAGGCAGGCCCCACCTCCCGGGCCGGCCCCTCGCGGCCGGGAGCTCGGCGGGGAGGGGCGGCGGCGGCGGGCTCGCCCTTCCCCCGGAGGCCGGCGCGGGGGTGGGGGCGCCGGGTGCCCCGGGTCGCGGGCCGGAGGTGGTCCCCCACGCCGCGGGCGGGCCGGCCCCGCCCCCGGGCTCGGGCCGGGCGTGGGCGGGCCCCGCGCTGTTCTCCAAAGTGGGAGTTCGGGACGGGACCCCGAAAACAGGACGGGCCGCGGCCTCGCTCCCACCTCGGAGCTCGAGGAGGCGGAAGCCCGGAGTTGACCCTTTCGCCCCGACTGGCAGTGTCCTTGCTCGGGGAATTGTCGGAGCTCAGCGAGGTGCGGGTTAACAGCGCGACCCAGATCCCGTGAAGTTCTCGTTCCCCTCGCTCCCGTGTACACGTCGCGGGATATTTTCGTAACCCTCTCCTTCCCCCGAGCGGCGGGAATGGTGAAGGGGCTACGTGGGGTTAACCCTCGGACTCTGGGCACTGGGACAAGTTGGCGCTCCCCCCGCGGCCGGTGGACTCGCCCTCCGCCCGCCTGGGGGCCGGCGTGTGGAATGTGCCATTCGCCGGGGGGGGGGGGCGGGGGTTGCGTGCCCGGCGGCTCGCAGGGTTAGTTTGGAAATGGTCGAACAGTTGTCGCTTCCCTTTCTTCATTCCAAGTTTTGTGCAAAGGGAAGTTCCTTCAGAGTTCCACAGAGGCCCGGGAGGGTTCTGTCCCGCCCGGTTCCATGGGAGCGCGGACGCAGCGGCCTCCCTGGCTGCCCCGTCCCTGCCGCCGGGTTTGAACCCACGCCTCTGGCTAACTTCGCGAGTTTCCCAGGCGTCCGAATGGCTGTTTGTGACAGTGGTGCGCGCATTTTTTGTGTGTGTGACATGAGAATTGACTTATAGCCCATCATCTCGCGTGAGATATTTCCTTAGGATCGGGTAAAAGTGACTACTATAATAAAGATTTCTGTTATCTGGATTGTATTTTTTGTCTTCTGGGAGTAATTACTGTATGGTGGAATTATTAATTTCTCCACTTTTTAAACTTCACTAAGTTTTGACTTTTTATTTTATTGTAGTGACTTTCTTATTTCATCTGCCCGATTTTATGTTCCCAGATTTAGATACTGGAACACGAACAGAACTTTTTACTGTGAAACTTGGATTTTTAACTTTAGCATGTGTGGATGAATATATTAAGCACATTCTGACAGTTTTTTTGGAGGCATTAGGGTTTCTGCACAACTTTTTTCTTGATGTTAACAATTTTAACCTTGTTTGTTGCCTCTAATTGAAGGGTGAAGTTATCATATTGTGGGCTCATTTGTCACTTTCGAGTTAATTTCAGAGCAACTTGGTTCCTGATTATATTTTAGTGATAAAGTCTCTTTGTAACTCCTTTTAAAAGAAGTCTTTAATATGCTGGTGACCAATAATAAAGCAGAAATAATTAAACTTGAAAAAAAAAAGAAAAATTTTTTCAATCTTTCAGTATTCAAGTATGATGCTTGCTGGAGGATGTTAATCAATCACTTTAACAGTTTTAGAAACAATCTTTTTGATTAAAGTTCACAACAAACTTTTATCTTATTATGGGTAAAGACTATTTTCAATAGATGTTTCTGCATCTATTGACAGAACAATATGGATTTTCTTTCCTTGGTTAATCAATAGTAATAAATAATGGTGTCTTTTTATTGCACAGTGGTAAGAGTTTCACAAGGGTATATATGTAGGGAGTAAAACTACTAAGTTATTAGGTATGCATCTTCAACAGTAATTCAGAAGTCAAATTACTTTCCAAAGTGTTTTTTTTTTTAACTTACTTTCCTTAAGTCTTTATGTGCAATTGCCTTTCTTTATGTTTTTGGGGTTTTTTTTTTTTTTTTTTTTTTTTTTTTTTTTTGGCTCTTTTTGACAGGGAGAAAGGTCTTCCTTTACCATTGGTTTACTCTCCAATGGCCGTTACAGCTGGTGCACCACGCTGACCCGAAGCCAGGAGCCAGGTGCTTCTCCTGGTCTCCCATGCGGGTGCAGGGCCCAAGAACTTGGGCCATCCTCCACTGCACTCCCGGGCCACAGCAGAGAGCTGGCCTGGAAGAGGGGCAACCAGCACAGAATCAGGCACCCCGACCGGGACTAGAACCCAGTGTGCCGGCGCTGCAGGTGGAGGATTAGCCTATTGAGCCATGGCACCGGCTCTCTCCATGTTCTTATCCTCACTCACAACCACTGTGTATAAAAACCCAAGTTCTTATCAATAGGGCATTGTGACACATAATAGCTTTTCAGTTGAATTTGCATTTTCTTGAATTCTAATGAATTTGCTAATTTTTTCTTTGTTGAGCATTCAGATTTTCTTTTTGAGGTACTGCCTTTCCAAACTCATTTTACTACTGACTTTTCCACCCTCTTTTTTATGCGGTACGATGGCGTCTGTTTAAATGTTACCAGCCATACAGTTGTAATCAAAACAGCATGGTACTGGTACAGAAACAGATGGATAGACCAATGGAACAGAATTGAAACACCAGAAATCAATTCAAACATCTACAGCCAACTCATATTTGATCAAGGATCCAAAACCAATCCCTGGAGTAAGGACAGTCTATTCAATAAATGGTGCTAGGAAAATTGGATTTCCACGTGCAGAATCATGAAGCAAGACCCCTACCTTTCACCTTACACAAAAATTGACTCAACATGGATTAAAGACTTAAATCTATGACCTGGCACCATCAAATTATTAGAGAGCATTGGAAAAACCCTGCAAGATATAGGTACCGGCAATGACTTCTTGGAAAACACCCCAGAAGCACAGGCAGTCAAAGCCAACATTAACATTTGGGATTACAGCAAATTGAGAAGTTTCTGTACTGCAAAAGAAACAGTCAGGAAAGTGAAGAGGCAACCGACAGAATGGGAAAATATATTTGCAAACTATGCAACTGATAAAGGGTTGATAACCAGAATCTACAAAGAAATCAAGGAACTCCACAAGATCAAAACAAACAACCCACTTAAGAGATGGGCCAAGGACCTCAATAGACATTTTTCAAAAGAGGAAATCCAAATGGCCAACAGACACATGAAAAAATGTTCAAGATCACTAGCAATCAGGGAAATGCAAATCAAAACCACAATGAGGTTCCACCTCACCCGGGTTAGAATGGCTCACATTCAGAATTCTACCAACAACAGATGCTGGAGAGGATGTGGGGAAAAAGGGACACTAACCCACTGTTGGTGGGAATGCAAACTGGTTAAGCCTCTATGGAAGTCAGTCTGGAGATTCCTCAGAAACCTGAATATAACCCAACCATTCAACTCAGCCATCCCACTCCTTGGAATTTACCCAAAGGAATTTAAATTGGCAAACAAAAAAGCAGTCTGCACCTTAATGTTTATTGCAGCTCAATTCACAATAGCTAAGACCTGGAACCAACCTAAATGCCCATCAACAGTAGACTGGATAAAGAAATTATGGGACATGTACTCTATTGAATACTATACAGCAGTCAAAAACAACGCAACCCAGTCATTTGCAACAAGATGGAGGAATTTGGAAAACATCATGCTGAGTGAATTAAGCCAGTCCCAAAGGGACAAATATCATATGTTCTCCCTGATCGGCGACAACTAACTGAGCACCAAAGGGGAAACCTGTTAAAGTGAAATGAACAGTATGAGAAACAGTGACTTGATCAGCTCTTGTCCTGACGGTTGATGTACAATGTAATACTTTATCCATTTTAGTATTTTCTTTTTTGTTCTAGTACCATTGGTTGAACTCTGTAATTAACACACAATTATGCTTAGGTGTTTAAATTTTAACTGAAAAGTGATCCCTGTTAGGAATTTGGAAAACATTATGTTGAGTGAAATAAGCCAATCCCAAAGGGACAAATACCACTTGTTCTCCTTGACAGGTGACAACTAACTGAGCACCAAAAAGGAAACCTGTTAAAGTGAAATGAACACTATGAGAAACGGTGACTTGATCAGCCCTCACCCTGACTGTTGATAAGTAGCTTAATATGTTATCCCTCTTAGTATTTTTTTGTTTGTTCTACTTAATACTTTTGGTTGAATACTGTAATCAATACACAATTCTTCTTAAGTGCTGAAACTTAACTGAAAAGTGATCGCTGTTAAATATAAGAGTGGGAATAAGAGAGGGAACAGATGTGCAATTCGGGACATGCTCAAGCTGACTTACCTCAAACGGTAGAGTTAGAAACATACCAGGGGATTCGAATTCAATCCCATCGAGGTGGCATGTACCAATGCCATCTCACTAGTCCCAGTGATCAATTTCAGGTCACAATAGACCACAATGGCAAGTCTAAGAGTCAAAGGGATCACATAAACAAGACTAGTGTCTGCAAATACTAGCTGATAGAATCAAAAAGGGAGAGAATGATCCAACATGGGAAGTGAGATACACAGCAGATCCATAGAATGGCAAATGTCCTAAACAGCACTCTGGCCTCATAATCAGCCCTTAAGGCATGCAGATCCAGCTGAAATGCCCATGAGAGTATTTCAGGCATGGAAAGCCAAGACACTCCGGGGGGAAAAAAAACCTAAATGAAAGATCTCCACGAGTGAGATCCCAGTAGAAAGAATGGGTCATCAAAGAAGGAGGTACCTTTCTCTGAAGGGAGGAGAGAACTTCCACTTTGACCATGGCCTTGTCTAAATGTGATCAGAGTCGGTGAACTCAGGGGGCTTCCATAGCCTTGGCAGCTCATGACAAGAGCCTAGGGTGATTACTGAGGCCATAAACAAGAGTGTCAATTTGTTAATCAACAACAGGAGTCACTGTGCACTTACTCCTCATGTAGGATCTTTGTCCTTAGTGTGCTGTACATTGAGATTTAATGCTATAACTAGTACTCAAACAGCATTTTTCACTTTTTGTTTCTGTGTGGGAGCAAACTGTTGAAATCTTCACTTAATGTATGCTAAACTAATCTTCTGTATATAAAGAGAATCAAAAATGAATCTTGATGTGAATGGAAGGGGAGAGGGAGTGGGAAAGGGGAGGGTTGCGGGTGGGAGGGACGTTATGGGGGGGAAGCCATTGTAATCCATATTCTGTACTTTGGAAATTTATATTCATTAAATAAAAGTTTAAAAAAATAAAAATAAAAAAATAAATGTTACCAGCCATAATTTGGTAGATAAGTTATGGCTAAAGGCCTAATAATTAAGTTTTTATTTCTGATGGAACATTTTGAAAAATAAAACATAATTATCACATTATTTGTTATTGTCAGTATTTCTTTTAAAAGTACAAGAAAGGGACAAGAGCAGTAATACTTGTACAAATACTCAAGAGAAATGTGAAGGAATGAACTAGGGATATTTAGCAAGACCTTACCTCCCTCTACTTCCCCTTACCTCCATAAATGCCAGTAAAATTAATGTCTCATAGGAAGCAGTATTCAAGCAAGGACTGCTGAGAATGGATGTGTGAGTAATCCCAGCATCCTTGCCTGTCATGGAAGTGGGGAAATCTGCACATCTGAGGCTGAGGCTCTATAGCATTTCCCCTATTTTCACATGGTTGTGTTTAGTAATTCAGAGTGGTAGACAGACTGATAATGTATCATTTTCTGGCTATACTCCTTCCAACTCTCCTTCCTCACCACCCTCATGAGATTTTTCCTTGATCTCTCAAGTTCTTTGAAATCAAATATTTTTAATCTACAGCCTTACTTGGGATAAACCAAACTAAAATAGAATATTCACAGAAAAAAGTTCAATTTTTACTAGACTTCAGACTATTAAAAGATAAGATTGAAAAAAAACTTGTAGCAGGCTTGAGGCAAGCAGCCCATAGACTCATTTATTTCAGCTTATATAGTCAAGATCAGCCAATCCATTCAAGGGCCGGTCTATGCCCCAACCATTCACAGCCTGTTGCCAGTCAGGCTCTTGTTACCAGGCAGTTTCTGAAACCATCCAATCACGGCCTGCCGTCAGTCAGGCTCTGTTGTCATGTGGTTTTCTCTGTTGTCATGTGGTTTCTGAAGCCATCCAATCACAGCCTGTTGCCAGGCAGTTTCTGTTGTCAGTGGCCATCATGGCATGAACTTTTCACCACAGCGGCCATCTTGGCATGAACTTTTCACCTCATTCCACCACAAATGAGTATCGAAAATTCTCTAAGATTTGGTCAGTAATCACTTATACCACAACGTAGGTAAAGGGAAATAGGAAGCATCTTCATAAAACTAACACATAGCTTTTATTAATAATGCATATGGCATTGCTGGTTATTATCCATCATTGTAATCATTGTTCCAAGCTTTGTTCATTACATGGCAAACAACTTCCACCATTTTAACATATAATCTTCTCACATATATGCATATGGATGTGTTTGCAAGTCACTATGATTTGGAGAGAGTTTGAGTGTGTGCCCTAAGGGTTCTTATGCTGGGGAGTTGGTCTTTAGTGTGGTGCTAGTAAGAGGTAGGATGACTCTTAAGAGCTGGAGCCCAATGGGAGGTCATTACCACCTCTCCTCATTCTTTATTTGGCTTTGTATCTGCTGATGTGATCTCTCCTTCCCACATGTGCTCCCACAGGTACTGTGATGTGACCCAGTTAAGAAGGTCCTGAACAGGCACTGATTCCATCAATGAGACTGCCCAATATTGAATCTTCAACCTCCCAAACTATGAACTAAGTAAATCTCTTTTCTTTATAAATTATCTACTCAGGCACTTTGATTTGGTAACAGAAAATGAACTAAGGTACACATATATAGTATCTTACAAATAATATTAAATATTACAACAAATTAAACTTTTAAAATTTTAAATCAATTTGAGATTATAAAATTTTGTAAAAATGTTGCTGACTTGACACCATACTACTTCCTATTTTCCTAATGTGCTTCCTACTAAAAAAAAAAAAAAAAAATTCTTCCACATAAATGCAATGGGCTAATTTCTATCTTTTCCCCTTTCTCCCTTACTTTACTTTATGCACACACACAAATACAAACATGCGAGTCTTTCAAAATGTGCAAAAAATGAATTAAAAATACAAGTATTTTGGTGGAAAAATTTTGAAATCCATTCAGTTTTTCCATCATATGCATAGACTTTCGAAACCCATCATATACATGATCTTTTGAAAATCACACATATATATAATTGAGTTCATACCAATACCTCAAGTTATAATCCAATACCAAATAGTTTTTGCTTGTTTCCTTCCTTTCCTAATTGTGGATTCTTTCTCTATCAATGAAATGTCAGCTTTTGCAATTCTTCACAGCTAGAACATAAATAAGTAGAAATGTTTAAAATTATAATTGTGAATCTTCCTCTTCAGCCATTGATCTGAAAATCATTAGTATGGCAGAGAAAGGCAGATGTACTGCTCCTGGGGGAGACTCGCAGATGAGCTCTGTGGGATGTTAGCGAACAGACAGGATATGAGGAACTCAGGTTCATGTGTTTCCACTTATTTGTTTGAAAGGTGTGGGGGGGGGGGAATCTTCTACCCATGCTCCAGTATGGGATGCCAGCCATATGGACAGCAGGTTAGCTCATGATACCACAATGCTGATCCCCTCCCAACAATTACAATTTTTAATAAATGAATTCCTTTCTGGGTTTGTTCTACAATTTTCCACCTTATTATTCTCATCTTGGATGTATTAAGTGTATTGAAATTTCCTCTATTTTAAATAGTGTTGTATTATTTTTTGAACACTAGTTTATTTTGTTAAAGAAAATTGCTACAAGTGAAATTACTGATTGCAACATGAAATTCTTAAATCTTCATATGACAAAACAAAAGCCATTTTTCAGTTCTTTTAATTTTCCTTTTTTCAATTACCAATAATATTGCGTATTTCTGTTGTTACAGTCTATTTTTATGTGAATTATTTTTCATGTTATTGACACTTGATTTTTGTATTTGCCTGATTATTCTTTAAAAGCTGATAATAGAGCCGGCACTGTGGCTCACTTGGTTAATCCTCCGCCTCCGCCTGTGGTACCGAAATCCCAAATGGGCACCGGTTTTAGACCCGATTGCTCCTCTTCCAGTCCAGCTCTCTGCTGTGGCCTGGGAAAGAAGTAGAGGATGGTCCAAGGGCTTGGGCCCTGCACCCGCATGGGAGACCAAGAAGAAGCACCTGGCTCCAGGCTTCAGATCGGAGCAGCTCTGGCTATAGCGGACATTTGGGGAGTGAACCAATGGAAGGAGGACCTTTCTCTCTGTCTCTCTCTCTGTGTGTAATTCTATCTGTCAAGTAAATAAAAATAAATAAAAATAAAGGCTTTTAATAGTACATAAAAGTAATAGAATGTCATACTTCTTGCATATATACTTATCAGTTATCCATTTAGTTGTTAAGATGTTACATTATAGTGTAATATAATTGAAATATTTTAATATTAACACATAATTTCTTCTTCTGATATTGTATATCAGAGGTCATTTAACTGTTAACCTGTAACTGTCTTTGAGACCTTTCTGAGTTTTTCTTATATAGATTTTCATATAGCCACCAAAGATTAATTACATGTAATTTATTGTGATTATTTAACTCATTTTTCCTCTATTTATAGAGCCATCTTCCCAACATTATCAGCTCAAAAATTTTTGGTTTAGTAAAATAGTAAGGTATAGGGGCCAGCATCGTGGCACAAAGGGTTAAGCCACTGCCTGCAGCATGCCATCCCACATGGGCAGCGCTTCAAGTTCCAGCTGTCCCACTTCCAATCTAGCTCCCTCTTAATGTACTTGGGAAAGCAGCAGGGGATGGCACAAGTGTTTGGGTCCCTGTACCTATGTGGGAGATCCAGAAGAAGTTCCTGGCTCCTGGCTTCAGCCTAGGCCAGCTTTGACCCTTGTGGTCATTTGGGAAGTGGCTCAACAGATGGAAGACCTCTCTCCCTCCCTCCTTAACTCCCTCCCCACCCCCCTCTAACTCTGTCTTTCAAAAAAATAAAATAGATCTTTAAAAAATGGCAGCATTTTATAAATACCTTTATGTACATTGAGGGAATTTATTTTATGCTGTTCATTTCCCAGTTTTTTTTAACTTTTATTTAATGAATATAAATTTCCAAAGTACAGCTTATGGATTACAATGGTTTTCCCCCCCCATAAGTTCTTCTTTTTTTTTATTTAATAAATGTGAATTTACAAAGTGCAACTTTTGTATTGTTGTGGCTCCCCCCCGCCAACCTCCCTCCCTCCCGCGGCTCTCCCCTCTCCCATTCCCTCTCCCATCCCGCCCTTCATCAAGTTTCATTTTCAATCACCTTCATATACAGAAGATCACCTTAGAAAGGATTTCAACAGGCTGCACTCACACAACTGCACAAGGTATAGGGCATTGTTCGACTAGTAGTGTTGTTTTTAAGTTTCATAGTAAAACACATTAAGGACAGAGATCCTACATGGGGAGTCTGTACTCCGTGACTCCCGTTGTTGATTTAACAATTGGCACTCTTATTTATGACATCAGCAATCACCCGAGACTTTTTCTCCCCTATAACTTCCCTCCCACCGCAACCCTCCCCTCTCCCGCTTCCTATCCCCTTCCATTCACATCAAGATTCATTTTCAATTCTCTTTATATACAGAAGATCAGTTTAGTATATATTAAGTAAAAATTTCATCAGTTTGCACCCACACAGAAACACAAAGTGAAAAATGCTGTTTGAGTATTAGTTACAGCATTTAATCACAATGTACAGCACATTAAGGACAGAGATCCTACATGAGGAGTAAGTGCATAGTGACTCCTGTTGTTGATTAACAAATTGACACTCTTTGTTTATGGCGTCAGTAATCTCCCGAGGCTCTTGTCATGAGTTGCCAAGGCTATGGAAACCTTCTGAGTTTGCCAACTCTGATCATATTTAGACAAGGTCATAGTCAAAGTGGAAGAAGTGGCAGTTCTCTCCTCCCTTCAGAGAAAGGTACCTCCTTCTCTGATGACCTGTTCTTTCCACTGGGATCTCTCTCACAGAGATATTTGATATTTCATTTAGGTTTTGTTTGTTTGTTTGTTTGTTTGCCAGAGTGTCTTGGCTTTCCATGCCTGAAATACTCTCACAGGCTTTTTAGCCGGATCTGAAATGCCTTAAGGACTGATTCTGAGGCCAGAGTGCTGCTTAGGACATCTGCCATTCTATGAGTCTGCTGTGTATCTTGCTTCCCATGTTGGATCATTCTCTCCCTTTTTTTATTCTATCGGTTAGTATTTTCACACTACTCTTGTTTATGTGACCCCTTTGACTCTTAGTCCTATCATTATGATGAATTATGAACAGAAATTGATCACTGGGACTAGTGAGATGGCATTGGTACATGCCACCTTGATGGGATTGAATTGGAATCCCCTGGTATGTTTCTGACTCTACAATTTGGGGTAAGTCCGATTGAGCAAGTGCCAAACTGTACATCTCCTCCCTCTTTTATTCCCAATCTTATATTTAACAAGGATCACTTTTCAGTTAAGTTTCAACACGTAAGAATAACTGTATTAATTACAGAATTCATCCAATAGTATTAAGTAGAACAAACAAAAAAATACTAAAACGGATAAAGTATTAAGTTGCTCATCAACAGTCAGGGCAAGGACTGATCAAGTCAACATTTTGCATAATGTCCATTTCACTTTAACAGGTTTCCTTTTTGGTGCTGGGTTAGTTGTCACCGATCAAGGAGAACATACCAGCACTTCTGAGCATTAACCATCTGGGACCAGGAAGGAACAAACTCCTCCCTCTTAAGACCACTCACTGCCAGGTAGTGTCTCAGGCTGGAGCTGCTGATGGGAAAAGGGCGGGAGGGAGACGCGGTGAGCCACAGTGACCGCGGCTCGGCGCCTCCCTCCGTGCCCACAAGCGCGCAGGGTCGTGGAAGATGCAGCGGTGGCCACGGGCCGGTGAGGGGACCTGGGGAAGGAAAGGGCCAGCTCTTCAGCCCTGGGTCCCAGGGAACCTTCCCACCGCTCCGGAAGAAAGGAGGACTCCCCGGCTCATCCTAAAACTACACTGGGCCTCTCTGAGCTCTGGCAAATGCGGGCCAGGGTGGCTGAGCCAGCGAACACCGGGGCCCCCACCCGTGCCGCGCGCCGGTGGTCTGGGAGCGGCGCCCGGCGCAGATGGCGCTGGCAGCGACTTGGGTGCTCCAGCTTGGGCAGTCACTCCTGGCTCTAACCAGCATCATTGGGCGAACTGTGGCCAGAGGCCCCCGCGGGGAGCCCGGGCAGGGCAGGGACGGGAGGCGGGGGTCTCTCCAGTCAACCTCCATGCCAGCGCGCCGTCCCCGACAATTCTCAAACCTCGGAAGACAGCGCGGCTGGCTGGGACCCCCAGAGACCACCCCTGCAGGCCAACAAAGCCCCCCGCACACGCTCCCACCCCGCTGTCTTGTGTCTCTCCCGTTCGGCTTTTGGTTCCCTGAATCCTCTTTAGGGCAGCGAGACTGGAGCTAGGCGTCGGCCTCCCCCCGCCCTGAACCGGGCGATGCGCGCAGGTGTCGCACATCCGAAAAAGCCCACGCCCAGATCTGTCCGTGGGGAGTGGAACGCGCACACTCCTGCGCGCGCCCAGCCCGGCCCCTGAGCTCCTTGCCCCACCAGCACCAGGGCAACACACCTGGCGCCCTCCGGGTCGCTCGCTGCCCCGGAAGGCGCTGCGCTGGGCCGCAGCGACCTCTCCACACCCGACTGCCACAGGGAGCTCTCCGAGTAGAGCTTCCCGGAACGCGTGGGACGTGGGCACGGACGCCGAAGTTGGCCACGGACCGGAGGAGGCAGCGGGTGCTCGCCCGCGCCACCGGCGCTGTTTTTCGGCTGTGCCCTCGGCCGGGCGCTCGTCCCCTTCCTGGAGCCGGCACCCGCGGGTGTGTCGGAGACCCGTGAGGGAGAAGGGGCTTGGCGACCAGCTTCGCCAGCGCGGAGAGCGCCCGGCAGATCCCTCGGCCGCTGTTCTAGGGAACCCAGCAGCTCCCCGCGCCCGCTTCTGCTCCTGCCGCTGCCGTCGCCGCCCCCGAGCAGGACCAGGTGTCACCGCCAGACGCGCACCGAGCCACTCACGTTCTCGCGCCGCGCCCACCGCTCAGCGACCCGGAGCCCACCGCCGGTCAGGACGCTGGAGTGCCAATGTCAGTGCCGGAGGAAGCTGTCGCTTCTGGTAGCCCAGCCAGGCCGCCCCTGCGCTGGTGGCCCGGGCCCGCGCGTCTGACGCTCGGACTGCGGCGTGCGTCCGCCCGCGACCCCGGCGAAGGGAGGCCGGCCCCGCGCCGGCGCACGCCCCGCGTCGAGCTGCGGCCTCTCCTCCGCGTCCTCAGTCTCCGGCCTCGCCTTCCTCCCCGGCGCCTCCGGGGCAGCCCCTCCCGCTCGGCGGCGGTGCCAGCGAATGGGCTGCAGCCGCCTGCGCCTCGGGACTGGGGGCCCTCACCTGACCGGCCGGGCGCGCAGCCGCCCACCTTCCTCCTCCAGGGAGTGATGTGGTGGTGAGAGTGGGGAAGAGGCGGGAGCGTTCCGGGACCGGGGCGCCTAGAATCTAGCCTCTGTAGACGTTCTTGCTACTCTCGTGAGTTTAGGTTTCTGAGGGAAGTCTCTGACGTTTTCCCCCTTTTCTCTTCAAACGTTTCCTTTCTGCGAAACTCTTCCGCAGTTGAGTTGGAGTGGGTGTTCTGTTGTTGATTTTGCACGCGTGCTTTGCAGACCGCCCTCAGCAAGGGGAGCCTTCAGCCAATGTCTCTTCGCGGCAGGTAAGGGGTCTGACTTGTTCCCCGCGAATAGGGTCAGGTCACATTTGCTTATTGCAGCTTTAGGAGCGTTATGGAGAATGTGTTGCAATGTAATTCAGAATGGAGATTTTTCTAGACGTGCAGAGTTTGAGTGAACAATGCACGCTGCATGGTTCGGGCCCTGGAGCCCCCCTCTCCACAGTGTTCCATACCTTTAGCCTGACATCAGAGGCCTCATATTCTCCTGGCGTCAGCGACCCCAATCACTCACCTGCCAGCTCCTGCCCCACTTGACTATTGAGTGCAGGTCCTGGCTCTCACTGGGCAACCTGCAGCCCTGCTTCCTGTCCCTCCTTCTCTAGTTTAATGCAAGAAAATCTTTGTAGTCCCCTCACCACCGTCCACAACTGCTTCACCCTCTGCCTCGAGGTGGGTGCTTGGGGTGGGATTCAGGAGGAGCAGGAGCGGCTGGCATTCATCCTCGAAGGCCCTGACAACCCCCCCCCCCCCCACACACACACACCACCTCCACCCACTGGGGTCTCCCTGAATGTCCTTCTCCTGTCCTCTGGCTGCCCCTCCACCTCAGCCACTGATTCGAGGCAGGAGTTTTCTGTTCATCTTCGTTTCCAGTGAATGCCACAGGACAAAGCTGCGAGGTGGGGAAGGGACACCCTTTTCTGCTCAGTTCTTGCCAGGGTTCCATGTAGCAACTTGTGCCCTGGGCACTGAAGCAGCACCGTGGAATCCACCTGTGTGAGTCTCCTAAACGCTCTTATTAAATTATAACCTCTTCTTGCAGTTGTGTTTTGTCTTCTGGACCTAGCCCTGGACCTTGAAGGCCAAATAGAATGGACAGCATCTGGTTCCGGTGGGGTCAGGGGGTGTTGAAGGAATGAGCACGTGGATTGAACCTTGGGTATGGTTTTCTCCATCTCTCAAGGTAGAATAGCAACATACAGGGTTATTGTCAAGGTCAATTTAAAGCACCAGACTGCATCAAGGACATAGTCAGTACTCAACAAATTCTAGTTTGAAAAGGAATTGTTTGTTAACATGCTTGTCAAACACGTGCATGCTTGAATAGAAAGCACAAAGCCAGAAGAGGGGAAAACTCTGGAGAAAGTGGTAATGACAGTGATAGCATCAAAGATTTGATATTGCACAGTAGTTGTAGTAATAGCAAATTATTGTATCATTTTAATTTCCAGCTTATTATTTCAATTGCATTGCAGCCCCGCATAGCTGGGGATTAGTCTGTGGAGAGGGTGAGCTGCAGGGAGAACCCAACAGCTGCTGCAGGACGAGCTGAATTGAAGGCAGCATGGGAGGAGGGGCCAGAAGAATGAGCTGGAAAAGGATTAGAAAGACGCCTGATTGGGCAAAAGGACTTTCTACTGCCGATGATTGGATTTGCTTGGCGATGCACGAGGCATTCTGATTTGGCTGCACGTGGCCAGTGATACCCACAACCTCCTGGCCCCAAATGCTCTCCCCTGCCCATCCCTAAGCCTATTCTATCCCCATGGCCCTTACATCCCAGGCTTCGCTCCATCTTCTAACCCAGGTAAGGACTGCATAATAAGGTACATCGGTTGCCTTCATTGCTTGATGTTAATAGAATGTTCCTTGTGCCTGGTGCTGCTATAAGGACTTTGCACTGATTATCTCACTTAATCTATGGCTATCCCAAGTGGTGTGTGCTTTTATTGCTCCTGGTTCAGAAAAGGAGGCAAGAGAGGTTCAGTACTTCACAGAGGTCACAGTGCTGGCAACAGAGATGAGGCTCGGACATGATGGCTCTGGAGGCAGCAGTCGTGGTGCTGTGCCACACTGCTGGGCAGGAACAGCACAAGGAAAGTTTGCCAGTTTTGACAGCCACAGCAGAATGCCAGTGCATTGAAACAGCTATGTCAGGAAGTCATGGAGCCCCCCAGTGGTACCCACAGTGAATATGCCTCAGCTTTGCTCCTTTCCTCTTTTGCAACCATGTCTCTTTTTTTCCTCAGAAGTCTCCCTCTCTTTCTCTACACGTCCACTTGTTTCTTCTCTCACCTAGTTTTCCAACCTAATTTTCTTTTTTAGAAAGATTTATTTGAAAGGCAAAGTTACAGAGGGAGAGACAGAGAGTGAGAGCTCTTCCATCCACTGGTTCACTTCCCAGATGGCCAAATTGTGGATCTGGGCCAATCTGAAGCCAATAGCCAGGAGCTTCTTCCAGGTCTCCTACATGGATGTGGGAGCCCAAGGACTTAGGCCATCTTCCACTGCTTTCTCCGGGCACATTAGCAGGGAGCTGACTCAGAAGTGGAGCAGCCAGGACTCGAACCGGTTGCCCATATGGGAAGCCAGCACTGTAGGCTTCATCACAGTGCCACTACGGCACAGCACCAGCCCCCACCCCAATTTTCTTATTCCATATTCTTGCTGCAAGCCTTCCCTGTCTGAAAATTCCTGGTATTCTCCAAAGCTCAACATGGACCTGCTATGCAAGTAATGAGCCAGGTGCCCATGAGCAAGTTACTTCCCCTCTCAGAGGCTCTCCATGCTAAGTAAGGAAAGATTGGGCTAGGTGATGCAGAGTTCTCTGAGCCATGTCATTCTATGACTCCAGTGCTAAGCAAGAGCTTTCTTTGACTCCTCCAGTAAAATTCAGTTGAAGGTTGGCTGAATTCTAGGTAAGGAAGATTGGTGAAGTAAAAACAAGTTCCTGAAGTAGCATTACCAGGTGTACAGGAATGGCTTGTACTGGTGTCCTCACTTTTCTCAAGATAAAGTTCTATGGCTGGGCAACATGCATTAGATTTCTGATAAGGGTGTGGTGAAGGTAGTAATTGCAAAAGCTCTTCCACTTGAAAGGGTAGTATAGCTAATCCGACATTCTCAAAAAAGCCTAGTTGTTATGATGACAGCTCCTAAGAAAGTTTCCAGCCTCTTGGTGTTGATGCTCCTATATCACCTTCTCCTTGTGAAGATGGACTGAATCTAGTGACACACTTCTAATGGACAGAATATGACAGAAATCATGGATGTCACCCGTGATCCTGGGTTGCAAAGGCTCTGGCTTCTGTCTTGTTTTTCCTCTTTGGCTTGCTCAAAGGAAAGGAAGCTGCCATGCTGTGAGCCTCCCTATGGAAAGGCTTATGAGGCAAAGAACTGAGCAAGGGCTTTGCTCAACAGCACATGAGGAACTGAGGCTCTCAGTCCCACAGACACATGCAGGAGCCCGGGAGCAGATCACCCCCCTGAGATGACTCCAACCCGACTTGGCTCCTTCACTGCAGTCATGTGCGAGACACTGCGCCAGAGGACAATGTTCCTGGGACCCAGAAACTGGAAGATAATAAATGTTTTTTGTGGTAAGCTGCTAAATTCATCACCTGACAGTTGCTAATGTGCATTTCAGGACTGTGAATTTCCACTCAACCCAACCACACAAATAAGGTATATTTTCTGGATAGAAAGGGGGCCAAATGATCAGCTCTCACTGTAATAAGATGCAGATATGGTGCTGGATAAAGATACAATTGTGGAACAGATAAGACATCAGTATGGTGTGTCTGATAAAACCTCAGGAGCTCCTAGCTATGCTGGGGTATGGACCCCAGCCTCACACGGAGCTCCCCCAGCCAAGCCTCGGCTGACTAGCCAACTTCCCTGCATAGAGCTGGTCCTTTTTCCTCCTGGACACAAGCTGCAGTCTCCACTGGCTCTTGAAGCTTTGTAGCATCTAAAAAATGTAGAATAGAGAGAAAGATGAATTCATTCTTGTCAAAAACAGCCTGCGCTTACAGTCCCCTCTTGCCTGCTCGCTCAGTAACCTGAGTCTGAAAATGATGTCTTCCATTGTATATGTTCATCATCTTTAGATTTTAAATATAACCTATTTTAAATAGCAGTTTGATATAAACAGCAAAATTAAACAAAATGTACAGAGATGTCCATGTCTCCATACAAGAGTAACCACCCCCACAATATCAGCATCCCCTACCTACGTGGTACATGTGTCATAACTGATGAACCTATATTGACCCATCATTATCACCCAAAGTACACAGTCTGCATTGGGGTTCACTGTTGATATTGTACATTTTATGGGTTTCGACATATGTAGCCACCATTATAGTAAAATCCAGTATAGATGAACTGACGTGAAAGTGCTCTGTGCTCCATCTATTCACTGCCCCCCAACACTGCCCCCCATCAACCAGTGATCTTCTCCCTGTGACAGCACTTTTTTTCTTTTTCAGAAAGTCCCATGGTTGGAGTCATAAATAGGAGTCCATTCCAGAATGGCTTCTTTCATTTAGTAATAGTTAAAGTTCTTCCATGTTTTATTCATGGCTTGATAGCTTATTTTTAGTGCTATCCTCTTTATTTTCACTGTCTCACTTCTTTCTAAAGTACACAGTCCTTTATTTAAGTACTGTCAAATCGCATCACTCACTAAAGCAACCAACAAATCCCCAAATGAAATGTCCCTACAAAGCCTTTCTTCTTTTCAGAGGTCATCCCCTTTCCCTTTACTGAATAACTCAACTCCTTGCATTGTTTGCAGTCACTCTCCAGTTTTCTCTTTTTCAGTTTATTTCCCACTAACTACTTGAAATCTAACATCTACTCACATATATCTTGATTCTGTCCATAGTGACATAACCACAAAACACATTTCCTTTGACTTTCATGAGGAAAAAAAATCTGAGTCTCTTTCTACCTTTTCTGCTTCTCCTTTTTTCTTACCTTGCTTATTCTTCTCCCTTTAGGTTTCTTATTGTATAAATTGTGGGCAGATAGATTCCACTATACACCTTGTCCTTTAGCAATCTTAGTTGTATCTGTGCATGGTATTAGTATTAACTATAGACCTAGCTTTCCATGGTGCTGTCTTAACTGAACAGATGCATACTTTATCATGGTAATCAGTCATTCTACAGATGTTCATTAGGACATGTTATTGTTAAATACTGTGCAGGCAATAGTGATGTTGTAGTGACAGCATTTTAACAAGTACATGCCCCCTGCACTTCCATAGTTTATAATTTAGAAAGAAAGGCAACCATAAGTAAATCACATAAATGATGAAAATTCTCCAGTGTCCTGTAGTAGAGGCTATAGCTGGAAGAGATAGTGAACCCACAAGATCTGAAGAAGTGATAGATAATTTGCAAGACCAAGAAAGATGATAGAGAAGCTGAGATGAAGTTGGGTAGAAAATGGAGGAAAGAATCTGTATGAATGGCAAACAAGTTATGTGGGAGCTCATAGAAGGGAAGAAACATTGGCTTCTATGAGAAAACACATAAGTTAAATTTAATTAATACGAAGAGAGCCAGAAGAACATAGCCCAGAAAAAAATGTGGAGAAGGGAATAGGAGATTGTTTTAGGGGGTTTCTGATTACCACTTTTTTGTATATTGTGCCAGTCAAAATATGTGTATCATTCTCTTTTCCCTGTATCCCTCACTCTATGCAAACATTCTATTGCCAAATCTTACTACATGTGTTGAATACTTATTAAATGTACTGATACCTTTCTCTCCCATTGCCCTTTTCGTACTTCTAAGTAGTATAATTTCTACCAGATCATTCTTCTATTGTCTGGCATCTGATTACGTTGAATTTGTCTTCTCTCATATTCTAAATTACAGATACATTGCTTAATTGATTTTGATCAAACATTTAGACATATACCACCTCATTTAATTTTCACCATATAAGTATTATTATGTTCACTTTAGATTAAAGGTACTGAAATATAGAAATCTACAGTTCTTTGAATAGCTTATTTTATTAAAGGCCTGGCATGTGGTGTTCTTCTTCATGAAGCCTGTGAGTCCTCTCTCAAGGCTAACTTACCCTTTGGGTGTCTCTTCATTCAGAAGGATTTTCTTTATTTTTAAAAGGATTTAGAGGGATTGAAAGGGAATTGGTACCCACGTAGGAATGGGAGGGGCCTCCAGCCTCCCAACATAACACAGAATCTATTGCTCAAACTGCCTAGGCAGAGGACCAACACGAAGCTGGTTAAAAACAGTGTTCAGATTAATGGGATAGTATTGAATGATCAAATATATGGGTCTTAGAGGAGTTCCTGAAGGGATGGAAAGATAGAATGGATTATAAGCCTATTCAGTGAAATTATTAAAGAAAACTTTCCCAATATGTAGAAACATAGGGACTTCCAAGTACAGGAAGCACATAGAACTCCTAATAAACATGATCAGAAAAGATCTTCACCACAACAAATTGTAGTCAAACTTTCCACAGTAAAACAGAAAGAAAAAAAATTCTAAAATGTGCACAAGAAAAATGCCAGATTACTTTCAGAGGATCTCCAATTAGACTCACAACAGACTTCTCATCAGAATCCCTAAAGGCTAGGAGAAAATGGCAAGATATATCCAAGCCTTAAGAGAAAAAAAACCTGTCAATCCAGAACACTGTATCCTGTAAAGCTCTCATTTATGAAAGAAGGTGAAATAACAACCTCCCATAACAAGCAGAAATGAAAAGAATTTGTCACCACTTGTCCAGCCTTATAAAAGATGCTTAAGGATGTGCTACACACAGTTAAGACAGAAAGAGTGTCATCATTATGAATGAATGTGAAGGCATAAATTTCCCAGTAAAGGTACAAAAGAAATCCAAAGTAAACAATAGAGATATTTATGGAAACATGGCAGGGCCAAGCCATTGCTTAGCAATAATAACCTCGAAAGTAAATGGCCTCAACTCTCCGGTTAAAATTTACAGACTGGCTGAATGGATAAAAAACAAGACCCATCTATTTGCTGCCTACAAGAAACACCAACAAAGATACTGACAGGATGAAAGTGAATGGATAGAAAAAGATATTCCATGCTAATGGAAAGAAAAAAAGGGCTGATTTAGTCATTCTAATAATAGACAAAATAGACTTTAACATAAAAACTGTTAAAAGTGACAAAGAAGAATACTATGTAATAATTAATGTATCAATTCAACAGGAAGATGTGACTATAATAAATGTATAGGCACCCAACTAAAGGGCACATGGCTATTTTAAAGAAATGTTAATGGACCTAAAGGGAGATATAGACTCCCATAAAATAGCAATGGGTGACTTCAGTACCACACTTTCATTAATGGATGAATCAACTAGACAGAAAATCAACAAAAAAACAACAAAGCTAATCTACACTATGGACCAAATGGACCTAACTTTTATCGATAGAACCTTTCATCCCACAAATGCAGAAAACATTCTTCTCCTCAGTGCATGGAACTTTCTCTAGGATAGACCATATGCTAGGACATAAAGCAAGTCTTAGCAAATTCAAAAAATCACAATCATACCATGCATCTTCTCTGACCACAATATATTGAAGTTGGAAATCAACAACTCAGGAATTTCTAGAATGTATGCAAATACATGGAGACTGAACAACATGCTCCTGAATGAACACTGCATCATCAAAGAAATCATAAGACAAGTAAAAACAAATTCTGGAAATGAATGAAGATGACAATACATAACATCAAAATTTATGGGATACAGCAAAAGCAGTGTTAAGAGGGAAGTTGATAGCAATTGGTGCCTACATCAAGAAACAGGAAAGTCAACCAAATAAATGAGCTATCAATGCATCTCAAGAATCTAGAAAAACAAAAGCAAACCACAAATTAGTAGGAGGAAAGAAATCATTAGAATTAGAAAAGAAATAAACAAAATTGAAATGAAAAACCAATATAAAATATCATCAAAATTAAGAGCTGGAATTAAAAAAATAAACAAAATTGACACACCATTGGCCCAACTAACCAAAAAAAGAGGGAGACCCAAATCAATAAAATAAGAGGTAAAAAAGTAAATTGTACAATGGAAACCGCAGAAATAAAAAGAGTCATTAGGAATTACTACAAAGAGCTGTATGCCAATAACTCGGGAACCCTAGAAGAAATGGATAGATTCCTAGATACACACAATCTACCAAAACTGAGTCATGAAGACACAGAAAACTTAAACAGTCCAATAGTCAGGATGGATATTGAATCAGCAATAAAGAACCTCCCAACAAAGAAAAGCCCAGGACTGGATGACTTCAACTCTGAATTCTACCATATATTTAAAGAGGAACTAATTCCAATTCATCTCAATCTATTCAAAACAACTGAAAGGGAGATAATCTTCCCAAACTCCTTCTATAAAGTGAGCACCGCCTTAATTCCTAAACCAGAAAATATATGTCAGAGAAAGAGAACTATAGACCAATATCTCTGATGAATATAGATGTACAAATCTTCAACAAAATATTAGCTAATCGAATCCAACATCATATCATAAAGATCATTCACTAGGACCAAGTGGTTATTTATACCTTGTATGTAGGGATAGTTCAAAATTTGCAAATCAATAAATGTGATACATCACATTAATGAACTGAAGAACAAAACCCATATGATCATCTCAATAGATGCAGAGAAAGCACTTGGTAAAGTACAACATCCTTTCATGATTAAAATGTTAAGCAAATTGAGTATGAAAGGAACATTCCTCAATTTATGACAACCCACAGCCAGCATGGAGAATGAACAGAGAAAAGTTTGAATGGTAAAAATCTTCCATGTTCATCAAAGGATCAATATCATCAAAATGTCCATATTTACCATAAGCAATTTACAGATTCTATGTGATTCCATTCAAAACACCAATGACGTTCTTCTCAGATCTAGAAAAAATTATGCTAAAATTCATACAGAAACAGAAGAGATCCTGAATAGTTAAACCAATCTTATATAACAAAAACAAAGCAAGAGGCATCAAAATTAAAGATTTCAAGACATACTACAGGGCAGTAGTAGCAGAAGTATAGGCCTATGGAACAGAATAGAAACTCCAAAAATCAATCATGTATCTACAACCAACTTAATTTTGACAAAGGAGCTAAATCAACCCATGAGATAAGGACAGTCTCAATAACAACTGCTGGGAAAATCAATCTCTGTGTGCAAAGGATGAAACATGACCCCTAACTTATTTTTTTAAAACTTTTATTTAATAAATATAAATTTTGAAAGTACAACTTTTGGATTGTAGCGGGTTTTTCCCCCCTAACCACCCTCCCACCCACAAACCATCCCATCTCCTACTCCCTCTCCCATCTCATTCTTCATTAAGATTCATTTTTAATTATCTTTATATACAGAAGATCCACTTAGTGTATACTAAGCAAAGATTTCAAAAGATTGCACCCACACAAATACACAAAGTGTAAAGTACTGTTTGAACACTAGTTTTACCATTACTTAGCTAGTAAAACACATTAAGGATAGAGATCCTACATGGGGAATAAGTACACAGTGACTCCTGTTGTTGATTTAACAATTTCCACTCTTATTTATGATGTCAGTAATCACCTGAGGCTCTTGTCATGAGCTGCCAAGGCTATGGAAGCCTCTTGAATTCACAAACTCTGACCTTATTTAGACAAAGCCATAATTAAAGTTGAAGTTCACTCCTCCCTTCAGAGAAGGGTACCTCTTTCTTTGATGGCCAGTTCTTTCCATTGGGATCTCACTCACAGAGATAATTCATTTAGGTCATTTTTTTTTTGCCACAGTGTCTTGGTTTTCCAGGACTGAGAAACTCTCATGGGATTTTTAGCCAGATCTGAATTAGGCTTAAGTATTATACGATTGGCTGATTAAAGCTATCTTCGCCTCAGACGATGGCTTATGGTAAGAACATGTTATTGAATCATGAAGGAAATGTAAATCAAAACTTCCTTATGTGTGTTAGGCTGGCTATTATCAAAAGGTTAAAAGATTACGAACTGGGATCTCACTCACAGAGATTTTTCATTTAGGTCATTTGTTTGTTTGCCACAGTGTCTTGGCTTTCCATCCCTGAGAAACTGTCATGGGCTTTTTAGCTGGATCCGAATGCCTTAAGGACTGGTTCTGAGCCCAGAGTGTTGTTTAGGGCATCTGCCATTCTATGAGTCTGATGTGTATCCCACTTCCCATGTTGAATCATTCTCTCCTTTTTAATTCTAACAGTTATTATTAGCAGACACTGGTCTATAAACATTTATAATTTTTCTGTGTGTGTTAACATTTTTTTAAATAAAAACATTTTATAAGAAATGACGCTACAGGGGCAGCACTGTGGTGTACTAAGTTAAGCCTTTGCCTGTGAAGCCTGCATCCCATATGGGTGCCACTTGAAGTCCCGGCTGCTCTACTTCCAATCCAGCACCTTCTCCTGAGTGTCAAAACATCAGGCCCTCCCCACCCCCGTGAGATTTCTGTGAAGTCCTCAAGGCAGGGAAATGTATGAGTTTCCAAACATCGTGGGTGCTAGACTGTCAGTACAAGTTTTTTGAAATTGAGGCTGGGGGAGCCAGCTTGCTAGAGTCTTGTGGCACAAGTGGCTGAATTGCATACATCATAATGCCTGGCAAACCCCCTCAGTGTCTAAGCCAGCCAAATGAAAGATGTATGGCCAAATTACACCTTAGAGGAGTGTGGAAGTAACTCTAGGTCTTGAGAGAGAGATTTCTCCCCATAAAGAAAAAAGTGCTTCTGACCCCAGTTAAAATGGCAAAGGAACCCAATTCGGAAGTGTTGGAACAGATGGCAAGACTACCACCACAGGGGATGGCGATCAGCCTCAGATCCAATATGACAAAGACAAGCTGGGATTCACAGTCCATCAGCACAGCAAGTGCTCAGTAGGTAGAAAACTACTAACATGACATCCGTGGTGTGGGACATTCTTGATATACCAACGCAAAACAATTCTTGCTGAAAGCATATGCCGGTGCTTTCTTATCAAGGGTGGGAGATTCTTTCTAAAATGACTTGGCAGGATTCTCACAAAAACTGGACTTTAGGAAGGTTTACTTTGATTTTACTTTTTTCCCAGAAACCTTTTATTTAAGAAACACAAACCATGCATTTCATTCATATAATACTGGGCCAAAGTGGGAAAGAAGACTCTCAGAGGAGCATAACCAAAGTTTGGGCAAGAAGAGGCCAAATCATAGCATTACCCCTTGGTTTCCTTCATTCCCTAATTTATCCAGATTTTCCTCTGATGTCAAAGATTTTCAAGTAACTCTCAATGTTTCCTTAGCTTCCCCTTCCCCTTTCTTCCCCTCCCCTCCCCACCACCACACATTGAATTACGCGTGAAGTCTGTGTAGTGTGCCTTACTGCAGAATCTCTCACGTCTTTGCTCTACTTTGTCATTGCCACTGTTGTAGTTTAGGCTGGTTTTCTAGCCTGTAGCTAACCTCCCACCTGGTTAGTTTCCTCTGTGCAGCCAACATAATCTTTGGAAATTACAAGTCCGATCATGTGTTTTCCCTGATCAAAAAGCTTTTGCTGTTGCTTCCTTCCCATAGAATCAGCAATATGGCCTGACAGGCTCTGACCCTGCTGACCTCCTGGGTCTTTGCCCCTCATTCTTCACCTTCCACTCAGACTTGCTCTTCCCCAAGTACCCTGTGCTTTTCACACTTGTTTCTTTAGTTCATGCTGCTGGCTTAGCTTTCCTTCCACCCTACCCCCATGGAGATTTATCTATCCTTCCACCAGGAAAATCTTCCGTGCTACTTCACAGCGTACATTATTCCTTCCACCTGTGCTCACCTCGCCTTTTGCTCTTACTGCACAATATTATAATTTATTTGTTTATATGGCTGCCAGTTTCCTGCAGGCACAGAATGTAATGGGACTATACGTGTATCTTTAGGGTCTAGCATAATACCTAAAACAGTAGATTCTCTAAAAGTCTGTGTTATTCAGTTAATTTTATTCCAATGACTAGATGGATAAAATGGGAAATTAAAATTCCTTTGTGATTCTTTTCATGTTGGAAAATAATTTTATTTAATTTAAAACAAAATGAAACCAAGAGTTTGCAAAATAGATTATCTTGAGTATAAATAGACAATGTCTTCAGGAAAATATCTATATTTGAATGTTTTTTTACAGTCAATGTTTGACACTATATTCTTCTGTAGCTAGGTAAAATAGGCATCTGCATTGCTCCTGTATCATTTACATTTTTATTACTCTTAAAGGGTTTACTGATTTCCTTATCTATTTTAGATCTTTCCTTCTTCTGTATCCACAGTTAATCTCTCATTCTAGGAACTCTTATGACCTGGTTCATAATGTCTAAGAACTTCTAGTCTCTTTATTGTTAAAACAAAAACCTTGATGCTATATGAAAAATAAATATAATCATGTTGGTGTAAGATAATTATCTAAATCATCTCAGTGAGGAACATGCTAGAAAATAATTCTAGTGAAATAGTCACTGTGGTAGGCAGAATAATGGCCACCTAAAAAATGCCTTGCCTAATCCTTGGACCTGTATGTGACACTGCAAAAGGGACTTCTGTGGCTATAATTGAAGCTGCAGATTTTAGGAAAAGGAAATTACCTTGGATTATCCATGTGGGCCCAATCTAATCACATGTGTCCTTAACACCTGTATCAATGCAACAGCGGGAAGTCAGAGATGTTTGAGATGGAGTGTGCAGGGAGAGCATTTTGTCAAGTAATGCTGTTGGCCTCAAGGAAAAAAAGACTTCAGTCCTACAGCCCCAAGAAACTCAGTTGTGACAACACCTAGATGACCTTGAAAGCACATCCTTTCCCTGGGTAACCAGATAAAAACCCAGGCCAGCTGACACCTTGATTTTAGTTGTGTGAGATTTGAAGCAGAGGACTGTGTACCCAACATGATGCATAAAAGAAACTATCATTGCACATTGCTAGTACTGGACATTGGATACCTGGGGGGAGTCATAGCTGAAGCTGGACTTGGAGTTGTCCTTCTAGGTGATCAGTCACTGTCAGATTTTTTTTTTTTTGACAGAGTTAGTGAGAAAGTGAGACAGAGAGAAAGGTCTTCCTTCCATTGGTTAACCACCCAAATAAATGGCTTCTGCGGCCAGCGTGCTGCAACGATCTGAAGCCAGAAGCTTCCTCCTGGTCTCCCATGCGGGTACAGGGACCCAAGCATTTGGGCCATCCTCCACTGCCTTCCTGGGCCACAGCAGAGAGCTGGACGGGAGGAGCAACTGGGACTAGAACCCGGCGCCCATATGGGATGCCGGCGCCGCAGGCAGAGGATTAACCAAGTGAGCCATGATGCTGGCCCCCACTGTCAGATTTTAAAGCAAATGAGTAGCCCTAACTATATCACATATAGTTAGGTTTTTCTTTTAAACTTGCTTTGTAATCTGAGTTACATTTTACCTTTATTAGTTATTCCTTGCCTTACTTATTAACAGTACATTTCATTCAGTTGAAAATTCATTAAAAAAAAAAACTAAAAAGGTCTCAATATTCTATTTTATTGTCAGTTCCTAGCCTCACAACTTCCAGCTTGTGATGCTGTGGGCAAATGAACTTCTGCAAGCCCCCCTTTTTTCAGTAGTTAACAGATTCCCGCTTCAGTCATCCCAGTTTAATAATCCATGGCCACAGAATGAGATACTGTGATTAGACAGCATGATCAGGAGACCCCAACCCGTTCAGCAGCACCCTAGGGTGTTGAGTCTTTCGAGAAAACAACAGGGTCCACAGAACCAGAGGATTTGTCTTGAGAGAAAAGTATTTTCCCAGAAGAAGGTGAGAAATGCAGGTCGGGCAACACAGCAGGCAGATGAACACTTGGTGAAAGCGAGAATAAACCGGTGCCTAGATGCAGCAGGGCGAGCAACCCTGTTCCTTTAATGCTTAGTACAGTTTCTGAGAGCTTAGAGGCTTGTCAAGGACCACAGTGTTGGGGAAGCACGGTACACTTAGCTTCCATTCTGGCTTTGACACACACTTTAGCAGATCACCCAACGCTTAAGTCTCCACCCAACAGTTGAAAAATGTATTTTGTTTTACAAGGACCTTTACAAGGACATGTGGATCCAGGTTGAGCTAAGGCATCTATTTTTTAAAGGCAGCAGCAATACTTGCCTGCACCGCATTGTAAAATCATTAAAGTACAGACCTTGGAGCCATATGAAACAGAGTTATTATTTTGTCACTCCCAACAATAGTGAAAAAAATTGTTACCTCCCTGAGTCTTAATTTTCTCATTCCTCCTATTGGGCACAATGCTACGCAAATTAAAAGGTTTTATGGAGGTTTAAATGAAATAGTATATACAAAATACCCACTACTTAGGGCCGGTGCCATGGTGCAGTAGGTGCCTGTGGTGCTGGCATCCCATATTGGCACCGGTTCTAGTCCCAGCTGCTCCTCTTCCAATCCAGCTCTCTGCTATGGCCTGGGAAACAGTAGAAGATGGTCCAAGTCCTTGGGTCCCTGCAGCCTCATGGAAGACCAGGAAGAAGCACCTGGCTCCTGGCTTTGGATTGGCACAGCTCAGGCCATTGCAGCCATCTGGGGAGTGAACCACCAGAAGGAAGACCTTTCTGTCTCTCCCTCTCACTGTCTGTAACTCTGCCTCTCAAATAAATAAAATCTTTAAATAAAAAACCCCACTACTTACTAAAAGTACACATTTAAAAACCTGATCATCATGGTAGTCTTTGAATATATATCAGTCAATAAAACATATGTAGTCCTAGCCACCTTCATAAATGTTAACACACCATCATTTGTTAAGTTATCAGATTTTTCCTTCTATTTGCACCAACATTATCAACACTAAACTAGGAATTTACATTAGATGAGACTAAGGGGTTTCAAAGCCCTAGCAAGTATGCTAGACGGACTTCCTGACAGGTAAGGAGTGTAAGATTCCTTTAAAAAAAGATTTATTTATTTATTTTAAAGGCAGAGCTACAGAGAGAGAGATAGAGATAGAGATAGAGAGAGAGAGAGAGAGAGAGAGAGAGAGAGATCTTCCATCCTCTGGTTCATCCCTCAAATGGCTGCAATGGCCAGGGTTGGGTCAGGCCAAAGCCAGGAGCCTGGAACTCCATCCAAGTCTCCCATGTAGATGGCAGGGGCCCAAACACTTGACCCATCCCCTGATGCTTTTCCAGGAGCATTACCAGGGAGCTGGATTGGAACTGGAGCAGCTGGGACTTGAACCCGCATTCATGGGATGCAGTGTTGCAGGTGCCAGTTTCATCTCCTCCACCACAATGCCAGCCCCAAGGACTCTAAGGTTCTATGTTACATCAATTGAATACAAATAAATCATTTCAATTTGGTTAATGCTACTGAAATCAAATTAATAGAGCTGAAAAGAACTTCACAGAATTTTCAGTGACAGTATTTTAAGTAAGAGGCTAGTCTGAACCAATATAGAATGCTAAATTTAGTTTTTTTAAACAAAATTGGCAAAAATGATTGGCAGGTGCCACAGCACTGTGGTGGACATGCACAGCCATGAAGAGGTCTCTGACGCCGCCCCTCTTCAGTTTGCTCCAAGCACAGACATGGTTTTTGAAATTTATCAGCAAGACCTCGCACAGCAAAACTATCAAGCCATTGTTGAGCAGATACTTGGCAGCAAAAACAAAAACAAAACCCACATCCTTGATGAAGCTTTCTGAGTTGTTCTAGAAGAAGAAATTATAAGAGCAGTCATCATGTGAAAATGCTTCAGCTATTATTTTCGTTATTGGGGCAAAACTGAAGGTATTGGCATCACATCTATACCTTTTGCATTGTTGGGAGATGTTTTGTATTGTCTTTCTTTGGATCACTGTGACACAATATTCCCTTTTGTGAAAAATAAATGTTGCTACTTTAAAATTAAAAGCATTCTATTCTGGGAAAAATTATCTACTGTGTATGTATGATGAGCGGCTAAGAAGATTATCTAAATCCCAGAATACAGTCTTCTGTGGGCGAATGCAACTCTTTAGGGCAGGCTTTTCCCTTTACCTGAGAAACCAGGTCTCGCAGAGTCAGCTTAACCTGGACAGTGTCACTTGGTTTTTGTTTGTGGGTTTTTTTTTTTTTTTTTGACAAGCAGAGTTCGACAGTGAGAGAGAGATGGAGAGACAGAGAGAAAGGTCTTCATTCCATTGGTTCATGCCCCAAATGGCAGCCATGGCTGGCGCTGTGCCAATCCGAAGCCAGGAACCAGGTGCCTTTTGCCTCCTCCTGGTCTCCCATGCGGATGCAGGGCCCAAGCACTTGGGCCATCCTCCACTGCACTCCCGGGCCACAACAGAGAGCTGGACTGGAAGAGGAGCAACCGGGATAGAATCCAGTGCCCCAACCGGGACTAGAACCTGGTGTGCCGACGCCGCAGGTGGATGATTAGCCTAGTGAGCCGCAGCACGGGCCAATGTCACTGTTTTCAATACCAATGAGCAGGAAAGCACCTTGGGTCAGAAGTCCGTGGAGGACAGAGAAAAAGGAATGGATGTAGAAGAAGGGGAAATGAGATGATGAAGCTCCGACAACTTGCTCCATTCCAAATATTACAACCTTTCTCAAAAATTCCAGTCACTTCAGAAACCCCGTGCAATGCTGACTGGGATTCCAGGAACTCCTGGAAAGGAAAGGAAGAAGCATGGATGGTATAACCACCCAGGAGCCCAGACAGACAGGAGAAGCCTATATAAGGTAACCTTCAAACGTATCTTTAGGACATTCTGCCCACTCCAGGTTGAGCACACTTCTAACTTCCCTCCATGACATGAACTCCAAGTTAGGCCACTGCTGATAGGTTCCTGGCCAAACCAATCACATTCAGGCTCTGCTGACTCACTGATTGATTCACATATAAGTCCTCATTAGCATATACCTTAACCAACCGGGCAAACTTCCTCATTTGGAGACATAAAAATTCTAAGTCAGGCATTCCTGGCTGGCACACTTCTGGGATAGTTGCTGTTTTGCTGGGAGCTCTCTCTGCCTATTTCAATGAACTTCCTTTGTTTTGCTCAGCCTTCCTTGTCCATGTGCCTCCTACTCCATGGTCATGAAACAGAGAACCTAGCAGGGAAGAGGAGCTGCCATGCATCTCGACCAACCCGGCAGAGAGGAGAAGCTGTGACCCAACAGGAGAGGAGAGGTTGTAACACACAGAGCTGCCACACAAGGAACTGCAACATGGGAGCTGGGCTATTTCTAAAGGATCAGGCAAAAGAACTGGGAAGACCTCAGCAATTGGAACCACACGCTCCTCCTGCCGGCACTCCTGCCAACAGTGTAGGAGACGATTTCATGGAAAACTTGTCTTAAGTATTCTGAAGGGAGTTTGAACAGTTTTTAAAAGTTCTAAATTAGATGCCGCCGCCACCGTGGCTCAATAGGCTAATCCTCCGCCTGCGGCACCAGCACCCCAGGTTCTAGTCCCAATCGGGGTGCCGGATTCTGTCCTGGTTGCCCCTCTTCCAGTCCAGCTCTCTGCTGTGGCCCGGGAGTGCAGTGGAGGATGGCCCAGGTCCTTGGGCCCTGCACCCACATGGGAGACCAGGAGAAGCACCTGGCTCCTGGTTTCGGATCAGCGAGGTGCACCGGCCACAGCACGACGGCCACAGCGGCCACTGGGGGGGTAAACCAATGGAAAAGGAAGACCTTTCTCTCTGTCTCTCTCTACTTGTCCACTCTGCCTGTCAAAAAAATTTTTTTTTAAATAAAGTTCTAAATTAGGAAAATCAAGGAAAAAGATGGAAGACTTGAAAACAGGAGAACTTGTGTATTTTGCAACATTTTTAAAGAGAAAAGTGAAGGAGCAGTTAAAAGTCATAGATTGAGAAATTCTAACATCTTTCTAACAGGTTTTCTGTGGAACAAAATGGAGAATAGAAAGTGTACTGAAAATAACTGAAGGAAGTACCAGTCCCTCCAAGTGTGGGTCAGCTAACCAAGCAGAATAAAGATAATTCCACACTTCGGTACTTCAAGCTGTACCTGTGGCAATACGGGGGGGGGGGGGGGGATAAAACCAGAAAAACCAAAAGGACACCAGAGGAAAACAGTCACACATATACAGGGAAGGACAGGGAGCTGATTTGTGACAGATAACAACCATCAATATGAGAAGATGCTAAAGAAGTGAGGTGCTGAGGGGAAAAAAAAAAATCCAACGATTAGCAACTGTCAGTCTAGAATTTCACACCCAGATAAATTCTCTCAGGACTGCGGGTCAAAGAAAGGCATTTATACTCAAAGACTGGGAAGACTTACTTCTCAAAGACCCTCATGCTGAAAAAAATACTGAATTTTCTTAAGAAGGAACTTGAACCTTTAAGAAAGGAGTGGAATACAGAAAGCAATGGTGAGCACAAAAATTGAAAAATATGAGAATGAATTTCCTATAAACACATGGCATTGATAGACACTGTACGCAACAGTGTGAGCTTGGAAGTCCGTCCTTCGAAGGGATTGTAGACTCACAGAAGAGGCAGGTGTTCACACGCACTACAACACAAGGAGAAATAAATGTGTTCAATAACAACAGAACTAGCAGAGTCTGTGAGAGTTGAAGGAGGCAGCGATCCAGTCTATACAGACATTAGGGATAGGGTTTAGCAAAAACAGTTATTGCAGGGGGGCGGCGCCGGCCCTGTGCCGCGGCCTGAGGGCGGGAAGAGGGTGGCGCTGGAGGCGCGGGTGGTTGTACTTGCGATCCCAACTGTCGCTGGGCGACGCCTTCAAGGTGTCCATGCCCCGCAGCACGGAGCTCTGGAGTTTCCTCTGCAGCCCCAAGCACCAGTTGTCCCGGCACATCTGCGCAGCAAGGATGTCCAGGGCTACTCCCTGCCGGGCCCCGGTGCCCGACCCGCCAGTGCCGCCCGGCTCCGCGCGCAGCGGCCAGGAGGAGGCGCCGCGGATCCCGGGCGGCCACCGCCGGAGGAGGAAGCCGCCGCAGCCGCTGCTGAGGAGACCTCGCCTGCCAAGCCCGCGGCGGCGCCCGGGCCCTGCTTCGGGGGCCGCACGCCGGGGGAGATCTGGAGGGCGGCCACGCCGACGCTGACCACCTTCCCCACCATCCGCGTCGGCGGCCACGTGTGGGGCGACCTAAGCCTGGCGGCGGCGCAGCACCGGGCGCGCCAAGGCCTGCGAGGGAACCTGGAACCCGTGGGGAGGCTCCGCCGCTGCCTGGTGCCCCGGGCGTGAGGAGCGGTGCCGAGGGCGCCGCCTGCCGGCCCCGGACCCCGGCGCGGAGCTTCCGTCTGGACGAGTGGACAGGTGGCAGTCGAGTGTTTAGAAATCCGGCCAGGACCCTGTCCCTAGTGCACTTTAAGCGCGAAGAAGTCGTCACCGGATGGTGTTCTCTGCCCTGCGCCCCCTGCACGCGTCGCCGCCGTCTGGGAGGGACTCCCTGGGGCACCGGGCCTGCGGAGGGGGCGACAGCTGGACCCGCAGGGAGGCCCCTCTGCTTCCTAACCCCAGACTGAGACGTCTCCAGGACTGTAGGGGCTGATCCGTTTTCTCCCTTAAGGACTCTACCTCACTGGTCTGAAGTCCTACGAAGAAGTCACTCTCTCTTTTTTTTTTTTTTTTTTTCTCCAAGAAATTTGATTTCGTGGCTTTTTTTTTTTTAAAGCTAGAATTTACTTGCTCTTCATCGCCCCCCCCCCCCTTTTTTTTTGGTTGTCACCCATCTTTCTGGATGGAACATGCCTTGTGATGTTGCACCAGTTTGTGCTCAGGGTGTTCTGAATCCTCATTCGTTAATTTAATTTTTACTGGCTTGCAAAGAGTTGACCAAGGATGTTCTTAAAAGGTTCAAGCTTATGACTCTGAGTAGTGCAAGGATTTGTGTGACTTTAAATTTCCTGGGCTCAGTGATTACAAAGAGATGCAAAGTACAACTGTGTAAACATTTATAAAGTGTTTCTTAAGATTTTATACGGAAAGCTAATGTTTTTACTTACTGAGCTCCTAAAGAGAATGGTAGAATGCTAAAAGGTTTAAGAAAAGTTGACTTGTTAAAATTTCTTTTAATTGAAGAATAAAAAAAATGAATTGAAACACCACATGGCTTGTGATAAAGAAAAGTGAATAAATTTTGATGAACCTGAGCTGGTTACAGGACTGACTGGCATCCGACTGGATGTGATTTGACCTCATGTCTTGGTCCAACATATAAATCCAAGAATAATAATTCTGGGACACTTAATTTAAAGCGGGAGCTGCATAAGAGGGGTGAATATGTGTAAAGATTGTGATGAAAACCATCAAGAGAATACCCATTATAAGTCTCACAGCTGTTAATGATCTACAGGAGGGGCGGGGGGGGCGCATTTCTTGGTATCAAGTCACTGGTTGAAGTGAACTTTGGGCAAGAGAAATCTTTGTTTCCTTGTTGTCGGATAACAAGAAATGCCCAGACTAACTGCTTTTATATACATCGTGAAAGTTGACATTTTTGTCCTATGGATTTGCCTTTTTTGTCTTCCCATTGGTAATTGTGTTTGCAGTTGTTAGGTCTTTGACAGCTGAAGATACCAGAATCAAGCAGGCTGAGCCCCACAGAGTACTGACCCTTCTTTATGCTGTTACAGTAGTGTGGATACCATGTGGCCCAGTGTGGACTTTTTGATTATCCAAGTGCCTTTGGTCATTGGTGGCAGCAAGACTTAATGGTTCTCAGCTAATGGTGCCTCAACCAGCTTTTAACTGCAATACTAAAGGGTCAAGTAGTGTGCCTGTGCCACTGTTATTTCAAATGTAAGTGTTCTGCTGCAGAATGATCTATCCCAGGGTGAAATTTGCATGTGAAATCCTCAACGCGAAGGTTTAGCTCTGTTTGGCAACTTTTTAGGAGGACATTTTTGACTCTTGAGTTCCTAGAATTCACATGGCATAGCTTTCTGAAATCAGTTTTTTCCTTGTAGTTTAATAGTCTATAATAGGAGTGTAGTGACTTTATTTCAGTGTTCTTTTGTTTAAAAAATGTATCTCTGAATATATATTAGACTTTATGCCAGTTGCCCAGTAAGCCTCAGTTTTACTTGCTACTTGACACATTACTACAGACACTGTCACATGAGTAGATAAACAGTGAATAATTACTTAGAAAATGGAGAGTGTTAAATTATATTTGTGTGATAGAGAGCTTAGACTTTTGGTTTGTTAGTTTCCATTGCCAGTTGTACTTCAGATACATAGAACTTTCTTCCCAAAAACATATTGTTAATTTTTACAGCTAACTAGCAGCTGGAACAAAAAAAGTGTTTGTACCACTTCACTATTGTACATAGGTTTATAATAATTTTAAAAATCCAGTGGCCATATTAGAATGTAATTTTAACATGTAGTTTGTCCAGGTAGTTTCCCAGAGCATTTTGAAATCAGGCTCAGCTGAGAGGTTGACTTTGCTCAGCACACAACTGAAACATAACCAGTGACACCATGCATTTATTTTAACTCAGAGCCTCGACATACTTTCCACTTATGCCTTGTTAGTTTGTGTGCTTGAGCTCTCATAAGTGCATTTTTTGATTATTTGGGCTGTTTGATTTCAGTTGGGATCTGATTATTCATCGTGAATTCAGTATGGTTCATCTGGGTATAAAAAGCTTGCCATTTCTGGTTTTTAAATAAGAAGAAATCTTTGTTTTTGCTGAGTTTGTTTTAGCAAGACCTGTGTGACAGCTTCAAAAATGTGAAGAAACATCTGATGTAGTTGACCAGTATTTTACCAGGAAAGGAAGAGTATTTTATGGGAACTTCTGAGCAGAATGTGAACAGAAACGGCACAGAGGCCTTTGCAGTGAGGCATCCATTTCCTGTCCTCTCCCGTGAGTCTGTAGCTCAGCTTGGATGTAGTTTGCTAAAGAAATCCTGAGACCTTTATTCTCTCTCTTCTATCATGGCGCAAGTAGAAGGGAGCTAGGATGAAATTTATCACTGTGCTTGTGTTTTTAATTATTGTTTAACTCTTGAGTGCCTCATGTGACTGGCACCTCAAATAAGATTCTTCACATCATTTAACTCCTCCTTCTCCTCCTTGTAAACCAGCAACTTATTCTTACATTACTAAAACCAGTGACATGATTGTTGGGGCAGGCTTCATGTTGATAATGCAAAGTGTCACGGTAGTGGGGTGTATTTATTTTGTTTGAGTTTGAGTACTTTACTGGACAAATGTTAAGCTGGTGGCTGACACCTATTGATTTACTATGTGCAAATAATAGTACTATTATTCAGGAAACACTTGAGTAGAAAAAAAAACTCCAAAAAATAGTTGAATCTAAAAATTTTAAGAAATTTTGAACTCGAAAGTTTTTTGTTGTCGTTGTTGGTTTTCAATGGGTTGCCACAGCACTCTTTTAATTGGTGGTTTTTAATGAACATAAATGCCTAATATTTACTTTATTGGTGTGCTTAAATTTTTTATGATAGATTGTTAATATCTTAAGTGCATTAGAAAGCAATTGTTTATAATGGAGCTGAAGTGTTTCCCTGGACAGTTTGATGTGCGTATGGTTAAAAGTTACAATCTGGCTGTGCTTTCCTTTTTAACTTACCAACTATAAATAAATTTTAGAGCATACACAAAAAATATTGAATGGGACCCATTTATACTAAGTAATTCTTTGTTTATCTGAAACCAAAATGTAACTGCTATCTTGTATTTTATCATGCCACTATACATAAGCAGAGCTGCTGGCAAGCCATGGAACTTAATTATTTCCAAATGGAAGAAGGTATGCAAATTAAAGTAGTTTTAGATAAAGACATTTTTTATAAGAACAATTGAGGGGTCAGCATTGTGGTTAAGCCACCACTTACCGTGCAATCATCTCATATCAGAGTGCTAGTTAGAGCACCAGTTTCCAATCTAGCTCCCTGGAGTGGATTGCCCAACTACGCGGGCCCCTGTCACCCATCTGAGAAACTAGGAGGAAGCTCCTGGCTCCCACCTTTAGCTTGGCCCAGCCCTGGCTGTTGCAGCCATTTGGGGACTAAACCAGCAGGTTGAAGATCTCTTTTCTCATCCCCTCCCTACCTCCTCTGCTTTTTGAAACAATAAAATAAAACTTTTATATTAAAAAAGATTTATCTAAAAGGAGTAGAAAATAACTTCCCTCTAGGAAAATTAGTTGATGCCTAGGAATGTGAGTCACAGTTTTCAGAGTGGACATAACAGGCCAAAAGGCAACTGAAACATTCAGAAGCTCTGGTTGCACCTTACAAATTACCTAAGAGCAAGAAGTGAAACCATTCTAGTGAATCATAGAATGGGACTCAAGGCCGGCGCCGCGGCTCACTAGGCTAATCCTCCGCCTAGCAGCACTGGCACACCAGGTTCTAGTCCCGGTCGGGGCACCGGATTCTGTCCCGGTTGCCCCTCTTCCAGGCCAGCTCTCTGCTGTGGCCAGGGAGTGCAGTGGAGGATGGCCCAGGTACTTGGGCCCTGCACCCCATGGGAGACCAGGAGAAGCACCTGGCTCCTGGCTCCTGCCATCGGATCAGCGCGGTGCGCCGGCCGCAGCGCGCCGGCCGCGGCGGCCATTGGAGAGTGAACCAACGGCAAAAGGAAGACCTTTCTCTCTGTCTCTCTCTCCCACTGTCCACTCTGCCTGTCAAAAAAAAAAAAAAAAAAAAAAAAAAAAGAATGGGACTCAAGAGAGCATCTCATCTTGTCAAGGAAGCCCAGGTAGGAAATCTTCCCTATGTTTTAGCTGAAAATGCCAGGAATTTGGGAACATCATACTTTGCTAGCTTGTATGCTGACCACTACAACTCAAATGAATGGTTTCAAAGTAAAATAGTGTCACAATGTGATGTGAGACAAGGGCAAAAAGATGGATCATGCTAGCTCAACAATGTGCCATAACACTAATTACTCAAAGAAAAGCATATATTATTGGACGGGTGGGGCCAGTGCTGTGGCATAGCAAGTAAAGCTGTCGCCTGCAGTGCTGGCATCCCACATGGTCACTGGTTCAAGTCTCAGCTGCTCCACTTCCTATCCCATTCTCTGCTATGGCCTGGGAAAGCAGTAGAAGATGGCCCAATCCTTGGGCGTTGCACCCCCACTCCCTTGGGAGAATCAGAAGAAGCTATATTCGGATTGGCTCAGTTCTGGCCTTGCAGCCATCTGGGGAGTGAACCAGTGGATGGAAGACCCCTCTCTCTCTCTGACTCTGCCTCTCTCTAACTCTTCCTTTCAAATAAATACATAAATCTTTAAAAAAAATAGATGGGTATTACCTTCCTCCTCCTCTTCCTCGTTCTTTGACATTGCAGAAGCAGTTTTTGCTTCACAATTTATCTGCTGTTTATGCAAGGAAATAAAAAAGTAAAACATGACTCCAACCTCCTTGAAAAATATATCTCAAATGTTCAAACTTTAAAATTTTCAGAAGTTGTAAAAGACACTTTACAATGTTTTCTGTTGAAAAGAAAACTTTGCTTCTCCAAATAGAAGACTAGTGACATTATATAGTTGTGACTGAATAGCCTATGTATACTTTATAGATGATTATATTTATAGAATTTTTTTACTTCCATCAAACTATTTTGGCTTCACTTTATGCCCAGTAGAAAATTGAGAGATACAAATACATTTCATGTAACATATCTTAATTATAAAGAACTCAAGGTACTTTTAATGGAGTGATTAGGTTATCTTTATGCTACTTACATAGATATCTTAAAGCTTCTTTTTAAGCAGCATAATTTAAATAGGTGTATTATTGATAAGTAAACATGTTTAGATTGAATAATTTCTCAAGGGCCATCCAATCATACTTTAGACTTAACTCCTTGATATAGTTCTAATGTCTGAATGAAAAATGAAGGTTTGGGTCTCAATTAATTCCCATTAATTACAAAACACCCTTTGTATAACTAATGTAGAACCTGGTTGTCCCCATACACCTCTTTCAATTGGTCATCCTATGATGCATAATATTGGCCAGTTCCTTCCAAGTGGGCTTCCTGTAGTTACTGCACAGTCTTCAAACAGGTACATTTAGAAACTATGCTTACAGTTTACCAGGTATGATCAGACCATTGGTTAACATTGGGAGGTACGTAGCTTTTTAATTGATATCTACTTTCTAGGACATTTACTTTTTAATTAAAAATCAAAGAACCTGGGAAAGAAAGCTAGCATAACAAAGTGGTTGGAAGAGAATGCACACAGGAGGCATTTTATACAAGAAGTTCCTTAAAATTTTTCTTTGTTTTTATGTTGATATTGGCAATATTTGATGATCTCTGATTTCTTACAGATCAAGTAGAACTGTGGTTTAGATTTCATGATTTATATAGATGATTTTATAAACTATTATGTTTCTGAAACTATGCAATTCAGGGTGTTTGGAACTTATATTGAAACACTGGACTACATGTGGGCTTGCTTGCCTAACTTGCAGTGGTTTCAAAATTTTTTAAATGAAATACTCTTACCTTAAATATACTTTTCCAGTGATTAATATTTCCTCCCTCACTCTGTACCCCTTCTTGTCCCTGTCTCTTTCAATCTCCTCTCTCTCACTCATGGGTAAGTGTTTAAAAATGCCACTTTGTTTTTAATAAACTTCACCTTTTATTTCCTTTTTTGCTTTGTGCCTTCATCTTTATTTATTTCAACATATTTTCCTATTAGATTATAACCCACAAATCACAATTTACACTATGCTATCTATTTTGACCACTGAGATATCTATGAATCCTACAGAAGAAAGTTGCTTCTAGGAAACCTGACTCTAAATAACTAATCTTCTCCATAATACATGAATTTTGTTAAATTCAGTCTGAAGAGAAGATATTTATGGTCTTTATCCTTTGAGTAGGTAGTTCATCTTAATTAGTGGACTCTTAACTTTTTACTTATTGTACATAATTATAATGAAAGAAGGAAAGAACCAAAAAATCAGTAACATATAGGGTATTTGTCCCAATATTATGAAACTTAAGTTTTCCTAACCTTCATTTTGATGTATGAGTGGCAATAATAGTATGAGAGTACTTCAAAAAGTTTATGAAAACAGAATTAAAATCCAATTTTATTTTGGTGTGAAAACTTTTAAGGGACCGGCACTGTGGCATAGTAGGTTGGGCTCCCATCTTCAGTGCCAGCTTGCCATATGGCCACTAGAGTCACGGCTGCTCCACTTCCAATCCAGCTCCCTGCTGATACCCTGGGAAGGCAGTGAAGGATGGCCCAAGAGCTTGGACCCCTGCACCTGCATGGAAAACTCAGAAGAAGCTCCTGGCTCCTGGCTCCTGGCTTCAGATTGGTCCAGCTCAGGGCTCTGTGGCCATTTGGGTAGTGAACCAGCAGATGGAGGACCTCTCTCTCTCTTTCAATCTGCCTCCCAAATAAATAAATAAATCCTTTTAGATAAAGAGAGAAAAAAAATTTTGAAAGCCATGCTGGTTCACTCCCCAGAAGGCTGCAACAGCTAGGACTGAGCCAGCACGAAGCCAGGAGCTTCTTCCAGGTCTCCCACAAGAGTGCAGGGGGCGGGGCCCAAGCACTTAGGCCATCCTCCACTGCTTTCCCAGGTGCATTAACAGGGAGCTGGATCAGAAGAGGAGCAGCGGGAATTCGAACAGACGTCCAGAGGGATGCTGGTGCTGCAGGCTGCAGCTCAGTGCGGTAAGCGGCAACACCAGCCCCGGCACACCCACCCCTACCCATTCTTAACAGAAAGAAAAGCACAGATTTACTACACAGACTTCCTAAACATTTGTAGGCCAGGCAGTATTTGGAGCTGGGGCTACATGGCTAACACTAGCCTCCAACCTCCTCGAGAATTGTTCACAGCTGGGGAGGGTGGCGCACAGAGAACAAGGCAATTAGGATACCACTGGGGAAAATCATGGAAAACGTGGGAAAGCCTGGACCATGTCTCAACAAGTGCAGTGCAGAGCAGGAACGGGGCCACTGGCATTTGGCAGAAGGGTAGAGGGATCAGTGGAGAACTCGGCTGTCTAAAAATTGTGGTCTTGTTGTGGGCTACCTTGGGCCTAAATTTCTATTCCAGACGCTTGCCTTTTATGAGATTTCTAAGTACAGGCCCAAGCTTGACGTGTGCAATGCTACAATATTTACTTACAAAGTGCGGAAAATACACTTGTGGGTTTTCTTCAGGGAAAGTGGGTCAGGAAAGGTAAAGACAGACTTCCAGCCCCTGCTTGCTCTGAGTCCGCGAGAAGAGGGAGCCAGCTTCTTACAAAACCGGAAGTATTTACATGGCACTGCCCCCAAGTCCCGGGTAAGGGGAAGTACTTCCTGAGGGTGGGGTCATCTGATTGACAGGTGGGTAGATAACGGTTACACAGAACGGACGTGGTGTCGCTAACGGCCCCCGACTTACCCGGCCTTTGAGGGTAAAAACTTGCGGCTGCGCTTTGTTAGAGCCTCGCTGGTTTCTCCGCTCGGGTCCTCCAAATCCTTGAGCTTGTGGACTTTGGCGTGAGTGGGTCGTGAGGCCGCCCGGAGATGGCAGCTGGCCGCCCGGGAGGTAGGGGAGCCTGGACTGCCCCGTCCGCTGCTTTTCAGCTGTAGAGGAATTGGAAGCTTTCCACGGTCACAGCCGCAGTCCATTCCATTACTGCCACCTGACAGAATAATTATGCTTTTAGGGAGAAAATTCTCCAGTACTCTGTGATGGGTAAGTGAGGGCTTGTTCTCTTCACTTGGAGAGGAGTCGCTCCAGCTTGATGCTTCCTAGTGCTGGGGGATGGGATGGATATTTTTGCTCAGAAGAGTCTTTTTTATATGATCATTGTTTTGAAGCAGTGTTCCCTGGGAAACTGCTTGATGTTTTTCTATGTAGCAGGGGTATTAGACATTTAGAAACTGAGTGTATGTGAATTCGTATTGAAATAGCTGAAGATTAGTATGGAGAAAGCAAATGTGTTTCATAAAAAATCATATTTAATTGAAAATATCCAATCTTGTTTTCAGAATAAGGATATAATGAACAGAAGAAAGCATCCAATGACCGCAATTCTTTCAAATGTTTATATGGTATGAAAAAGTTTCTATCTAAAATACACAGGTCCTTAACTCACACTAGATTTCAAGTTCTTTATGCCCTCCCATGTTATGGGTCATATGAAGAAATTAATATATGCCACTGCCAAGCTGATGCTTGACATAAAAGCTCTTGCATTCATGGTATTCTGAGGGTGTGGGAAGGTAAATTCATATAAAGTATATTTGTTAGCATCCAATGTTTTGATGAAGATTGTGAAAGGAAAAAAGCATCTATTCATTAGATGATACAGACACACTGCATTGGAGATACAAAACTTGATTTCAGTAAACTGGAGTTCAGACCACAATCCCGAGGAGTCAAGCACACATTCTAAGCATTGAAGGGGATGCTAAACAATGTCTGCCTCACTGGTTTTGAATGCTATCTTGCATGTGATCAATTACAAAGAATAATTGATCAGGTCAAGCATCTTCTGATTGCCAAACCCTTCCTTACACCAAAGGGGTTGCATCAAAATTGAATGGAAGTATAAGAAGTTCACTGGTTATGTGATTTCTGAAAAATTTCCAGAAGTCCCTGCTCAAAATCTATGCAGTTTACTTTTCTAAATTTATGAATGAAAATGTCAGGGTCCAGAGAAGTTAAATCATATTATGTAAAATAACAAAAGTAGTTCTTGAGAAAACTGAGACTGACTCCTTATTCATAGGGTGAATTATTTTAATATAGAAATTAAAAGGGGGAGGAGTTAGAAAGAAACTCCGATAGATTGTGCTAAATGTGCTTTTCAGGTTTCTTTACATTTTCTACTCTGCTGTGATCCAAATCTTGTCATTTGTTGATGGATTCAGTTCTCCTGACTGCTACGTGTCTAACTCTGTGTCACGTCCATCGTTATTCATCCTTTGGTATAGGAATTAGTGTCATTTAAGAAAATGTTCTCTAGGATGTCAGGACATAAAGCTGTTGGAGGGGTTAAAGTCAAGTTGGGAAATGAGGAAGAAGAGAGGAATAATATGACTATTGCTTTAAGAAATTATCACTGAAGAGGCAAGAGTGATGGTGATAGCTGGGTAATAGAGAAAGGATGAAAATCTTTATGGGGCATGAAGAAAACATTGAGAAAATGAGACATATTTCTAGATGGAATAGTATTACTGCAGCAAAAACCTGAAGGCGAGAACATTGCCTAACAAACAGCTTCAAATTACTAATGCCTTCCAACAACAAATTTTTTTCCAATGGACTTGTAGATCAGATCTAGCCTACTGTATTGTACTGTACATGACTTAGCTGGGCTAGAATGCTCTCTGCTTGGCTGGGTTTGGGTTTAGGTTTTATCTGCATGAGTCTCGGGGATCAAAAGCAATCCTAGGTGTGCTTTCTTCAAAGGAAGATGATAGAAAGAGAAGTGATCAAGCCAAACCACTATGGCACATTTGAAGCCTCTGCTTACGGAGGTGCCCCTCACACAATCCACTGGCCCAAGAAAGCCACATGGTGTAGTCCAACTTCAGTGGGTCAGAAAAGCATCAGGGAGAGGTCATCTACCTCTTTGTAATGAATTTCAGGTTACCTATGGCAAGGCATAATGATCCACTGCCCTCGTTGTCACCTTCCTAATAGACAATGATTTGCATAGTGACTCATAGTCCGGGGTGGATGCTCTTCTGGGCTCCCACAGCTGTGTGTGTTTCCTTCATCACAGCACTTATTATTGTACCATGCAATTTGACATTCAGGGAGTCTTCACTGAGAGGTGACACTTGAATAAGATCCCTAATGAGGAAAGGGAAAGAACCATACAAACATCTGGGGGAAGGATATTCTAGGCAGAGGTCAGAACACATACACAGGATCTGGAGAAGGGAGGTTGTGCTGAAGATTTGCAGGTAGGGGGTGGTAGCAATAGAGTGAGAGGGAGGATGGTAGAGGATGAGGTCAGGGTTGTAAAGGGATTTGATGATAGATTAGGCAGAAGAGTGAGATAATCTAACGTGAAAGGATAATTCTGTAGTAAGCATGTGGCACACTAGTTAAGATGCCATTTGGGGTGCTTACATCCCATGTAATAGTACCTCGGTTTGAGTCCCAGCCCTACTTCCATTTCTAGCTTCCTCTTAAGGCACACTGTCAGAAGCATCAAATGACATCTCCGGTATGTGAGCCACTTCACTCATGTCAGAGGTCTAGATTGAGTTTTCAGTTTCTTTTCTTTCTTTCTTTCTTTTCTTTTTAAAAGATGTGTTTATTTATTTAAGAGGGAGTTACAGAAGGAAGGAGGGAGGGAGGGAGTGAGGGAGAGAGAGAGAGAGAGAGAGATCGATCTTCCATCCGCTGGTTAACTCCCCAAATGGCTGCAAAGGCTGAAGTTGAACAGATCCAAAGCCAGGAGTCAGGAGCTTCCTCCAGGTCTCCCAAGTGGGTACACAGGCTCAAGCACTTGGGCCATCTTCCACTGCTTTCGCAGGCCATAATTAGCTAGATCAGAAGAGCAGCTGGCACATGAACTGACGCCTATATGGGATGCTGATGAACACAGGTGGAGGCTTAACCTACTACACAGTGCCAGCTCTGAGTTCCCAGGTTCTGGCTTCAGACTGGCCCAATCACGGCTGTTGTGGGCATTTAGGGTAGTGGACCAATGGATGGGAGATCTATCTCTTTCTCTTTGCCTTTCAAATAAAATTAAAATAACATTTATTTATAAAAAAGGATCATTCTGGCTGTCATATTGAGAATACACACTAGGGGGTTGAGGGTAGAAACATGGAAACTGGGGTCAACATTGTGGACCATGCGCTAAGCCACCAGCATCCCATAACTGAGTGCTGATTTGAATCTTGTCTACTCCATTTCCAATTCAGCATCCTAGCAATACACCCGAGAAGGCAGTGGAAGATGACCCGAGCGCTTCAGCACCTCCAACCCATGTGGGAGGGGGGCCCAGGTGGAGTTCCTGCCTCCTGGTTCAGTCTACACCAGTACCGGGCATTGCAGCCACTTGGAGATTAAACCAGAGGATGCCAAGTATGTATGCATTTCTGTATGTATGTATCTATCCATCTCTACCCCCATCACTCTGCCTTTCAAATAAATAAATAAATCTTACAAAAATGAATGTGGAGACTGGCTTGCAGGCTATTATTATACTCTCTGGTGGTATAAACAGAAGCGATGGAAAGGAATCAGTTTCCAGGCATAATGTTAAAGGTAGAGATTGGACGGGTATGTTAGAGAGAAGGTCAGTGATGACTTTGACCTTATGAAACATCTGCAACAATTGATTTTTTTAAGGTATCTGGAAGACTGCAGGAGAGGCAAGTTTGGAAATAAGTTTTGTTCATGACAGGTTTTGTGATTATTTGACATCTAATTGCAGACACTGAATAGAGACTCAGAGAGAATGAATCTGTTACTTGCTCACAGTTCTTCCTCCCCTCTGCTCTCATGCTCAGTTCAGCTTCTTGAGTAGAGTATGCATTTCTGCCTCCCTGGTGCTGGGCATGGCTGTGTAAATTGCTTTGGAGAATTAAACGTGGGTGGAAGTGACTTTGTGCCAATTGGGCTGAGACCCTAGACAGTATGGCAGAAATACAACAGTCACTTTGAAGACTGTGCTTCACCAGGAGAGGAGCATACCCTTGAGGAGGTGCTGGTACCAGAAAGGGAGCTTTGTGGAGCCGATCTGAACTGAGTCTGCAGCCCGAGGCAGAGGTGCTTTGGCAAACCTGTGGAAAATTCAACAGGAAATGACTACTTGTTATCATAAGCCAGTGTGTTTTTGAATTGTTTGTTATATATTTTATTAAAGCAGAAGCATGCCTACTACAGTTAGGCACTTGAGATTGGAGTTGATGGGACGGGTCTGGCCTCAAAATGTGAAGTTGGGGGTCGTCAGCCCATAGATTGCTAGCTCACTAAGGCAGTGAACGTAGAGAAGAGATCCAGGGACTGAGCCATGCAGCCGTGCACTGTGTGCTTGCCAGCGTGGGACTCGGTGCCCAGGAAGAAGAGTTGGCTCTAAATGAAAGCAGGGAGGATTTACTTGTAGTAACAGAGGAAAAGGTGGAATATGTGTGACTGGGTGGGTACAACTGTTGGCAATAGCTTCTAGAACTATTCTTTCTTTAGAGATACAGGGAAAAGTTATTACTTAACAGTGAAAATGAGGTTCTGGGTTTTTTTAAAAAAGGTTTATGTATTATTTGAAAGGTGGTGAGAGAGAGAGAGAGAGAGAATGTTCCTTCTTCCATTTCACCTCCCAGATGGCCACAAGGTCAGGGCTGGGCCTAGCTAAAGGGAGGAGCCAGGAGCATCTTCCTGGTCATATTACATTGGTGGCAGGGTCCCAATCACTTGGGCCATCCTCCGCTGACCTCCCAGGCACATTAGCAGGGAAATGGATCAGAAGTGGAGCAGCCAGGACTTGAACCAGTGCCCATATGGATTGCCTGCAGCAGGTGGTGGCCCAACCTGCTACACCACAACACCAGCTCCAGGTTCTGGATATTTGAGAATTGAAGAAAGACTTGAGAAAGGACTTTCAGGAGAATGAGAAGTTTGAGATGGTGATTACAATTTATAGAGCAAGATTGTTTTTTCTCTAGTCACATTCAGTATCATGCATGACAGGACAGAGCAGGTAGAGAGTTGCATTTAACCATGATTAGGATTTTGGCGAGTTAGAAGCATCACATAAGAGGGTAAGAGAGTTGAGGTTTTATATAAAAGGGAGACGATGGTCTGTGGATTTTAAACTTCGGAAGGGAGAGTAAAACATACATTAGAAGGATGTGGGGAAAAGTGCCAGGTCCTGGTTGGGATTAGGGTATTACAGGGAAAGAGCTGGAAGGACACAAGGTGATGGTGGGGGAGCGGGATGCTTGCTCCTTAGCTTAAGGCAGGGTTGCTATTAAAGGTGGCTGGGTGAGGTGGAAGGTGAGGACACTGAAGATGAGCTCAAGAGTATTAGAAAGGATACCCAGGTGGATATTGGAGGCATGAAGACTGACCGTGAGTAGAGGGCCAGAAGTGACAGTGAGGGGGAGCTTGGTTCTTTGCTGAGTGAAGGAAAGCACCCCAGTGTGTAGATAAGTGCAACAAGGAGGAGTGGTGTGACAGTCTGGGGAGCCAAAGGGAAACCATACCCTGTTGGGAGAGCCAAGTCAAGTTGGGGATGTTAAGGATACAGGGGAATTTACTGTGGGTTCTAGAGAGTACACTGAAAATGTCCCAGGATTTGGGGATGGATCAGAGATGAGGTTCCAAAAAGCCGGCACACAGCTATCTGGTACAGAGAGTCTGGAGATGAAGGCTGTCGAGGTGGAGCTTTGGGGAGATGAGCTTTTTGAGGTGCTGAATAAATTAGAGATAAGGAAGCACACGCATCCACATCTCGAAGCAGATAGGTGGTGAGAGCTGGCGTAGTGAGCAGCGAGACTGGTGTTTGATCTGTAGCATGGAAATTTGGAGACTCTCCTCTTGATGTCAAGGACAGTGTGGAAGAGGGGCTGAGTGCTTTCATCTGGAGCTTGAAGAGGGCCCAGGGCATGGACTGAGAATGTTGTGGCCTGAGTGGCTGAGGTCATTTTTAACAGTGGGTGTTAGAATCACCTGACATCAGCATGAACTGGAGCTCTTCATTTTCAGGGTTTCAGGTTCAGAACCTGGGACTCTCTCTCATCATAACCATTCTCTCCTGATTATGTCATAAAAGCCGTGGCACAGCAGCTGTGTGCATGACAGTGATGCTAAAGAGAAAGACACGCATGGAAAGCATTCATGCAAGACACACAGGACTGCTTTCTCTCTTCTACCAGTATATCCACAGCTTTGCTGTGTGGCTGGGGTCAGGGCACTGTCTCTGACCTCAAAAAAATTTCAGAGAGGATAAGTCATGTGCCCAAACTACTTAACATAAGAAGTTTAAATTCTTTCCCCTTCCTCCTCCTTCTTTTTTTTTAAGATTTATTTATTTATTTGAAAGTCAGAGTTACACAGAGAGAGAAGGAGAATCAGAGAGAGAGAGAGAGAGAGTCTTCCATCCACTGGCTCACTCCCCAGTTGGCTGAAATGGCTGCACTGATCCGAAGCCAGGAACTTCCTCCAGGTCTCCCATGTAGGTGCAGGGGCCCAAGGACTTGTGCCATCTTTCACTGCTTTCTCAGGCTACAGCAGAGAGCTGGATTGGAATTGGAGCAGCCAGGACTTGAACTGGTGCCCATATGGGATGCTGGCACTGCAGGTGGCAGCTTTATCCAGCCCCTTCCCCTTCCTTCTGTTCTGAACTTGTTGGTGCCATGAGTCGGCTTCACAAGCGAGGAAGGTGTAAGGTGGTGAGTTGCCTGTGTTTACTTTTAAGGAATTCTGCATGCAGTGTTTCATTAGATCCTGCTGAGTGGTACCCTGGGAGAAGATGGATTTCACATACCTTTGAGAGCAAAGACCCTCTTTTCCCCAAATGGATTGATGAGGTCATTTTGGCTGTCTCACAGTAAACTTTCTCTTTATTTTTGCTCAGCAATTGGGGGCATAAATATGCTTTTTTTTAAAAGGTACATTTTCTTTTTTTTAGCTTTTATTTAGTAAATATAGGTTTCCAAAGTACAGTTTATGGATTACAATGGCTTTTCCCCCCATAACTTCCCTCCCACTCACACCCCTCCCATCTCCTGCTCCCTCTCCCATTCCATTCACATCAAGATTCATTTTCAATTATCTTTATATGCAGAAGATTGATTTAGTGTATATTAAGTAAAGATTTCATCAGTTTGCACCCACACAGAAACACAAAGTGTAAAATACTGTTTCAGTACTAGTTATAGCATTACTTCACATTGGACAACACATTAAGGACAGGGATCCCACATGAGGAATAAGTACACAGTGACTCCTGTTGTTGACTTAACAATTTAACACTCTTGTTTATGGCATCAGTGATCACCTGAGGCTTTTGTCATGAGTTGCCAAGGACATGGAAGCCTTTTGAGTTTGCCAATTTTGATCTTATTCAGACAGGGTCATAGTCAAAGTGGAAGTTCTCTCCTCCCTTCAGAGAAAGGCACCTCCTTCTTTGATGGCCCATTTTTTCCACTGGGATCTCATTCACAGAGATCTTTCATTTAGGTGTTTTGTTTTGTTTTGTTTTGTTTTTTTGTTTGTTTGTTTGTTTTTGGTTTTTTGTTTTTTTTTTTGCCAGAGTGTCTTGGCTTTCCATGCCTAAAATACTCTCATGGGCTTTTCAGCCAGATTTAAAGGCACATTTTCAAAGCTACTTCACTTACAATGGTGAATTTTATGACAGAATTTCAACTTTTTTGCCCATTTTAATTCCTGGTGTTAAAGTGTTACATCTGGGCGGAGCCAAGATGGCGGAATAGTGAGGGCGCGCACTGATAGTCCGGGAAAATTTAGTTTAATAAAAGGGGAGTTACAGTAGCCTCAGAAAAAACAACCAGGAAAATATTGCAGAGGAAACTCTTCTGGATCGAGTGGCTGTGAATCGGAGGACCTACTGGGAGAACAAGGTCGCCCACCACGCGGAAGCCGAGCCACGGACCGAGCCGCGGGTGCCGCAGAAGCCGCAGGGTCTGCGCGCCAGTGCGGGAAGGGGAGTGCATATCACACAGACAACAGCAGGGAGAGTTGGGACGTCCAGGGCTCCGAGTCCACACATCGGCGCTGGAAGGGGAGGTGAGCTCAATAACCCGAGACATTGGTGGGGAAACGGGGGTCAGAATCTAGAGGGGGGCCGGAAAGTGCAGCAAACTCACTACCGGAAAGAAGGAAAAAAAAAAGCTTGGGGGTTTCTCTTTCCCCTAACCTTGCAAAGGTTGCAAGGCTGCAAGGCTCTAAGAATTCGCAAGAGACAAAGAGCAGGCCCGCTCTCTGGATTTACATATCAACAGGGGAGAGCTAAGGAACTGAGTCACTACAATTCAGTAGCCAAGGCAACCCAGTGGGAGTCCAGAGGAGCCTAAACAGACTCTGGGTAGAAGCCAGAGACTGGAAGCTAAACACCATCAATTCTGCACAGCTGTGCCGTGTGGTGTTACTTACCCCCTGAATAAATTAAATAAATAAATAAATAGAGAGAGATTTACCACGCATAACCTGAGGGTGTCACCTTTGCACACCCTTAACCAGGAAGAACCAAGCAGAGCTCTCAGGCCGCACCCATCTCAAGCCTCTAAGGCTCCTCCAACAGCAGGCAGTCCACTTAACACGGACATAGTATAAAATAAAAAAAATAAAAAATAAAAAAAAAACGCACAGTGACGAAAGAAGAATTAACTATGCCAAGTAACAAACACAGAAATCGAGGGAACAAGATCAACGATGACACTATGATGCCTCCAAATAAACAAAACACCCCAAACCAAGATTATGAAGATGATGAGATAGAAGAAATGCAAGATACGGATTTCAAAAAATTTATGATAAGAACATTTAGAAGTTTTCAAAAGCAAATCCTTGAACTACAGAAATCCTTATTGGACAAGATTGAAAATCTCTCTCGTGAAAATGAAATTTTAAGGAAGAATCAAAATGAAACTCAGAAACTAGTAGAACAGGAAAGTGTGATAGTGAAATCAAAATGAAATGAAGAGCTCAATAGATCAAATGACAAACACATTAGAGAGCCTTAAAAACAGAATGGGTGAAGCAGAAGAGAGAATATCGGACTTAGAAGATAGAGCACAGGAAAACATAGAGTCAAACCAAAGAAAAGAAGAGGAAATTAGAAATCTAAAAAATATTATTGGGAATCTACAGGATACTATTAAAAAAAACCAACATTCGAGTTCTAGGAGTTCCTGAAGGCATGGAGAGAGAGAAAGGATTAGAAGGCCTTTTTAGTGAGATACTAGCAGAGAACTTTCCAGGTTTGGACAAGGACAGAGACATCCTAGTACAGGAAGCTCATAGAACCCCCAATAAACATAACCAAAAGAGATCCTCACCACGACACGTGGTAATTAAACTTACCACAGTGAAACATAAAGAAAAGATCCTAAAATGTGCAAGAGAGAAACGTCAGATTACTCTCAGAGGATCTCCAATCAGACTCACAGCAGACTTCTCATCAGAAACACTACAGGCTAGGAGGGAATGGCGAGACATAGCACAGGTGCTAAGAGAGAAAAATTGCCAGCCCAGAATATTATATCCTGCCAAGCTCTCATTTGTGAATGAAGGTGAAATAAAGACCTTTCATAGCAAACAGAAATTGAAAGACTTTGTGGCCACTCGTCCAGCCCTGCAAAAAATACTTAAAGATGTGCTACACTCAGAAACACAGAAACACGGCCATCAATATGAAAGAAGGGAAAGGAAGAACACCTACCAGTAAAAGAGCATGATAAGCTCAAAGCATATACTAGAAAATATTTCCGGGAAAATGGCAGGGCAAAGTCACTACGTATCAATAGTCACATTGAACATTAATGGTCTGAATTCTGCAGTTAAAAGACACCGTTTGGCTGACTGGCTCAAAGAACACAACCCAACTATTTGTTGCCTACAAGAAACACATCTCTCTAGCAAAGAGGCATGCAGACTGAAAGTGAAAGGTTGAAAAAAGATATTCCATGCCAACAGAAACCAAAAAAAAGCAGGTGTATACATATTAATATCAGACAAAATAAACTTTAATACAAAAACTGTTAAGAGAGACAAAGAGGGACACTATATAATGATTAAGGGTTCAATTCAACAGGAAGATGTAACTATTATAAATGTATATGCACCTAATTACAGGGCACCGGTCTATTTAAAAGATATGTTAAGGGACTTAAAGGGAGATTTAGATTCCAATACAATAGTACTGGGGGACTTCAATACTCCACTCTCAGAAATAGACAGATCATCCGGACAGAAGATCAACAAGGAAACAGCAGATTTAATTGACACTATTGCCCAAATGGATCTAACAGATATCTACAGAACTTTCAACCCTACATCTACAGACTTCACATTCTTCTCAGCAGTGCATGGAACCTTCTCTAGGATTGATCACATACTAGGCCATAAAGCAAGTCTCAGCAAATTTAAAAGAATTAGAATCATACCATGCAGCTTCTCAGACCACAGCGGAATGAAGCTGGAAATTAGCAACTCAGGAAACCCCAGAAAGTATGCAAACACATGGAGACTGAAAACATGCTCCTGAATGAACACTGGGTCATTCAAGAATCAAAAGAGAAATCAAAAACTTTCTGGAAGTAAATGAAGACAACAACACAACATATCAAAACTTATGGGATACAGCAAAAGCAGTATTGAGAGGCAAATTTATAGCAATAGGTGCCTATATCAAGAAATTGGAAAGGTACCAAATAAATGAGCTTTCAGTGCATCTCAAGGACCTAGAAAAACTGCAGCAAACCAAACCCAAATCTAGTAGAAGAAGAGAAATAATTAAAACCAGAGAAGAAATTAACAGGATTGAATCCAAAAAAACACTACAAAAAATCAGCCAAGCGAGAAGCTGGTTTTTTGAAAAAATAAACAAAATTGACACCCCATTGGCCCAACTAACTAAAAAAAGAAAAGACCCAAACCAATAAAATCAGAGATGAAAAAGGAAACGTAACAACAGACACCATAGAAATAAAAAGAATCATCAGAAATTACTACAAGAACCTGTATGCCAGCAAACAGGAAAATCTATCAGAAATGGATAGATTCCTGGACACATGCAATCTACCAAAATTGAACCATGAAGACATAGAAAACCTAAATAGACCCATAACTGAAACAGAAATTGAAACAGTAATAAAGGCCCTCCCAACAAAGGAAAGCCCAGGACCAGATGGATTCACTGCTGAATTCTACCAGACATTTAAAGAATAACTAATCCCATTTCTTCTCAAACTATTCAGAACAATCGAAAAAGAGGGAATCCTCCCAAATTCTTTCTATGAAGCCAGCATCACCTTAATCCCTAAGCCAGAGAAAGATGCAACACTGAAAGAAAATTACAGACCAATATCCCTGATGAACATAGACGCAAAAATCCTCAATAAAATTCTGGCCAATAGAGTACAACAACACATCAGGAAAATCATCCACCCAGACCAAGTGGGATTCATCCCTGGTATGCAGGGATGGTTCAACATTCGCAAATCAATCAATGTGATTCACCACATTAACAGACTGCAAAAGAAAAACCATATGATTATCTCAATTGATGCAGAGAAAGCATTTGATAAAATTCAACACCCTTTCATGATGAAAACTCTAAGCAAATTGGGAATAGAAGGAACATTCCTCAATATAATCAAAGCAATTAATAAAAAACCCACAGCCAGCATCCTATTGAATGGGGAAAAGTTGGAAGCATTTCCACTGAAATCTGGCACCAGACAGGGATGCCCACTCTCACCACTGCTATTTAACATAGTTCTGAAAGTTTTAGCCAGAGCCATCAGACAAGAAAAAGAAATCAAAGGAATACAAATTGAGAAGGAAGAAGTCAAACTATCCCTCTTTGCAGACGATATGATTCTTTACTTAGAGGATCCAAAGAACTCTACTAAGAGACTATTGGAACTCATAGAGGAGTTTGGCAAAGTGGCAGGATATAAAATCAATGCATAAAAATCAACAGCCTTTGTATACACAAGCAATTCCATGACTGAGAAAGAACTGCTAAGATCAATCCCATTCACAATAGCTACAAAAACAATCAAATACCTTGGAATAAACTTAACCAAGGACGTTAAAGATCTCTACGATGAGAATTACAAAATCTTAAAGAAAGAAATAGAAGAGGATACCAAAAAATGGAAAAATCTTCCATGCTCATGGATTGGAAGAATCAACATCATCAAAATGTCCATTCTCCCAAAAGCAATTTATAGATTCAATGCAATCCCAATCAAGATACCAAAGACATTCTTCTCAGATCTAGAAAAAATGATGCTGAAATTCATATGGAGGCACAAGAGACCTCGAATAGCTAAAGCAATCTTGTACAACAAAAACAAAGCCAGAGGCATCACAATACCAGATTTCAGGACATACTACAGGGCAGTTGTAATCAAAACAGAATGGTACTGGTACAGAAACCGATGGATAGACCAATGGAACAGATTGAAACACCAGAAATCAACCCAAACATCTACAGCCAACTTATATTTGATCAAGGATCTAAAACCAATTCCTGAAGCAAGGACAGTCTATTCAATAAATGGTGCTGGGAAAACTGGATTTCCACATGCAGAAGCATGAAGCAAGACCCCTACCTTACACCTTACACAAAAATCCACTCAACGTGGATTAAAGACCTAAATCTACATCCTGACACCATTAAGTTATTAGAGAACATTGGAGAAACCCTTCAAGATATTGGCACAGGCAAAGAATTTCTGGAAAAGACCCGGGAGGCACAGGCAGTCAAAGCCAAAATCAACTATTGGGATTGCATCAAATTGAGAAGTTTCTGTACTGCAAAAGAAACAGGAGAGTGAAGAGACAACCAACAGAATGGGAAAAAATATTTGCAAACTATGCAACAGATAAAGGGTTAATAACCAGAATCTACAAAGAGATCAAGAAACTCCACAACAACAAAACCAACAACCCACTTAAGAGATGGGCCAAGGACCTCAATAGACATTTTTCAAAAGAGGAAATCCAAATGGCCAACAGACACATGAAAAAATGTTCAAGGTCGCTAGCAATCAGGGAAATGCAAATCAAAACCACAATGAGGTTTCACCTCACCCCGGTAAGAATGGCTCACATACAGAAATCTACCAACAACAGATGCTGGCAAGGATGTGGGGAAAAAGGGACACTAACCCACTGTTGGTGGGAATGCAAACTGGTCAAGCCACTATGGAAGTCAGTCTGGAGATTCCTCAGAAACCTGAAGATAACCCTACTGTTCGACCCAGCAATCCCACTCCTTGGAATTTACCCAAAGGAGTTTAAACTGGCAAACAAAAAAGCGGTCTGCACCCTAATGTTTATTGCAGCACAATTCACAATAGCCAAGACCTGGAACCAACCTAAATGCCCATCACCGGTAGACTGGATAAAGAAATTATGGGATATGTATTCTTTAGAATACTATACCACAGTAAGAAACAACGAAATCCAGTCATTTGCAACAAAATGGAGGAATCTGGAATACATCATGCTGAGTGAAATAAGCCAGTCCCAAAGGGACAAATATCATATGTTCTCCCTGATCGGTGACAACTGACTGAACACCAAAAAGGACACCTGTTGAAGTGAAATGGACACTAAGAGAAATGGTGACTTGATCAGCATAGCCCTGACTGTTAATGAACAACTTAATACATTATCCCTCTTAGTAGTTTTTTTTGTCTGTTCTACTTAATATGACTGGTTGAATTCTGTAATTATCACACAGTTATTCTTAAGTGTTGAAAATTAACTGAAATGTGATCCCTGTTAAACATAAGAGTGGGAATAAGAGAGGGAAGAGATGTATAATTTGGGACATGCTCAAGCTGACTTGCCCCAAATGGTAGAGTTAGAAACATACCAGGGGATTCCAATTCAATCCCATCAAGGTGGCATGTACCAATGCCAGCTCACTATTCCAAGTGATCAATTTCAGTTCACAATTGATCATAATGAAAGGACTAAGAGTCAAAGGGAGCACATAAACAAGTCTAGTACCTGCTAACACTAACCGATAGAATAAATAAAGGGGAGAGTGATCCAACATGGGAAGTGAGATACTCAGCAGACTCATAGAATGGCAGATGTCCTAAATAGCACTCTGGCCTCAGAATCAGCCCTAAAGGCATTCGGATCTGGCTGAAAAGCCCATGAGAGTATTTCAGGCATGGAAAGCCAAGACACTCTGGCAAAAAGATCTCTGTGAGTGAGATCCCAGTGGAAAGAACAGGTCTTCAAAGAAGGAGGTACCTTTCTCTGAAGGGAGGAGAGAACCTCCACTTTGACTATGACCTTGTCTAAACAAGAGTCGGAGAACTCAGAGGGCTTCCATAGCCTTGGAAACTCATGACTAGAGCATAGGGAGATTACTGATGCCATAGACAGGAGTGTCAATTGGTAAAGTCAACAACAGGAGTCACTGTGCACTTACTCCTCATGTAGGATCTCTGTCCTTAATGTGCTGTGTATTGAGATTTAATGCTATAACGAGTACTCAAACAATATATTTCACTTTGTGTTTCTGTGGGGGTGCAAACTGTTGAAATTTTTACTTAATGCATACTAAACTGATCTTCTATAAAAAAAAATAGAAAAAAAAATTATCAACTCCCAACTTGACTCTCACTGGAATTAAACATGACAATAGGCCTGATCTGATTTCATCATTTTTAAAAAATCATCTATTATTTTTCACTTTATGTTTCTGTGTGGGAGCAAACCATTGAAATCCTTACTTAATGTATACTAAGCTGATCTTCTGTATATTAAGATAATCGAAAATGAATCTTGATGTGAATGGAAGGGGAGAGGGAGTGGGAAAGGGGAGGGTTGTGAGTGGGAGGGACAGTATGGAGGGAGAAGCCATTGTAATCCATAAATCGTACTTTGGAAATTTACATTCATTAAATAAAAGTTAAAAAAAAAGTGTTACATCTGAGTACTTCGCTTAATTGGCATCCAGAGAGTGACTGACGAGCAAGACTGCTGTTAATCAACTCTGAATCTCCATGGCCAGTTTTCTTTTACCTTCTACGATAACTGTATGTTTAGGGGCTGTCAGGAAGTCGTATAAATCCCTTTGGGAGTCCCACGTTCTAGAAAAGTTCACACATGGAAAGATAATAAGCCATGTAGCTCCTTGGCAGCCACGTTCCCCTAGGATGGGGTTCGTGAATAATGGTGCTTGGCTAGGTTGAGAGACACTGCCTACTGCGCTGCAAAGTGAAATACCTTTCCATTCACCAGGAGTATCCTTTACTTTGGGGTGTTGAGATAAGGGTTGTGAATAGCTCATTCATTCCTTTGCCTTGCCTAAGGAAAACCACATCTGCTTTTTATTTACTCCAAACATCAGATGGAGAAAAAATGATCACCGGAAAGAGAATAGCAAGCTGTATGCTGTGATGTATGCACAGTGATTTTTGTGCCATTTGTCCTTAAAGATTTTGTTTATTTGAAAGAGTTACAGAAAGGGAGAAAGGAAGGAAGGAAGGAAGAGAGAAAGGAAGGAAGGAAGGAAGGGAGGGAAGGAGGGAGGGAGGGAGGGAGGGAGGGAGGAAGGAAGGAAGGAAGGAAGGAAGGAAGAGAGAAAGGAAGGAAGGAAGATCTGTTGGTTCACTTCCCAGATGGCTACAGTGGCCAGGACTGGGCTGGGCTGGAGCCAGGAGCCAGGAGCTTCTTCCAGTTCTCTTACATGGGTTCAGGACTCAAGCACTTGGGCCATCTTCTCTTGATTTCCCAGGCCATTAGCTGGGAGCTGGATCAGAAATGGAGCAGCCAAGACTCGAACCAGCAGCCATATGGGATTCTGGCATTGCAGGCAATGGCTTTGCCTGCTATGCCACAATGCTGGCCCATGATTTCATTTTTCAGGTGAAAATGTTAGTATGTAGGGTCATTTCTATTATGAAACCAGCAGTAAAATGATATCATAGTTTTATTTGATATACTTCAGGTTCACACCTCTCAGTCATTAAATTGTCACTGAGAACTCACACATATATTTAGAATTTTATAGCAAATGAAAATGCACCTTAAGTTGTTTATCTCTGTGTGCTTGACTAAGGGAATGAAATTTAACATTAACAAATCTGTATGATTTTCCAGTTGAGTACAGCAGTCTGTAATGTGATTTCAGACTTTCCTATTTAAACAAGATGTGAGGCTTCAAGTTCTTGGAAACATTATCCAGTCTTAGCTAAAGCTGTGCAGATACTTTTGGGCAATTTAAAATAAAATAATATCAAAATTCTTTACCTTTTTTTCTTTTAAATTGATTCTCATCCATCATTGAAAATTTACCACTGGATCATTTCAAATTCTCAGGATGACCATATTAAGAAATGCTATTAAATAATGAGAAATGTTTGTATTGTTTCCTGATGCTGCTGGCATGAAATGACTGCAAACTCAGTGGCTTAGAATGCCATAAATTTATTTTCTTTGAGTTCTGGAGGTATGAAATCTGAAATGAGTCTCAGTAGACTAAAATTAATATGTCAGCAGGGTCATGTTCCTTTGGAAATTTATTTATTTTTGCTTTACGAGAGAGAGAAAGGAGGGAGGGAATGAGATATATATATCTCATATATATATATGTATATGTATATATATATATATATATATATACACATATATATATATATATTCACTGCTTCACTCCCCAAATAGCTGAAAAGGCCAGGACTGGGCTAAGCTGAAGCCAGGAGCCAGGAACTCAGTCTTGGTCCCCCAGGTGAGTGTCAAGAACCCAAGTAGTTGAGCCAACACCTGCTGCCTCCAGAGCACACATCAGCAGGAGTTGGATCTGAAATGGAGTAGCCAGGACTGGAACCAGGCAATCTGATATGGGATACCACTGGTGACCCAAGTCGTCACTTAAGCTACTACACTAACTGCCCACCTGATTATATTCTTTTGAAGCCTCCAAGGAAGCTTTTTTTTTTTTTTTGCCTTTTTCAGCTTTCACAGGGTGTCTGCCTTCATTGCCTGTGACCCCTGATCTCATTTCCAAAGCCAGCAGCATCAGGCCCAGGCCTTCTCATTATGTCATTTCCCTGGCTCACTCTCTCCTATCTCCCTCTTCCACTTCCTATAATTACTTGGGGCCCATAAGCCAGGATAGCCTCCCTAGCTAAGGTCATCTGATAAGCAAATTTAAACCCCTCTGTAGGTTTACTTCTCCTTACCCTATAACTTAGCTATTTCATAGGCCCCAGAGTTTAGGATTCTGAGGGAGCTCTTCTGTCTCCCACAGAGGTTAACAAGGAAAATGTATTACTCAGAGCAGCATCGATCTTGTGAGCCAACCATAGGTCAGTGCAAATTTAGATAAAGATGTGAGTTATAGTTAAATTGCCTCTTAACATAATTCATAGCTTGTGTACCTAGAAATTGTGGGTTTTGGTGTTTCACAAAACTCAGGCTTTACACACTACCTTCATGATATTGCCACATTCTTATGCTAGTATTCATTGAATATTTTTCCTTTTCATCAACTCATTTTAAAAAACGTAATGGGGCCGGCACCGCAGCTCACTAGGCTATCCTCCACCTAGCGGCACCGGCACACCGGGTTCTAGTCCTGGTCGGGGCGTCGGATTCTGTCCCGGTTGCCCCTCTTCCAGGCCAGCTCTCTGCTATGGCCCGGGAGTGCAGTGGAGGATGGCCCAAGTGCTTGGGCCCTGCACCCCATGGGAGACCAGGAGAAGCACCTGGCTCCTGCCTTCAGATCAGCGCGGTGTGCCGGCTGCAGCGCACTGGCTGCGGCGGCCATTGGAGGGTGAACTAACGGCAAAGGAAGACCTTTCTCTCTGTCTCTCTCTCTCTCTCTCTCTCACTATCCACTCTGCCTGTCAAAAAAAAACTTAATGACTTTTTGAAAGTATGAATATAACAGGAAAAAAGAGACAAATAAAAACAAGTATAAGAGATACATGTCGTGGTCAGTTGGTCCAAACCCTCAGAATGTAGAAGACTGGGAGTGGAATATAAGCTGTGAGCTCTGGGTGATGATGATGTAGGATAGATTTATCAGCTGAAACACATGGAACACTCTGATGGGGGATGCTGATAGTGGGGGACATTGTGCACATATGGGGACAATGGGTATGGGGAATATCTCTGTACTTTGCTGTCAGTTTTTGCTGGGAACCAAAAACTGATTTTAACAAAGTCTTTAGACAAATGTGAAAGTATGAAGAATCTAGGCAGAGAGTCAGGTAGCTGCCACCAGAGTTGGTGGGTGGTTTGAGTGCAAGGCAGAAAGAAGGGTGTCTGGGATTGGCCATGCCCATCCAGGGAGGCTGAGGATAGGAAGCTGCAGAATGGCAGTGCCCACTGCCCAGTCAGCATCCTGGAGGAATGCAGTGGACTGGTGAGGAGGGAAGTGTCGCTCCCCCTCTTCATGGAGGAATGACACTAAACCCTGCCTAGGCTTCATATCCGAGTCACGGCACCATTATGTCGCTCCCCGTCTTCGTGGAGGAACGACACAGGACCCTGCGCTGTTCTTTTGTCTGCTCGGCCCTCCCCGGGTTTGCTGCTGGTTCTTCCCGGGTTGGCTACCGTCCCTTCCACCTCCGTGGAAGGGTGGTTCCCCCTGCCACTTTCCCCACTTCCACGGGGGAGTGGCACACCGCCGGCCGGCTCTCTCGGGGGCTGCACAGGTGTTCCTTCAGATAGATGTTCCTGGTGCATGTTGTCTCTCTCCTCCTTTATAGTCCTCTTCCACCAATCCCAACTCTGCTACCCACACGCCGAGTATGCTGCTCTCCTCCAATCAGGAGCAGGTCCTACAGTTTATTGGTTGAACTGGAGGCAGCTGTGTAGAAGCTGTTTCCTCCTCTCCCAGTGCCATTGTGGGAGAGCAGATGCATAGAATAAGTCTTAATTCCAGTAACTTAGTCTAGTCCGAGTTGCTCCCAGTTGCTCCCCACAGGAAGGGCACCAGCCTAGGAAGGCTATGTTGAACATGCAGGTGGTGGTGTTGGGGGGGAAACAGGGGCTGATGGTGACAGGGGTGAAGGGGGTGGGTGGGACTAAATATGGGGCTGCAGATAGGAGGCCTGTGACTGAAGAAGCATGGGCAGCTGAGAGAAGAGTCCCTTAAGTCAAGTAGTTCTTCTCTCTGTTGTTTGTATATGCAGGCTGGTGCTGTCAGGGTCACAAGAGATTGCCGGCACTGGCCAGAAACTCCCACTTTGTCTTTGCTTTCTTAAGGCAAGAGGGAGAATGGAAGGCGAGTGTTGGGTTTGAGTTGTGGGAGAGACAGGTAGTGTTAGAGGTCAGGTGGGGAGTTGGAGTGCCAAGACTAGAACTGAAGCTGTGCTCCAGAAGCAGACAGAGGCTTGGCCGTGAGAGTAGCAGAGAAAAGAGGCTACTGAGGGAGAGGCATTCCTTTGAAAGAAGAGAGTGGTGGACAGAGAAACTACTTAGAATGTCAGATGGGACTGTCATGATGTCAGTTTCCAGGTAAGGACATGGACAAAAGGGCCCAAGCCTGCAGAAAGATCTGGGAGGAAGAAGAGCACAAAAGTGCTCTGAGTTTGGTATTTAGGGAGGATTCCTAGCTACCAGCGTGTATGCTGTCACATAAAATGTTCCACCATGCTCTGCATCCCTACTCGACTGTCACTGGTAGTCTGCTTCCCCCTTTCTCCTCCACTATCATTGTCACAGGTTTCCTCCTTGGGAGAATGCCTGTTAGGGGTTCCCCTGCCTTACAATAGGCTGCTGCTGGCAGGCTGGGTACAGCCTGGCATCCATGTGCCCCAAACCAGAAGATTGTGGAGACTGTGGACCATTGAGAAGAGGGGTCCCAGGGTGGGAGAGTGGACAAGCTGCATGGCAACTTTCAAGGGAAAGAAGTGTTTGTGGGTTGTTTGGTAAGTCTAGCTGATTACACCACCATCACTCAAATTTGTGACTGTACTAAAAACCACTGAACTGTGTGCTTGGGAAGAATGAATTGTATGAAATGTGAAATACATTTCCATTAAAAATATTTATAGGTTGGCCGGTGCTGCGGCTCAATAGGCTAATCCTCCACCTGTGGTGCAGGCACCCCAGATTCTAGTCCCAGTTGGGGCACTGGTTCTGTCCCGGTTGTTCCTCTTCCAGTCCAGCTCTCTACTATGGCCCAGGAAGGCAGTGGAGGATGGCCCAAGTGCTAGGGCCCTGCACCTGCATGGGAAACCAGGAGGCAGCACCTGGCTCCTGGCTTTGAATTGGCGCAGCAAGCCGGCCATTTGGGGGGTGAACCAATGGAAGGAAGACCTTTCTCTCTGTCTCTCTCTCTCTCTCACTGTCTAACTCTGCCTGTCAAAAAAATAAAATAAAATAAAAAAATACTTATAGGCAAACATGAAAAAGATTTATTGAATATTTACCGTGTGACAGGTACTGTTGTTGGTAATTTGATAATTAGCACATCCCAAAACTGGTGGGAGAATTGCTATAGAACCTCTCAAGCTGGGGCCTCTTGGCTAATAGGTAGAAAGCCAGTTGATGACCTTGGGGTGGTAGAAAGAAGGAGGTATTTATTGTACAGTGCAGAGCAAAGAGCCAAGAAGCTGTTGCCTAATTCTTGGACTTCCAAGGCTGTCCAAGAGTTTGAGTGAAGGTTCTTCTGGAGTTTGGGCTGAGAAGTGTAGGTTTATCTTGTGTCCAAGTTCCTGATTGGTTGGCCATGCTTATGCACTGCCTTTGAGCAGTCAGTGGTGCCGTGCTCTTTAGGGAACTTTTAAGATGGCCAAGTGGGGTTCATTCAGTCAGGGGACCCCACATAGGTGGTAGTTACACCTTGCTCAAGGTCTGGAGTTCCTAGAGAAGAAATCCCTTGAGACAGGGCCAAACATCAAGATGTTATCTACTGGAGGAACAAGTGACTTTGTTGCTGCAGTGACTGGAAACTTGTAGGGCTGGCTACACTATTCCCTAAATTCAGTGGAGTAAGTGATTGATTTGCTATCAAAAAGGCAGGGCAACAACATTTCAAGCTGAGGGAATGGAGGCTAGGAGACTGAGGCACAGTGGACCTTGGCATCTGTATTGGAACAACTGCATTGGAGCTCAGTTTGAAATTCATTAGTGACTAAAACAAAAATCCCTGCCTTCCTGGAGCTTAATGTTAATGGGAGAAGTCCAGTGAACTTAGTTCACACAAGTGTCAGAGTAGGCGCTGAAAGAGACTTGAGTAAAATTTCAGGTGGAGGTACAAGAGCCAGGAAAGCAAAAATGGAGCTGTGAAAAATGGTGAATGGGTTGATCTTGGGGGGGGGGGGGAAATGACAGTTTCCTTTTCTGAATCAAGAGAAAACAAAGAGATGGTTGGTGGGGCCAGAGCTGTGGCACTGCTGGATAAAGCCCTGGCCTGAAGCACCGGGATCCCATATGGGTGCCAGTTCAAGTCCTGGCTGCTCCTCTTGCAATCCAGCTCTCTTCTATGGTCTGGGATAGCAGTGGAAGATGGCTTAAGTCCTTGGGCTCCTGCACCCACATGGTAGACCCAGAAGAAGCTCCTGGGCTCCTTGTTTCAGATCGGTGCAGCTCTGGCCATTGCAGCCATCTGGGGGGTGAACTAGCAGATGAAAGACCTCTCTCTGTGTCTCTACCTCTCTCTGTAACTCTATCTTTCAAATAAATAAAATAAATCTTTAAAAAAAAGCAAACAAAGAGATAGTAGGCCTAGAAGCTGCAAAATTTTAAGGTCAAAGCACAGGAAGCCAGCTGTTTTCTATCTGATGGTGTTATCTCCATGAAGAGGGATGGAGCTTACTTCCTATGCTGACTTCCCTTGTGTGCATAGAGGACTCCATCATGCTCTCCCCAGGACAATGATCTAGTATCTGGGTGTCTGGCACCATTGATCACAGGTGAGGATGTCCATCTGTGCAGTTGTTCTTGCCTAGGTCTCTCTATCCCACCAGGGCAACTAATGGACTTTTCATCAAGCTATTTAGTCTTCCCTTGAAGGCTGTGAATGGTTGCAAAAACTCACTCTGCATTTTCAAGTGCCCTGTGTCCCTGCTCTTCATTAATAGCTCAGTAAAAATCTGGAGCATGATCATCTTGCCAACATTTACTTCATTTCCAGAACAGGAGTGAAGGTGGGTTACTAGGCTGTGTTTCAGTTAGTGGAAGGATACAGTAGACTATGCTATCGTGCATTTTTGTTTGTGGTTATAAAATGCAACCTAAGTGATTTAAGCAGAAGGCTTTAAGTTGAACAGGACTCTCCTGGGTGGAAATACTCCTAGAATCCACTAGAGGGAGCTATATTGCCATTGAAGTAAGAGTGGCACTAATGAGATATGGATTCCTAAGTTTTCAGAGCATGTATTTTAGTACATTTCCCCAGATGAACAGGAGAAAAGGAGAGGATTTCTAAAGTTTGTCTCGGCAATTTTCTTCAGAGTTGAGGGATTACATGTAGGGATGCTCAGTTATTGGCAGGCTCCTGGAAAAGGCATGGAATAGTCAAGGTTTATGGTGCATCAAAGGTCTCCCTGAGCATATCAAACGTCTTTAAAGCAATTCTGTTTGTTTGGTTTTGATCTGATGTGGCTTTTCCAAGGCTGGAATTCAAAGCTGCCTTTGCTTTGTCTCTGCTGTTCATTTTCTTGGCAGTGGTAGGAGAGGGTTCATGCTGCCTAAACTGGGATAATCCTTGCTGGGAAGTGCCCTCCTTAGATGCATTTCCTCCTTTGGACAAGAAGTCCCAGAAGACTGAATGTTTGGTTTTTTGTCTTCTTTACCTATGAAGAGGCAAAGCTGAACTTCTGATAACTCCACAGATGAGGAGCAGAGTGCAAAATAGTATGTATTTGTGTTTGAAAATTCATACTCACTGCCTCACCTCCTTAGATTCATGTGCTCAGGTGTGGGGAGCAACTGGGAGCAACTTGGACTAGACTAAGTTACTGGAATTAAGACTTATTCTATGCATCTGCTCTCCCACAATATGGCGCTAGGAGAGGAGGAAACAGCTTCTACGCAGCTGCCTCTTGCCAACTTGAGTGATGATCTCCAGGAGCTGATCCTGCTCCTGATTGGAGGAGAGCAGCGTACTCAGCGTGTGGGTAGCAGAGTTGGGATTGGTGGAAGAGGAACATCTAAGAGGAACATCTAAGAGGAACACCTGTGCAGCCCCCTAGAGAGCCGGCCGGCGGAGTGCCGCTCCCCCGTGGAAGTGGGGAAAGCGGCAGGGGGAACCGCCCTTCCACGGAGGTGGAAGGGATGGTAGCCAACCCGGGAAGAACCAGCAGCAAACCCGGGGAGGGCCGAGCAGACAAAAGAACAGCGCAGGGTCCTGTGTCGTTCCTCCACGAAGACGGGGAGCGACATAATGGATCCGTGACTCAGATAGGAAACCTAGCCAGGGTCTAGTGTCGTTCCTCCACGAAGAGGGGGAGCGACATAATGGTGCCGTGACTCGGATAGGAAACCCAGGAGGGAAGAAGCGGGAAGAAGTGGGAAAATACCGGAGAGAGAGACTAGAAGAGCCTAGGGGAAAGCCGACGGAAAAGGTGCCGGAAGAAGCTATTGAAAGCCTAGGCATAGACTCGGATATGGACTGTGGGAAAGAAGTTAGGATTTAAAGTGAAAGCAAGAAGAAACTTAGACTCAGATACGGACTGCCGGTTGAAAGTGAAAGTGAAACCTAGAAGAAACTTAGACTCGGATACGGACTGTGGGGAGAAGCCAGGAGAAATGAGAGGGGAATATTGTTGTTGGAAGAAAAGTTAGGGAAACATACTGGGTAGAGAAAAATATGTTAGGGAAATTGAAGCCGCGGGGGCAGGCCGAAGCGGAGACGTAAGCTAGCTTGGAATTCTTCAAGTCAGCCCGGGGAGCAAAAGGCGAAAATCTGGAACCAGAGGCAGAGACGTGGGACGCCAGGTTGGAATCCGTCAGATTAGCCCGAGGAGCAAAAGACGGGAAGCCAAACCGAAAGGCGCAGACGTGAGCTAGGTTGAATTCGCCAGGTTAGCCCGGGGAACTTAGACTGAATACCGGTGGCGGAAACGTGAGCTAGGCTGTGTGACTCGCAGAAGCCACCGCATGCAGAGAGAGCGCGTGGGGCACAAGTGGGGAGAGTGCACGGGGCGTGAGTAGGAAACATGGGGCTAGCGCGAAGGCCGTGGTGCGGGCGCAAAGGGCGCAGAGACCTCGGAGTGCGCAGAGCTGGGAAGCCGCCATGGGGCGAGGCGCCGAGAAGCAGCCTCGGGGCGGGCACCGGGAAGCCGTGGGGATAAGAGAAACGGAGTTTAGAAGTAAAATGAGAGAAATAGGAATGCTGGCAGATAGAAGTAAAATAGGAGAGATAGGAATGCCCGGAGATAAAGAAATAGAGAAAAATAAGGCCTCCCCACAACACGGCAATGAGAGAGCTTGGATTCGGTCTGCCTGATTAGTAAGACGATAAGCACCTGTGGGCGGCTGCAGGTCACCGAAGACAGGCACGAATCAACATCAATAAGTCTCCCCACAATACGGCAATGAGAAGGCTTGGGTTCGGTTTGCCTGATTGGTAGGGCTTGTAAGCACCTGCAGGCAGTTCTAGCAGAACAGAGCATGCGCTGCAGGGCACCGAACACAGGCACGCATCAGCGCCTAGAAACCTCCTCACAACATGGCGAAGAGAGGACCCGGATTCGGTTTGCCTGATTGGTAGGGCTTGTAAGCACCTGTGGGCAACTCTAGCAAGCAGAGCAGAGTGTGTGCCGCGGGGCACCGAAGACAGGCGCGTATCAACGCCAAAAATAAAAAGAAAGGGGGATCTGTGGGGAGCAACTGGGAGCAACTTGGACTAGACTAAGTTACTGGAATTAAGACTTATTCTATGCATCTGCTCTCCCACAATATGGCGCTGGGAGAGGAGGAAACAGCTTCTACGCAGCTGCCTCTTGCCAACTTGAGTGATGATCTCCAGGAGCTGATCCTGCTCCTGATTGGAGGAGAGCAGCGTACTCAGCGTGTGGGTAGCAGAGTTGGGATTGGTGGAAGAGGAACATCTAAGAGGAACATCTAAGAGGAACACCTGTGCAGCCCCCTAGAGAGCCAGCCGGCGGAGTGCCGCTCCCCCGCGGAAGTGGGGAAAGCGGCAGGGGGAACCGCCCTTCCACGGAGGTGGAAGGGATGGTAGCCAACCCGGGAAGAACCAGCAGCAAACCCGGGGAGGGCCGAGCAGACAAAAGAACAGCGCAGGGTCCTGTGTCGTTCCTCCACGAAGACGGGGAGCGACATAATGGATCCGTGACTCAGATAGGAAACCTAGCCAGGGTCTAGTGTCGTTCCTCCACGAAGAGGGGGAGCGACACTCAGGGAGACAGAAATCTTGATAATTTCAACATAAAACATTATTACTAGAGCATGTGTGAGTTTGATTTGGCTTCCTTTCAGAAATCTTTTGTATCTCTGTACGTTTGCACATACTGTTGGTTAATGATATTTTCAGGGCTTGACATTCTGAACTCTGCTCCATTCTCAGAGCTGTTACTTCCATGAGTCTTCCCATTCACCTTCCCTTGCTTCCCAGTCACAATGTTCTTCCAGTGATTTGTCTTCCTCTCCAGCTTCCCCCGTGGCCATCCTCTACTCGGGAGGCTGTATTGTGAAGATACTATAAGGGTACAGGCAGGAGACATTTCAGCAGGGCTCAAGTCCCAGTTGCATGTGATCTAGAGTGAGGTGCTGAAGCTCTCTGTGCCTTAGTCTCACATGTTGCATAGCGGGGATAGTGATAGTGCCCACCTCACTGGATTGCTGTGAAGATGAGTTCATATGGGAGAAATATCCCCACCTGAAGTGCTTAGCACCAGGCTTGTTTCACATTCCAGCCTTTTTCAAATTTTGGGATATTTTCAAAGATTTTAGCATTTGAGCATCCCTGGTTTGGAAGTGCCTGGGCATTTTGGATTAGGGGCACTCAACCTGTATTTATAAGGGGCTTATAAGTGTTTTGGCCCCTGCCACCCAGAGTGAGACCCAGGTGAAGTTCCTGGCTCCTGACTTTGGCCTGGCCCAGCCTGGCTGTTGCAGCCATCTGGGGAGTGAAGCAGCAGGTAGAAGATAACTCTCTTTCTCTCCCCCTCTTTCTTTCTGTAACTCTGACTTTCAAATAAATAAATCTTTAGAAAAGGGGAGGGGGGAGTGGCTTAGATATAGGAAACATACTTTCAGTATTGGCTGATTTTACTATTCTCTTTCCCCTAGAGACTGTCTTTTTGTTTTAAAAATACTTATCTGTTTGAAATGCAGAGTGACTTAGAGAGGGAGAGATGGGGTGAGGGTGGAGGAGGAAAGAGAGATCAATCTATCTTCTAGTGGTTAATGCCCCAATGCCCACAACAGCTAGACCTGGTCCAGGCTGAAACCTGGACCCCATCTGAGTCTTCCGTAGGAGTGGCAGGGGCCCATGAAATTGAGCCATCTTTTACTTCCTTCCCAGGTGCATTAGCAAGAGCTGGATTGGAAACTTCAGGACTTGAACTAGCATTCTAATCCTGCCCCTGGAGACTGTCTTTGTGGAGGTCATCTATACTCCAAGTCTCCACTATCTCCTTCATATTTTCTCTGAGCTTTCTCCTCAAACTTTCTAGACAGATGCAAGAGTTTCTGATGCACTACTCCTGCTTGCCTCACCGTGCTAGCCTGTGGCTTCTCTCCGCCATACAGAAAATGTTGTTCTCATGTGACTTGAGGGCACAAGGGAGAAGTCTCATCATCCATGTAGGAGGGAGAGATTTGTGTCTAAATCTCATATGTTCAATACAGAGCCTAGCACAGCTTAGGTAGTAAATACATTAAATTCTGTATGAACAAAGGCATAACTTCTATATGAATGGGAGTGCTTTCTTGTTCATAGTCCTTAAGCCTATCCTTAATGTGTTGATTAGAAATAGCATGTTCCACAACATAATTAAAATGTGAAAAATGTTATAAATAAAATGCCACCACTCTATTTCCAATCTTCTTTCTCACATTTCATAGGTCCTTTGGGAATTCTCTGTGTTAATATTGCTCAAACTCGCTCTTCTTGGTCTGGTGCCTCCCCACTCCAACTCCCAAAGTGGTCTGTGATTTCTTAGAATGCTAGGGCTATGAAAGAAGCAGAGAGAAAACCAGATCTTCTTTAGAGATCAGGATGTGGGAGAGGCAAGGATATTCTTGCATTCAACGTACATTTACATTATGTAAGACACTAGCAAAGGTTTCTAGGAGTCACAGGTTATACTTGAGGATATGAAGGAATAGTCACAGGGAAGAAGAATTGAGCTGTGCCTTGAAGATGTGAGGATTTATTCTGCCCACGTGAATAGGGAGGAAATTTGAAGCTGAGACACTGCATCTACCAAGGCTCAAATGCTATGGGGTTATGGAGCTTGAATTCTCTCTGGGGCATGGAGAGCAGTTGACTCAGGCAAGAGATTCTGAGGAAGCAATGGTGGAAATGTTGAGGAAGGGATTGCTTCATTTTAGAAGACAACAGGACCCAGTTATGAGTTGGGAAGGAGAATGTAATGTGAATAAGTTGGAGTAAACTGAAGTTTTTAGCCAGGGTTTCTAGAAGATTTTGTGTGAAATATAAAATGTAGGAGGTGGGGTAGCTTATTTGGAGAGTTGGGATAGGGGTAATTTTAAAAATTTATTTATTAAGAAAAGGGGAGGGGAGGAGGAGGAGGAGGAGGAGGAGAGAGAGAGAGAGAGAGAGAGAGAGAGAGAGAGAGAGAGAGATCTCCTATCCGCAAGTTCACTGCTCAGATACTCAGTGGCTGGGACAGGACTGGGCTGAAGCCAGGATTCAGGAACTAAATTCAGTTCTCCCAAGTGGGTGGCAGAAGCCCAGTTATTTGGGTTATCACTGCTGCCTCCTAGGATTTGTATTAGTAGAAAGTTAAAGTCAGGAGCTGGAGCTGGGTATTGATGTGGGACAAGAACGTCTTAATAGAAATTTTAACTGCTGGGATAAACACCCACTCAGATATGGGAGAACTAGTCAGGGAGTTTGCTAGGGAAAAATGAGCTGGGAGTTTTCCCCACTGTTTCTGTTGCTGCAGCCCTGCACTGTAACTCTACCCCTAACATGTCAGTCCAGTATGCCCACTTTCTCAAGATGCACCTGCATCTCATCCACAGCTGGGAAGGAGGAAATGCCATGATGAATGAGTGGAATTTAAACTCTGTGCAGAGGTGCCGTGGAACTCCCCAAAACCTTATGCACACTAAACTCCACCCCTTTTGAATATTTAATCAGGGTACCATCTCCTACCCTGTAAAGGGAACTGCGGCATGTGGAAGTAGCCCTTTTGGCTTCATACCCTTGCTGCTGGCTCCCCTCTCCCCTTCTCCCACACTCTGTCTTCTAACACATGTTTCTGGCCCTCGCATGGCAGGTGTCCCCCATCATGGGGTTGCCTGCAATCATGAACATATTCACACTCTAGCTTTCAGTAAATTCGGCTGCCATTTGTGTTCCTTATCATGACTCTGCTTTGAATTCTTATCTCATGCTGGGGCAAGTGATGTTGGAATTTGGGGTACCATATGATATCACTGTGTGCTTATTAATAAATTCCCAATATAAATAAGCCTGTGTGGGTTCTTGCCTAATGATCAGAGAAGAATTCTGAATACCGGCACAAATGAATGAGGCAGCATGATACATTTTAAGCTTTTATTCAGTGGGAGAAATGCAGAGGAGAGTGAGGGCCCTATTTAAAAGAGAGAGAAATCTGGATTCATACTGAGCACCAGGAGCCAGCCACATGGAGGAGCATGCAGGCCAGGAAGCATGAGGTGGGTGGCCCGAAGGCCACGCACCCTAGAGGCTCAGAGCTGCATGGGCCCATGCTGGCAAAAGGCCAGAAAATGAAAAAGGGCTGGGCATACCGTGTCCCAGGCTTTTAATCCACTTTCAAAGGAGAGTGGTTAATTAACTTGATTGGCCAGTGGACACAGGTGTGGTCAGAGTGGGGCATGAGGTCACACAGGGGCGTGGTGAAGGCATGGTCTTCCAGCTCACAAACCTAATCAGTTTTTCCTGTATGCCTGTCTACATCACAAGGACTTGAAATAAAACCAGGGAAACTTATTCCCATATCACTTCAAGGCAAGGATGATTTGATATTAGGGCATACACAGTATGAGTTTCCAGACACATGTGCATATAAGACTGTCATGCCCCGAGTTGGACATGCTGGGCTGGAAGGCAGGAGAGGAGCTCTGCGTGCAGCTGAGGAGGGGGAGTGAGACCCCTGGGAGGGCTGCTCAGGAGAGGTGGCAAGGGTCAGATGTGCTCACCAAGGGTGCAGCCATCTAGTAAGCCTTACACTTTCCAAGATTGTTTTAAGGGAAACCATATTCAAGGTAATAATCACCTTCATAAGTACTGTTTCCTAGAACTGACTTCCTGGGCAGTCATCCGAGGTAGAAGTTCTCTTTGCCACTTTTGCTTCACAAAATCTCTTTGCTTATGTTACAGTAGAGAAGCATGCCTTCACCCAGAAGGGATCTCCCATGGGGGGCATTTTCCTGGGGCTTCAGAGTCAGCAGGAGAGCAGGCATGTGGACAGTCCCATCATTCCTGTAGTCAAGGCAAGTCAATCTCCCTTCTAATTAAGGGTACAGTCCCTAGGCCCTCCCCATGGCGCAGCAGGTTAAACCATGTCTTCCAATGCCATATCAGAGCACTGGTTTGAATCTGTTTCCAATTCATCTCTCTGCTAAAACATTCAGGGAAGCTGTAGAAGATGGCCCAAAGTACTTGGACCCCCAACACCCATATGGGAAACCCAGATGGAGTACTCTTGGCTTCCACTTGGCCCAGACCCAGCTCTTACCAGTGGATAGACTCTTCTCCCTCTCCCTCTCCCTCTCCCTCTCCCTCTCCCTCTCCCTCTCCCTCTCCCTCTCCCTCTCCCTCTCCCTCTCCCTTGCTCTGCCTTTCAAATAAATAAATAAATCTTAAAGGAATACAGTCCCAATAAAGTTGCACTTTTGGTTTTTATTTTATTTAAAGATTTATTTATGTAATTGAAAGGCAGAGTTACAGAGAGGCAAAGGCAGAGAGAGAGAGTGAGAGAGAGTGTCTTACCCCCTACATGGCCGTAACAGCTGGAGCTGAGCCAATCTGAAGCCAGGAGCCAGGAGCTCCTGGAAATGAAGCAAGTAGCTTTGTTACAAGGCCTTTCATTTCTGTCGATTAAAAACAGCATCATCTTGGGAAAAATTGCACTGAAAATGCATCAGTATCTGGCCCATGAATCAACTGTGTAGATGTAGAGGTGATGGAGCCATCTAGTTCTCCATTCCTGCTGACTTAGCCACTGAAATTACATGGTTAGTTGTCTTCGTTCTGATTCTTTATGCTTCCTCTGATTATTATGTGGCTTCCCATGGATCTTTGTCCCAATGTCCACATGATATCTGATCCACTGGGCTGCTGTGTGTCTCATCGTCTATGCATTCTTTGGCATTCTTACTTATGAATCAATATTGTGGGAGTTCAGTTGTGAGACAGATTTCTGAGACAGCAGTCATCTGCTAGTTGATATTTTCTGTGTGTACACTGAGTTGTGGGGCTTTCCCTGATTTAACGCCATCATTTACTGAGATGCTAGGTGGCTGGTGTTTTTGCTAATAGTATTTCCTCCTCAAATCACCTGGCTTTTTGAATGACAGTGTCTGGTTTGGCTGTCCCATTTCCTCTTGCCTGATGTCTTTTCTTCTAACTTTTCCATTCCATTCCTGTCTGATGAGACAGTTCACAGCTTATAGCTGTGGCTCCCAGATTTGTGTGCACATTAGAATTGTTTTGAGCATTTAAATACTCCCAATACCAAGTCTACCTCTTAGAGCAAGTAAATCAGAATGTAACTGGATAATGGATGGAACCCAAGGTAATTCTGATTAATAGCCAAGGTTGGGAACCGCTGTTTTAGGTAGACTCTCTTGATTTATTTAGCCCATTTGAATTCTTCCTTTTCCAGATTCCTTTTACACTCATCACATTTTTGCATTTTTGCCTTTTTAGAGAAAGATTAATATTTTTTGAAAGTTTGGGCAGGGAGAGACAGAGAGACAGAGACAGAGATATCTTTCATCCATTGGCTCACTCCCCAAATGACCACAATGGTGGTGACTGGGCCAGGCCAATGCCAGGAGCTAGGAGCTTCTTCTGGGTCTCCCACATTGATGGCAGGGCCAAGTTCTTGGTCAATCTTTGGCTGCTTTTCCCAGACCATTGGCAGAGAGCTGGATTAGAAGTAGAGCTGCTGGGACACAAACTGATGGCTACATGGGATGACAGCATTGCCATGATGCTGGCCCCTGTTTTTTTGTCTTTATAAACAGAAAATGCACTGCATATGAGCATGGGTTATGTATGATTTATTAAATTAACTGTCATATACATCAATAGCTTGAATAAATTATAGCCTACCATACTTAAAATTAACCATATTTCTCTGGAATTGCATAAACATATTTGAACATTGATAAAATATAAACCATATTCTGTGGAATTGGGTAATCCTAATATTTACTTTTGTTGCACGTTGTATAGGAGAATGTGTACATATATGTGTGTATATGTAAATATATGTAAGTATAATGATGTCCCTGACTTAACAGCTGTTCAAATTATCATTTTTTTACTCTACTAGTAGTGATCAAACAATTTGCATTCATCAGAAACTGTACTTCAATTTTTTTCTAAAAATTTATTTATTTGAGGGGTAGAGTTACAGAGAGAGAGAAGGAGAGACACAGATATCTTCCATCCGCTGGTTCACTCCCCAAATGGCCTGGCCAGAAGCCAGGAGCTTCTTCTCGATCTCCCACATGGGTGCAGAGGCCAAAGCACTTGGACCATCTTCCATTGCTTTCCCAGGCCATTAGCAGTGAGCTGGATATGAAGTGGAGCATCCAGGACTCAAATTGGTACCCGTATGGGATGTTGGCACTGCAGGCCACAACTTTACCTGCTATGCTGCAGCACCAGTCCCCAATCTTGGAATTTTGATTTTTCCCCCCAGCTAGTGATGTATGGTAAGATATTCTCTTGTGATTGTAGGCAGGGGTGAACTGCAGCTCCCAGCCAGCCACACAATCATGAGGGTAAATAGCTAGTGTTGGGCAATATAATGCATTGTTAAGTTATGGTGTATGGCAAGTTAGGTATAAGAAATACATTTTATTGTTATTTAATATTTTTGACTGGCATATAAAAAATAAAAATTGCACTTATTTATGGGGTGTTGTACAATGTCTCAACACAATCATGCATTGTTCAAGCAAAATAAAAGTATGTATCTCCTAAAACTTCTTTTTTTAAAAATTTATTCATTTATTTGAAGGGCAGATTTTCAGAGAGGCAGAGGCAGAGAGAGAGAGTGAGTGAGAGAGAGTTCTTCCATCTGCTGGTTCACTCCCCAGATGACTGCAACTGCCAGAGCTGCGCCAATCTGAAGCCAGGAGCCAGGAGCTTTTTCCAGGTCTCCCACGTGGGTGCAGGGGCCCAAGTCCATCATCTTCTGCTTTCCCAGGCCATAGCATAGAGCTAGATCAGAAGTGCAGCAGCTGGGACTCAAACCAGCACCCATATGGAATGCTGGCACTGCAGGCATCAACTTTACTTGCTACGCCACAGCTTTGGTCCCTCTAGCATTGCTTTATGGTGAAAATATTCAAAAATCCTCTCTTCTAACCAAAAACAATACAATACATTATTGTGGTCTCTAGTCACCTTATTGTACAACAGAATGCTAGTATTTCCTTCTCTTGTTTTATTGTAACTTATACCTTACTCAGCATTTTCCAATCCCTGCTACTCATACTCTCTCCAGCCTCTGGGAACCACCACTCTACTCTTCTTTGTTGAGACAGTTCCTTCCATTCCTACTCTGTTCAGAGTTTTTGTCAGGAAAGGATGCTGGATTCTCTGAGATGGCTTTTTCTTGCATCTCTTGACGTGATCATCTGGTTTTTGTCCTTCATTCTTCAGATGTGATCTCACATTTATGGGTTGGTGTATGTTGAACCCTCCTTGCAACCCTGGGATGAATCTCACTTGATTGATCATGGTGAATCAACACTTTTGATGTGATACTGAAACTTTCACAACTAGGTTCATCAAAGGTTTTGGCGGTTCAACTGCTATACCTCAACACTGCACCCAACTTTCCCAATAAATCTTTTTTCTATTTTATATAAATGTGGCTACTCCTGCTTTCTTGGTGCTTCCCACATGGCTTGGAATAAGGTATTCTACCTTTTAACTTTCATTCTATTTGTCCTTAGTGGTAAAAAGCATATAGGTGGGTGTTCCATTTTTATCCATTCAGTCACTCCATGCCTTTTAATTGAAGAATAATGCACTTGCATTTAAGGTAATTTATTAGTAAGATCTTACGATATACTATTGATACTTGTTTTTCAGTTTTATTTTCTGTCCTTCTTACCATTCTTTCTCCCTCTTTCAGTCTTCTTTCATGGTTAAGTGATTTTCTCTGGTAGTGTGTTTTGACTCTTACTATTTTTTGTCTGTGTATGATAGATTTTGCTTTGTGTTTACCACGAGGCTTACAAAAACATCTCTTGGTTTATAACACATTATTTTTGAAATGTTAGCAGCTTACCATTGATAGAAAAAGAAACAAGAAAAATAAAAAAGACTAATAATTGAGTCTATTTACACTTTATTCCTCTCTGCATGTTAAAAATTTTGGTGTTCCATTTTATATATTTCTATATTACCCATATCTTAACATATTAATGCAGCTAGCTATTTTTTTAATTATCTTGTTTTGAAAATGACTGCAATCCTCACACTAAAGATATAAATAGTTTATGCACTATGCTTACAATATTAGAGCATTCTGAACTTGTCTGTATAGTTACTATTACCAGTGAGTTTTCTACTTTCCAATATTTTCTTCTTACTCATTTGAATCTCTTTTTTTCAGTTTGATAATTTCTATCTAGAATTTCTTGTAGGAAAAGTCTGCTGGTGAGAAATGATTTCATATGTTTTCAATGGTATATCTTAATCCATCCTTTATATCTAAAGGATAACTTTACTGGCTATAATATTTTTAGTTGCTGTTTATTTTTTTCCTTCAATATTGTTAGACACTCATCCCGTTCTTTTTTGGTCTGTAAACCTTCTCTGAGGTGTATGTAGGTGGGTAAATTGGGATATCCTTGTGTGCTATTTGTTGCTTTTCTCTTGAAACTTTGGACATTGCATCTTTATCTTTAAAGGTAGAGAGCTTGGTTACAATGTGTCTTGGTGTAGACTTGTTTGAGTGGAATCTGACTGCTGACCTCTGACTTTCCTGAAACTGGATAGTTATATTTTTCTCAAGGTTTGGGACATTTTCCATTATTAGCTCTTTCAATAAGCTCTCAACCTGTCATTCTCAAGTCCCTTTTGAGCCCCAATAACTTGGATGTTTACTATTTTAATACTGTCCTAAAGTTTCTATAAATTTTCTTTATTTCTTTTGGCTCTTTTTTCCCCATCCAATGGTGTGTTTTTGAACAGTTTGCCTTTTTCTGTTTGATATAAACTGCTATTGGGGCCAATGCTGTGGCACAGCAGGTTACGCCTCTGCCTGCAATGCTGGCATCCCATATGGGTGCTGGTTTGACACCTGGCTGCTCCACTTCCAATCCAGCTCTCTGCTAATGTGTCAGGGAGAGCAGAAGATGGCCCAAGTCCTTGGGCCCATGCACCCATGTGGGAGACCTGGAAGAAGCTCCTGGCTCCTGCTTCAGCCTAGCCCAGTCCCAGCCCTTGTGGATATTTGAGGAATAAACCAGCGGGTAGAAGATCTCTCTTCTATGTCTCTCCTCCTCTCTCTGTAACTCTGTCTTTCCAATAAAAAAAAAAAAACAAAAACAAAACAAGGCATAAAAAACTGCTATTGATGATTTCTTTTGCACTTTTATTTTTCTAAAATTATTTATTTGAACAGCAGAGTGACTCACACAGAGGAAGAGGGGGGAGGGGGAGGGGGAGGAGGAGGAGGAGTGGAGAGAGGAGAGAGGAGAGGGAGATCTTCCATCTGCTGGTTCTGTCCCCAAATGGCCACAACAGCTGGGTCTGGGCCACCTTGAAGCCAAGAACCAAGAACTCTAGCCAGACCTCCTGCATAAGTGGCAGTCACTCAAATACTTGAGCCATTATCTGCTACTTTTCTAGGTACTATAACAGGGAGCTGGATTGGAAGCAGAGTAGCTGGAATTCAAATGAGCACACCAATATGGAATACAAGAATACCAGGTGGTAGCTTAAACTGATGTACCACAGCACCCACACTCTTCTGTTGCATTTTTATTTTCACTTAGTGTGTTTTTAATCTCGAGTATTTCTGCTTGAGTTTTAAAAAAATTTCAGTTTTGTTATGTTTCATTGTTAGAGTATTGCATTGTTCCTCTGTCTTTCCTTGAAGCTCATGGAGTTTCCTTAAAACAGCTATTATGGAGACTGGTGCCATGGCTCACTTGGTTAATCCTCCGCCTGCGGCACCGGCATCCCATATGGGCAGCAGGTTCTAGTCCTGGTTGCTCCTCTTCCAGTCCAGCTCTCTGCTGTGGCCCGGGAGGGCAGTGGAGGATGGCCCAAGTGTTTGGGCTCCTGCACCCACATGGGAGACCAGGAGGAAGCACCTAGCTCCTGGCTTCAGATCGGCATAGCTCTGGCCATAGCAGCCATTTGGGGGAGTGAACCAGCTGAAGGAAGACCTTTCTCTCTGTCTCTCTCTCTCACTATCTATAACTCTACCTGTCAAATAAATTTAAAGAAAACAGCTATTTTCAATATATCTCTCTGTTCTCTCCTATCCTGTAGGGTTTCTGATGAGAAGTCAGCTTTGAGTCTAATTGGAGACCCTCTGAAATTAATCCGCTGTTTCTCTTGTGCACATTTTAGATTCTTTATGTTTTACTGTGGTGAGTTTGATTACAGTGTGTCATGAAAATCTTTTCTGGTCATGTCTATTAGGAATTCTATGTGCTTCCTGTATGACTGTCCCTTTCTTCAAATTAGGGAAGTTTCTGTTATTATTTCACTGAAAAGGCCTTCTAATCCTTTCTCTCTTCCCGTGCCTTCAGGAATTCCTAGAACCCATATGTTGGGTCATTTGATAGTATCCTATACATTTCAAACAGTGTTTTTCAGTTTTCTAATTTCTTCTTGTTTTTTGTCTGACTGTATAATTTCCTATGATTGTCTTTTTTTTTCTTTGACAGGCAGTTAGACAGTGAGGGAGAGAGAGACAGAGCGAAAGGTCTTCCTTCTGTTGGTTCACCCCCCAAATGGCCACTTTACGGCCGGTGCGCTGCGATGATCCGAAGCCAGGAGACTGTTGCCTCCTCCTGGTCTCCCATGCGGGTGCAGGGCCCAAGCACTTGGGCCATCCTCCACTGCCCTCCTGGGCCACAGCAGAGGGCTGGACTGGAAGAAGAGCAACCGGGACAGAGCCAGCACCCCAACTGGGACTAGAACCCGGGGTGCTGGCGCCGCAGGCAGAGGATTAGCCTAGTGAGCTGCGGCACTGGCCTGTGATTGTCTTCTAAGTCTGATATTCTTTCTTCTGCTCATCTATTCTGTTGTTAAGGCTTTCCACTGTGTTTTTTATTTGTTCTATTGAACTCTTCATTTCCAAGATTTCATTTTGCTTTCTCTTTAAGATCTCAGTTTCGTGGGAGAAATTTTCTTTCATGTCATGTGTAGATTTCATTAGTTTGTCCATTTGTTTCTGATTACATCTAAGTAATTCTATGATCAATTTTTTGAATTCCATTTCTGGCATTTCTTCAGTCTCTACATCTTCACAGTTTAGTATTGAAATGTTGTATTCTTTTGGGGTGTCATGTGTTCCTTATTCTTGTTTCTCGAATTGGTGTGTTTATTATTCAGCATTTGTGGAGATACTCATTGGTTTCTTCTTTGTTTTATTGCTGTGGGGGCTTTTATTTTTGGACTGTGTGTAGATTAGTGGAGTGTCTACTTTCAGAGAATACCTAGAGGTATGTGGTAGATGTGGCCAGGGAGCTCTGTTCAGTGCTCTAGGATGAAGGGAGTGTTAAGGTGACACCCAGGTTTGGCATGGTAAATCTTCTTTTAATCAGGGGGGAGATTTGTTCTACTCTGCTGGTGTAGCCTCAACTCATTTACTCTCCTCAAAAGACACAAGTGCCTGGGCACTAGCCCAGTGGGTGTAATATTCATCCATACTTCCACAAGGTGCAGATCTGATGTAAGCAGGTTCCCCAGCAGTATCCCTCACCAGAGAACCAGGGAGCCCTGAACGTGTGGAGTCTCCCACAGTGACTGCCCAATGGCCCAGCCACATCCTGAGCCTTCCCACACAGTCCCAGTGTTTTCAAGGCCCTGAAATCTCAGTGTTTTCAGTCCTGGCACACAAGCCTACCACAGTCACGAACACCAAGCCTTCCATCAGTTCTCCCTGCCAGACGCAGGGGTCTCCACTTGGCTGATTGCTGGTTGTGAGGTGATCAAGGAGAGAGAAACATGTCCCCCTCTTTTTTTCCTCCTCTAGTTTGGCAGGTACACTGTACCCCACAGGGCTCCAAGCCAAAGTCCCTCCAGGCTTTTCCTGCAGCTTTAACGTCAGTGGCTTGGGCTGCTGCAGTCTGGTCTCACCTCATTCTCCAAATTGGTGTGGAGGCTCTCGGCTGCTGGGGTCCTGATTTGTGCATGTCTGCACCCTCCATGTAGGTCCACTGTGTCCCTCTACTTTGCATGGCATTTCCTCTGCCATTTTCTCCCTAGCTCTTCCCTGAGACTGCACTCTGTCCACTTTCTTCTTCTCCTAGACTAGAGCAGTAAGCTCCTTCCCTACTCTACCATCTGAATCCAATATCATTCAGCTCTAGATTGTGCCATCAGTCTGTGTTTCCCCCTGAATTTGCTGCAGGTGTAAAGTCACTGTTTCAGTCCTAGAGAGTGTCCTAAGCAAAGGCTCGTTCCAAATCCACAGTTGATGTGTGATTCAGAATGACTTGAGGTAGGGGGTATCTAAAAAGAGTAAGCTGTCTCTGCCAACCTCTATCTGACACTGTGGTGGACCCAGATTCCTTGTCCACAGTCACCAACCTGTGGTGAGTCACTGAAAGATTCTGCCTGAATCTGGGCCTCATTGTAGTAGGGCCAGCCCTAAGCTCCTATGTACTGACTTGGCATCTCCTTTCTTTTTCTCCCCCCAAAGTGGGCAATCTCTATCCATTTTGTGCTGCCTAGGGTAGGGGCATATATAGGGTATGCAGTATCATGGCCAGCAAAACCACTACCCACAATGTCAGTTCATGCCTGGAACCCACAGCCCAGTGTGACCACTGCAGCATAAGGGTATAGGACCAAGGACCATACTACTAAGGAATGCTTGCTACTGAGGTGAACTTGCAGCCTGAGACCTCAGCAACCAGCCACAGGTGGAACTGGCTAAGATATAACCCTGATAGACTGAGGCCAGGGGATCTCCGCCTGGTATGGGAGTGGGTCCAGAGGCTCTGTCTGTGGGCACTGGGCACAGGGCCTGTTAGGATCTGCCTAGTGTTAACTTTTTAAAAAGATTTTTTAAATTTGTTTGAAAGGCAGAATTGCACACACACACACACACACAGAGAGAGAGAGAGAGAGAGAGAGAGAGATCTTCCATCTGTTGGTTTGCTCCCCAAAGAGCTGAAATGGCCAGGGCTGGGCAAGACTAAAGCTAGGAGCCTGGAACTCCATGCAGATCTCCCATATGGGTCTCAGGGGCCCAAGCACTTGGGGCTTCTTCCACTCCTTTCTCAGAGGCATCACCAGGGAGCTGGATTGGAAATGGGGCAGCTGGGACATGAACAAAAGCTCATATGGAATGCTGGTACTAAAGACAGTGGCTTAACCAACTACAGCACAACTCTGGCCCTCCAGTGTTAGGTTTTGAAAGCCTAGCATTGGATTCCAAAATACAGTCCTCTGCTCAGTTTACTGCTGTGCTCCCCAGCATCTGGAGTCTTGCTCTTTGCTCTCTGTTTGGGATTGGAGGAGACATGGTGGAGGCAGTCCCTAGGCTGCCTGGATATACGGTATCCAGAGGCAATGTGTATGGCTCCTGGCCTAAGCACAGGAGCTGTGGGGGCTTGTATGGTATTGGATTACCCTGTGGTAGGACTGATAACTGGGTTTCATGTCTAAGGTCTAGGCTTAATTCCTCCTCTCTTTTCCAAGCAGGAGGATTCTCTCCATGATGTGCTACTTGGAGTTGGAGGAGGTTTGGTATGGCCAACTCTTTCCTTTGTGCCACCATCAATGCTTCTCTTGGTATAATTTATTACTATACTAAAACAAAGCACCATGGTCTCTCACCTGGGTTCCTGGCTTGGTGTGTGAATGGTTGTCTAAATTGCTGTCTCTGTGGAAAAGATGACGTTGGGGGCATATTACTCAACTACTATCTTTCTTCTCCCTCAAGTGCATTTAAAAAAAATACTTATTTGAGAGGCAGAGTTAGAGAGAGTGGGGAGGGGATCTTCCATCCGCTGGTTCATTCCCCTAATGGCTGCAACGGCTGGAGCTGGGCCAGTCTGCAGCCAGGAGCCAAGAACTTCTTCTGTGTCTCTCCACATGGAGCCCAAGCACCTGGGCCATCTTTCACTGCTTTCCCAGGCCATCAGCAGGGAGCTAGATTGGAAGTGGAGAGCTGGGACAAGAACTGGCACCAATATGGCCTGCCAACGCCACAGGAGGAGACTTAACCTACTGTGCCACAGCACTGGCCCTCAAATGCATTTTTGACTCCCTGTTTTCCACTTCTTCATGTACAAATCGAGGACCATCTGTAATTTGGATTCTGGTGAATTTCCAAAATAGCATATTAGATAGTAGGGGAAATACATGATTTCATTATTCAAGCAGAGATCTTCCATCTGCTGGTTCACTACCCAAATGCTTGCAACAATTAGGACTGGTCCAGGCCAAAGCCATGAGCCAGGAACTTTATCTAGTTTTCCCACATAGATGGCAGGAACTCAAGTATTTGGGTCATCACCTGCCCCTACCGGGCACATTAGCTGGAAGCTGGGTCAGAAGTACAGGTGGGACTTGATCTTCGGCACCCCAATATGGGATATGGGTATAGCAAGCAACAGTTTAACCCACTGTACCACAAGGCCAGCCCTGATTAGGATTATTTGCAATGCAAGAAACAGAGACACATCTTAATTCCAGAGAACAAGTGAATTCCCCTTCAAGAGCAGGAGTAAAACGAGGTCTCTGCCTCACTGATGAGTTGGTTTTGGATTCAAGGCCACACTTGAGTCACAGTGGCGGGAGCTTTTCTATTTCATTTCCCTTTGTGCTCAAATTCCGGGGATTCAGCTGTGCCAGTCCGAAGCCAGGAGCCAGGAGCTTCTTCTAAGTCTCACATGAGTGTGTAGGGGCCCAAGGGCTTAGGCCATTTTCTACTGCTATCCCAGGACATAGCAGAGAACTGGATCGGAAGTGGAGCAGCCAGGTCTTGAACCAGCGCCCATATGAGATGCCGGCTCTGCAGGTGGTGGCTTTACCCACCATGCCACAGAGCCAGCCCCTGGGTAGAATTGATTGTGGGAAACACATAAATTCTCTGTTTGGGGCAGCTAATAGCTGCCCATATTAGTGGGGAGTGAGTGACCTTCCCTCTCTAACTAGTGGTGTAACTGTGTTAGCTCAGGGAGTGTTACAGTTTGGATGTTGCTATAGTTTTTATGCTATCTATTCTTCCAAAGGTTCGTGTGCTGGAGAATTGGTTTCTAGGGTACTGGGATTAGGAGGGGATGCAGAATCTGTAAGAGGTGGGGCACAGTGGGAGATTCTTGGGTCAATTCAGGACACTGCCCTTGGAAGGGCTTTAAATAGTTCTCCTGTTACTCCTTAGTAGTTCTCCTGTAAGGGTTGTTATAAAACCCTTTACATGGCCCTGCCCAGACCTCTGGCTTTCTATTTCAAGATGTGATGATTCTTCCTACACACACCTCATCATTTGCCATGGGCCTCTTGCTAGAACCAGTGCTGTGCTATTTAGACTTCCAGCTTCCAAAGCAATAAGCTATTTTCTATCCAAGTAGCTTGCCACACGTATTCTGTTATAGCAGTGAAAAATGGACTAATACAGGGAGTAAGGACAAGGGCTCCTTGGAGTGTTTTTAAAAATATGCACATTCCCAGGCTGCTTAATGCCTTCTGCCTTAATACCGTCCCCACAGACTCACTTGTTGACCAGTAGGGCTGGGGTAGGGTTTTGGAATCTGCCCACTCAACATAATGCTTCATGGGTTTGATGACAGTCCAGGAACCACGGGCTTAGGTTAGGAGGCCTAAACAGGACAGGGCTATGTAAAAAAAAAAACTCTCTCTTCTGGTGGTGATTTAAGAAATATTTGAAAGGTCTTCAAGTCCCCTGAAAATCTGATATAAAAGCTATGGACACTTTTCAAAAACACAGTGTATACCTACTCATGAAAGTTGCCAAAACATTTCAAAGTGTTCTCTTACTTCTGAAGCTTAGCCCCTCCAGGATAAAGAAAACCCACTCTAAGTGATTATTCATGAAACAGAGCCCTTGGTGGCATGGGTAATAACTACCACAATAAAGGAATTATTCCCATTGCATCCTAGTGGGTTATGATGGAGAAAGCGATGGCTCTTCTTTAAAAAATGTGTGCCTTTCCCATTGCACTGTAGGGCTCTTAATGAGGCCAGGCACTCATTTCTCTTCCTTCCTCTCCCTAGGACAGGCCGTGGCTTCAACCTAGCGTGTCTCACTCTGGGAAAACAGGGGAGGGGTCTCTTCCACTTCTATTTTTAGTGCAATGTGCTTTGGATTTCCAGTTTCAACAATTTGAGTGTCTCCTTCATTTTGTTTCCCAAGCGTATGTTTTGCAGGTTGAAAGAAAGGCCCAATGCCACTGTGGTGTAGACAGGTAGATGTTTCCAGGTTCCTGATCTCCTCCCTCCACAAACACACAGCTATCATCCCCTAGCCAATCTTGCACTTCCATGGAGCTCTGTGGACGAGTTCCAGCTCATGTAGGGTGAGTAGAAGTGATATCCATACCACATATTTCTGGTCTTGAAAAATCACTCAAGTGTGGCCTTCTGCTTTGTTTTCCCCTTTTGGCTGGTTGGGAGGAAGGTGACATCATGGCCTTGGTCCCTGCATATGGAGGGTGGCAAAACCTCTGTCACTTTGGGTTCCTGAATGACTGCAAGGAGGGCAGTTCATTTGTCTGATTACCTGCTCAGCAAGAAATAGTCTTATTGAATTTGATGCAGTCTACATTTTGGGGTCTATTTGTTATTGAAACTAATCTTATTCTAATCAATATAGCAAGCAATTAATTTTGGACAACACACCCCTCCTAAAACCCTTAAAGCTTTTATAAATTAATGAATATTTATGTATATATAATTGATACATATTATACAAATAAGATCTTTCCATACACATATAATGCTTTTAGAATGTACATTGTGTAGCTAAGACCTGGAATCAACCTAAATGCCCATCAACGGTAGACTGGATATAGAAATTATGGGATATGTACTTTATAGAATACGATAGAGCAATAAAAAAAAATTGAAATCCTGTCATTTGCAACAAAATGGAGGAATCTGGAAAACATCATCCTGAGTGAATTAAGCCAGTCCCAAAGGGACAAATATCATATGTTCTCCCCTGATTGGTGACAACTAACCAAGCACCAAAAAGGAAATGTGTTGAAGTGAAATGGACACTATGAGAAACAATGACATGATCACCCTTTACCTGATGTTGAGGTACAACTTAATACTTTATCTCTTTTAGAATTTTTTTTGTTCTACTTAATACTACTGGTTGAACTCTTTGTTTTAACATTTATTTAATGAATATAAATTTCCAAAGTACAGCTTATGGATTACAATGGCTCCCCCCCCATAACTTCCCTCCCACCCGCAACCCTCCCCTCTCCTACTCTCTCTCCCCTTCCATTCACATCAAGATTCATTTTCAATTCTCTTTATATACAGAAGATCAATTTAGTATATATTAAGTAAAGATTTCAACAGTTTGCACCCACACAGAAACACAAAGTGAAAAATACTGTTTGAGTACTAGTTATTGCATTAAATCACAATGTACAGTACATTAAGGACAGAGATCCTACATGAGGAGTAAGTGCACAGTGACTCCTGTTGTTGACTTAACAAATTGACACTCTTGTTTATGGCATCAGTAATCTCCCAAGGCTCTTGTCATGAGTTGCTAAGGCTATGGAAACCTTTTGAGTTCACCGACTCTTATCTTATTTAGACAAGGTCATAGTCAAAGTGAAGTTCTCTCCTCCCTTCAGAGAAAGGTACCTCCTTCTTTGATGACCTGTTCTTTCCACTGGGATCCCTCTCGCAGAGATATTTCATTTAGGTCTTTTTTTTTTTTTTCAAGAATGTCTTGGCTTTCCATGCCTGAAATACTCTCACGGGCTTTTCAGCCAGATCCAAATGCCTTAAGGGCTGATTCTGAGGCCAGAGTGCTGTTTAGGACATCTGCCATTCTATGAGTCTGCTGTGTGTCCTGCGTCCCATGTTGGATCATTCTCTCCCTTTTTTTATTCTATCGGTTAGTATTTTCATACACTTGTCTTGTTTATGGGATCCCTTTGACTCTTAGTCCTATCATTAGCATCAATTGTGAACAGAAATTGATCACTTGGACTAGTGAGATGGCATTGGTACATGCCACCTTGATGGGATTGAATTGGAATCCCCTGGTATGTTTCTAACTCTACCATTTGGGGCAAGTCAGCTTGAGCATGTCCCAAATTGTACATCTCCTCCCTCTCTTATTCTCACTCATATTTAACAGGGATCACTTTTCAGTTAAGTTTCAACACTTAAGAATAACTGTGTATTAATTGCAGAACTCATCCAATAGTATTAAGTAGAACAACCAAAAAAATACTAAAAGGGATAAAGTATTAAGTTGTACATCAAAAGTCAGGGCAAGCGCTGATCAAGTCACCATTTCTCATAGTGCCCTTTCATTTTAACAGGTTTCCTTTTTGGTGCTCGGTCAGTTGTCACTGATCACAGAGGACATATGATATTAGTCCCTTTGGGACTGGCTTATTTCACTCAGCATGAATGTTCCAGATTCTTCCATTTTGTTGCAAATGACCAGATTTCATTGTTTTTGACTGCTGTATAGTATTCTATAGAGTACATGTCCCATAATTTCTTTATCCAGTCTACTGTTGATGGGCATTTGGGTTGATTCCAGGTCTTAGCTATTGTGAATTGAGCTGCAATAAACATTAAGGTGCAGACAGCTTTTTCGTTTGCGTATTTAATTTCCATTGGGTAAATTCCAAGGAGTGGGATGGCTGGGTTGTATGGTAGGGTTATATTCAGGTTTCTGAGGAATCTCCAGACTGACTTCCATAGTGGCTCAACCAGTTTGCATTGCCACCAACAATGAGTTAGTGTCCCCTTTTCCCCACATCCTCGCCAGCATCTGTTGTTGGTAGATTTCTGTATGTGAGTCACTCTAACTGGGGTGAGGTGAAACCTCATTGTGGTTTTGATTTGTATTTCCCTGATTGCTAGTGATCTTGAACATTTTTTCATGTGCCTGTTGGCCATTTGGATTTCCTCTTTTGAAAAATGTCTATTGAGGTCCTTGGCCCATATCTTAAATGGGTTGTTTGTTTTGTTGTTGTGGAGTTTCTTGATCTCTTTGTAGATTCTGGTTATTAATCCTTTATCTGTAGCATAATTTGCAAATATTTTTCCCATTCTGTCGGTTGCCTCTTCACTTTCTTGACTGTTAGTTTTGCAGTACAGAAACTTCTCAGTTTGCTGTAATCCCAATAGTTAATTTTGGCTTTGACTGCATGTGCCTCCAGGGTCTTTTCCAAGAAGTTTTTGCCGGTGCCAATATCTTGCAGGGTTTCTCCAATGTTCTCTAATAATTGATCATGTCGGGTCGTAGATTTAGGTCTTTAATCCATGTTGAGTGGATTTTTGTGTAAGGTAGAAGGTAAGGGTCTTGCTTCATGCTCCTGCACGTGGAAATCCAGTTTTCCCAGCACCATTTATTGAATAAACTGTCCTTGCTCCAGGAATTGGTTTTAGATCCTTGATCAAATATAAGTCGGCTGTTTATGTTTGGATTGATTTCTGGTGTTTCTATTCTGTTCCATTGGTCTATCCATCTGTTTCTGTCTGATGTTAATATGGCAACACCTGCTTTTTTCTTCATTTCTGTTGGCATGGAATATCTTTTTCCAACCTTTCACTTTCAGTCTGCATGCATCTTTGTTGGAAAGATGTGTTTCTTGTAAGCAGCAAATAGATGGGTTTTGTTCCTTAATCCATTCAGCCAGTCTGTGCCTTTTAACTGGAGAGTTGAGTCCATTGCCGTTCAATGTGACTATTGATAAGTAGTAAGTTTGCCCTGCTGTTTTCCCAAAATATTTTCAGGTATACGCTTTGAGCTTCCTATGATCTTTTACTGGTAGGTTTTCTTCCTTTACCTTCTTTCATATTGATGACTGTGTTTCTGTGTTTCTGTAACTAGAGTTACAGAAATCTCCAATACCTCTCCTGCCATGCATGGCGAACCCCACAACCAGCACCCTTCACCGGAGAGGTACTTCTGCTTTCCTTGATGACCCTACACCGACAGCAGCCTCACCCCAAATTCACAGCTTACATCAGCATTCACTCTTGATGTTGTGTGTAGCACATCTTTAAGCATTTTTGCAGGGCTGGACGAGAGGTGACAAAATTCTTTCAATTTCTGTTTGTTATGAAAGGTCTTTATTTCACCTTCATTCACAAATGAGAGCTTGGCAGGATATAATATTCTGGGCTGGCAGTTTTTCTCTCTTAGTACCTGGGCTATATCTTGCCATTCCCTCCTTGCCTGTAGGGTTTCTGATGAGAAGTCAGTGGTGAGTCTGATTGGAGATCCTCTGAGAGTAATCTGATGCTTCTCTCTTGCACATTTTAGGATCTTTTCTTTATGTTTCACTGTGGTGAGTTTAATTACAACATGTCGTGGTAAGGATCTCTTCTGGTCATGTTTATTAGGGGTTCTATGAGCTTCCTGTACAAGGATGTCTCTGTCCTTCTCCAAACCCGGGAAGTTCTCTGCTAGTATCTCACTAAAAAGGCCTTCTTTTTTAAAATTTTTTAATTTTTTTTATTTTTGACAGGCCTTCTAATCCTTTCTACCTCCCCATGCCTTCAGGAACTCCTAGAACCCAAATGTTGGGTTTTTTAATAGTATCCTATAGATTCCCAACAATATTTTTTAGATTTCTAGTTTCCTCTTCTTTTCTTTGGTTTGACTGTATACTTTCCTGTTCTCTGTCTTCTAAGTCTGATATTCTCTCTTCTGCTTCACTCATTCTGTTTTTAAGGCTCTCCAATGTGTTTGTCATTTGATCTATTGAATTCTTCATTTCATTGTGATTTCTCTTCACTATCACAGTTTCATGTTCTACTAGTTGCTTCATTTCATTTTGATTCCTCCTTAATATTTCATTTTTGTGAGAGAGATTTTCTATCCTGTCCAGTAAGGATTTCTGTGGTTCAAGAATTTGTTTTTAAGAACTTCTTAATGTTCTTATCATTTTTTTGAGATCTGTTTCTTGCATTTCTTCTATCTAATCATCTTCATAATCTTGAATTGGGGTGTCTTGTTCATTTGGGGGCATCATAGTGTCTTCCTTGTTCTTGTTTCCTTGGTTTCTGCATTTGTTGTTTGGCACTGTGGAGATATTCTTTGGTTTCTTTGCTGTAGTGGTTTTTCTTATTATACTATGACTCTGGATTAAGTGGACTGTCTGGTTTTGATGGATCCTTAGAGTCTGTGATGGGTGTGGCCAGAGAGTTCTGTTTGGTTCTTCAGGGTTAAGGGTGTGCCAAAGGTGACTTACCCAGGTTGTTCTCTCTCACCCACTCGCTCTTTTTTTTTTTTGACTCAAAATGGAAGTAATTCTGCACAGCTGAGTGGAATTGAGGGTAGTTGATGTATGAAATCTGGCCCCTGTGGGTATTAGTCTGCTCTACCCCTAAGGACCACATAAAGGGTCTATGCAGCACTCACTGTGGTCTCAAATTTCTCTGCAGTCTCCCACCAGGTTACAAGGTTGCCGAGTTTGTGTACTCAGTGAGTTCTCTCACCCCCCCTCACATTTTCACAGTCTTAGTTCATTAGCTCCACACCTTCACTAGGTCCTAACCTCCTGTTATTTCTCCCTACCAGAGTCAGGTTTTTCTGCTTGGCTGATAGCAGGTGCTGCATTACCTATGTCCAAAATGGTGTCTGCTCTTTGTCTTGCTCAGCTTTGTAAGGTGAGTGGAGAGAGAGGCTCGCGTCTATGCTGGTTCCCCTTATTTATTCATTTTTTCCTCTCCTCCAGTCAGCCTGGTGAACTTTCCCCAGTGGGGCTTCAAGCCTCGTTCCCTCTAGGCTCTTTCTGCTGTTTCCTCACCAATGTCTCAGGTTACCGAGGTTTTTGTCAGACCTCCCCTTCCAGCGCTGGTGCGCAGACTCTGCTGGGCTTCTGAGCTGTGGGTATCCATGCTCTCCCATAGGTCCTGCATGTCAAATCCACTAGATCCAGAAGAGTTTCCTTTGCAGTTTTTTTCCTGACCCTTTCCCTGAGTCTACAGTAACTCCATTTTTATTAAACTATCTTGTCCCAGACTATCAGTGTACACCCTCACTATTCCACCATCTCAGCTCTGCCCCTCTGAACTCTTTAATTAACACACAATTATTCTTAGGTGTTTAAATTTAACTGAAAAGTGACTCATAGAATGGCAGATGCCCTAAACAGCACTCTGGCCTCAGATCAACCCTTAAGGCATTCGGATCTGGCTGAAAAGCCCTTGAGAGTATTTCAGGCATGGAAAGCCAAGACACTCTGGGGGAAAAAAAAAAGACCTAAATGAAATATCTCTGCAAGAGGGATCCCAGTGGAAAGAACAGGTCATCAAAGAAGGAGGTACCTTTCTCTGAAGGGAGGAGAGAACTTCACTTTGACTATGACCTTGTCTAAATAAGATAAGAGTCGGTGAACTCAAAAGGTTTCTATAGCCTTAGCAACTCATGACAAGAGCCTTGGGAGATTACTGATGCCATAAACAAGAGTGTCAATTTGTTAAGTCAACAACAGGAGTCACTGTGCACTTACTCCTCATGTAGGATCTCTGTCCTTAATGTGCTGTACATTGTGATTTAATGCAATAACTAGTACTCAAACAGTATTTTTCACTTTGTGTTTCTGTGTGGGTGCAAACTGTTGAAATCTTTACTTAATATATACTAAATTGATCTTCTGTATATAAAGAGAATTGAAAATGAATCTTGATGTGAATGGAAGGGGAGAGAGAGTAGGAGAGGGGAGGGTTGCAGGTGGGAGGGAAGTTATGGGGGGGGCCATTGTAATCCATAAGCTGTACTTTGGAAATTTATATTCATTAAATAAAAGTTAAAAAAAGAAGCTAAGCTGTTGGTAAAGAGAGTAGAACTACTGACCCAAGTGTAAACCCACAAGCCAAGAGGATATGCCTCAAACCAGAGAATTCTTTTCTGGCCTTGCAACATAATAAAATTTTCCCTACTGGATTATAAATTTGTGTGTAACCAGTGATCCCTCTCTTCCTTCAATTTTCTCAGTTTTGAATGGGAATGTATATAATTGTTATCATGCATATAATGCCACAATATTATATAGAGAGACAATCTGATTTCTGTTTTACCATATCCAAATATGGAAAGAAATTTTGTCCCAGAATAGATTTACACCCAGAATCTTGATTAGATGATGAAATATTGGTACTTCTGAATCTTTGATACTTATATGTTGTTTTGGAATTGAATTGATGCTTTGGAGACTTTTGGTTGAGATTTTTGAGATCTTGGAATAAATTTATGTATTTGTTATGTGAAATGTGCATAAATCTTTAGGACACTGAGTTTAGACTGTTTATTTAAATACAAATAAACTAAAATTATTTAACCACCTCCCAAAAAATAAATAAATAAATTTAACTGAAAAGTGATACCCGTTAAATATAAGAGTGGGAATAAGAGAGGGAGGAGATGTACAATTTGGGACATGCTCAATCTGACTTGCCCCAAACGGTAGAGTTAGAAACATGCCAGGGGATTCCAATTCAGTCCCATCAAGGTGGCATGTACCAATGCCATCTCACTAGTGAAAGTGATCAGTTTCAGTTCATAATTGATCATAATGATAAGATTAAGTGTCAAAAGGATCACATAAACAAGACTAGTGTCTGCTAATACTAACTGAAAGAATTAAAAAGAAGAGAACGATCCAACATTGGAAGTGGGATACACAGCAGACTCATAGAATGGCAGATGCCCTAAACAGCACTCTAGTCTCAAAATCAGCCCTTACAGCATGCAGATCTGGCTAAAAAGCCCATGAGAGTATTTCAGGCATGGAAAACCAAGACACTCTGGCAAAAAAAAAAAAAAGACCTAAAATGTTTATGTCTGTGAGTGAGATCCCAGCAGAAAGAACAGGCCATCAAAGGAGGTACCTTTCTCTGAAGGGAGGAGAGAACTTCCACTTTGACCATGGCCTTGTCTAAATATGGTCAGAGTCGGTGAACTCAGGGGGCTTCCATAGCCTTGGCAACTCATGACAAGAGCCTAGGGTGATTACTGATGCCATAAACAAGAGTGTCAATTTGTTAAATCAACAACAGGAGTCACTGTGCACTTACCCCCCATGCAGGATCTCTGTCCTTAATGTGTTGTACAATTGAATTAATGGTATAACTAGTACTCAAACAATAATTTACACTTTGTGTTTCTTTGTGTGGGTGCAAACTGTTGAAATCTTTACCTAGTATATACTAAATTGATCTGTATATAAAGATAATTGAAAATGAATCTTGATGTGAATGGCATGGGAGAGGGAGTGGGAGATGGGATGGTTGCAGGTGCCAGGGAGGTTATGGGAGGAAAAAGCCAGTGTAATCCAAAAGCTGTACTTTAGAAATTTATATTTATTGAGTAAAAGTTAAAGAGTGTACATTGTGGATGTGTGTAAAAGGAAACTATTGATGATGCCATTGTTTGAATGTCTGGAATATATCAGTGTTAGCAATGGAAAGTTACTCCAGGAACCTGAATTGAAGTGCAAAATGTCTAATGATTAGGAGATTCCTTATTTATCTTAGATAGGCTCCCATTACTTAATGGAAATTTAAATGAGGGCTTTGATTCAGAAGAGGTCTTCATGCTTTTGTTTTCTCTAGCAACAATGTGGTCTTCTTAAATTAAAAGCATTTGGGATATTAGCTTCAAAATTGCTTCTTTGGAAATGAGAGTGGTGAGTGGGGGACTGAATCTTTAGATTAAGGAAGGATCATGGTCCCCAGGTCTACTCAACCTGGGCTGGAGCATCTTGAATGTAATAAACTCAAAGTTTCTTTTGGAGGGAACATGCTCCAAGTGTCAGAACAAGTTTTCCCACTGTTTCCAACTGTGTGTGGTTGACAAATTCTTCCACTTTCCTTTTGGATTAATAGTAACCCATCTAGACTGCACTGATGGGATCCAGTGATATTTTATCTGCTTTTCAAGGGACCTGTGCTTGAAAAACCAAGTTCCCAGGAATCAGACCAAATTGCAATCTAGCACCTGTGTCAACACATTTATAATTACTTTTGTAGAAGAACCCTTGATAACTGCTTTTAATGATAGAAATACTACTACTGTCCCTTTTAGTTTTGAGTTAAATTTCTTCCTAACTCTGGTATGTGAGTATGTGTGCAATGATAGATATCCCAGCAATGATTAATAGAGCATTTGATTAGAGTCTTCTCTTAATGCTACAGTAAAATATCTTCATTTGCTAGGTTATGGTCTTAAGCCTTATTTTTAAGCATTAGTAAAGGAAAATGTTCAATGATTTTATCAGCGAAGCAGATGAGATACACAGATTAATAAGTGAACTGAGTAATAAGTAAGGATAGCATATGTGCAGAAAGGCATGGCACAGTTAGGACCTGGGGACTGGCACCCAGGGTGGCTGTCCATCTCAGCAGGCCTGGAGAGGCAATAGGTGGGAGTAGTTAAGTAGTTACCAGAACCCGGAGAAGCCTCTCTGAAAGAGCTGAGGCTTGTGGTTGAGGGACACTGCTAACTACGACCTTCTAGGAAGCGAACAAAGGAAGAAGTAACTCAGCTTCACTCTTTCGCTGCCTTTTTTGCTAGGAAAGTTTCGATAACTAATCCCAAAATGGATGCCAGAGAGTAAGGGATTTTATTTACATAACCCCTACATGTCAGCCTAAAACCCTTGAGTAGTGAAGAAAAGACAGGCTTCACCTAGACAGGCAGACAAAATATGATGCCTATTAACCATGGTCTCAGTTATGACACTCAACAGTATTTGTAAAAAATATGAGTAATTGCTACTCATGGTTAAAGATCTAATCATTTCTTAAGACTGTTCCTGACCTTGAAAATATAAGCACTCAAATTATTCTCTGTTAGGCTGGTGCCACGGCTCACTAGGCTAATCCTCCACTTTGCGGCGCCGGCACACCGGGTTCTAGTCCTGGTCGGGGCCACCAGATTCTGTCCCGGTTGCCCCTCTTCCGGGCCAGCTCTCTGCTGTGGCCAGGGAGTACAGTGGAGGATGGCCCAAGTACTTGGGCCCTGCGCCCCATGGGAGACCAGGATAAGTACCTGGCTCCTGCCATCAGATCAGCACGGTGTGCCGGCCACAGCGGGCCGGCCGCAGTGGCCATTGGAGGGTGAACCAACGGCAAAGGAAGACCTTTCTCTCTGTCTCTCTCTCACTGTCCACTCTGCCTGTCAAAAAAAAATTATTCTCTGTTGTAGCATGATGCCAAATAGCCCCATGTGGCCACTTCAGTTAAAATCAGTTAAAATTATGTATATTTTTCCTCAGCATTCACTAGGTGGCTAGTGACTGTTCTCTTGGGCTGCAGAGATAAAGAACATTCCCATCATAGCAGAAACTTATGTTAGAGCTGTTCTAAATATATATTTGGTAAATGCCTACTTTTTTCCCTTTGTTTCGGGTCAAAGTAAAAATAAAATGACTTTTGGAGATATTCATATTTCTCTCAATTATAGACCCCCAAAGTGTTATGTTCGCATCAGAAATTAAAATATCTTATTTTGAATGAGAGTCATTTGAATGTGTGCCAAAGAAAGATCTGGTCAACTCAAGCAAATATGGGATATACTGAAAAGATCTGATGATGCCTTGACTAGACCCAGTGAATCTGATTTTTGGACTTCTGACCTCCAGAATGCTAAGAGTCAAAATTGTGCATTAAGCTGTTACTCTTCCATAGCAGGAATAGGAAACCAATAGAATGTTCCAGTGGCTTGCAGTTCTACAAAGATTGACCCTCTAGACAAAATTCTCATTGGGGAGAATTTGAGCTTAATTTTTCTCCTTGGGTGAGATAATAAAAGGATAAGAAACACTGATAGAATTTTAAAAATCTTCCTACCTCTTACATGACTTACAACTCACCCAAACTGTACTCACCCCTTTCCAAAGGGAGATAGCTTGAAGTTGTGATCAATTCTTGCATCCATGGATGGAATTTCTGAGTGATGGTTATTCCTTATAATCATTTCTTTCCAGTTGTAACCCATATTATAGACCAAGCAGGTTAACAACTACCACTAAACATCATTCACAGTATTGATGGAGGGTCACTGAAAAAGAGAAGGGAAATTAATTAAAAAAAAAAACTCAACAATGAAGAGAAATTGAGTAAGGGTTAGTGCTTTCATTTCTTGCATTTATGAGGTTTTCTGCACTACCTGTTCCAGTTTGCTTTGCCTTTTATAGGGGTTGCGTGACTAATGAATGATGTGCTCCAAATATTCATCCTTTAAATATTTGAAGCTCTGGTGGTATTCCAGGTGTCCCAGGGAATCACCTGGATGCCTGCCATCATCCCTGATCCCATCTAACAGCAGCAGCCTCAGAGTCTTTGTCAAGCCTGTATCACCTCCTTGTCTGATTTTCCCAGGGTGTGTCTTGTCTTCTATTTCAGTGGTGTGCTGTTGGATTCCTTGTTGTAGGCATTCCCTCTTTAGATAGGAATTTGCTTCCATCTATAAAAAAATCCCTAAGAACTCAGATATATGATGCTGGGAAACAATGATGCTTTGTAGTAGGGTCAATTCTGTGTACTGGGGAGGAAGTTGACTAAGCTTAACTTTTAAAGGGCAATGAAATTTTCTAAGTACTGGGGTGACATGGCCAGTTTTGTATTTGTAAATGAGTACTGCATTTAATTTCCTATCTGGTTAATTCTTTGTTTAATTAGTTTATGATCAATACACCTCAAATTAAGATTTATATTTACCCTGCCAGCTCTCCGGGGCTGCTACAAACTTTGAGACACCATAAATTGAAATTTCCCCTTGAGTTTTTTTTCAGATCACACAAACCTTGTGAATTCAGATTGCAAACATGATTTAGGGGATGGCTAAGGGTTTTGAGTTACCACAGTAAAAATATATGTGTTCCCTTCTAAAAGAGAGTAGATGGTGTGGGTTTGTGCAATAGGGTGTATATCAGATTCACCCTTCCCCAGTGGTTGTAGCAGAAACCACTTACTACATTACTCATCCCAGAATTTATCACATGTTTCCTACTCCTTGAACAGGCATGCAAGTAGACAGTCAAGGTCTCAGAACTTCAGGAATGATCTTCAGGTCAAAATTGGCCTTGGCACTCTTATCCACTAGAGTTTCCAGGTTACAGTACTTTTTTTTTTAGATTCATTTATTTGTTTGAAAGAGTTATGAAGGGAGAGAGAGAGGGGGCGGAGGGAGGGAGAGAGGGAGAAGGAGAGAGAGAGAGATCTTTCATCTTCTGGTTTACTCCCCAGATGTCTACAATGGCCAGGGCTGGGCCAAACTGAAGCCAGGAGCCAGGAGCTTCATCTGGTCTTCCATGTGCAGGGGTCCTGGTGCAGGGGCCCAGGAACTTGGGCCATTTTCCACTGCTTTTCCAAGGCCACTAGCAGGGAGCTGGAACGGGCACCCATATGGGATGTAGGCATAGCAAGTGGAGCCTTTACCAGCTACGCCCCAATGGCAGCCCCAGGTTACTTTACTTTTGAAGTTTAATGCCTTCATTACTTATGTTTTAGCTCAGTGAATCATTTAAAAATAAACTAAAAAGTATCTCACATTTTATTCAAAAGCATCATTAACTGTATCTTTTAAAAATAATATTGTCACATTTTTATTTAAAAAAAGATTTATTTATTTGAAAGACAGGGGGATAGGAGAAAGATCCTCTGTGGCCTAGTTTCACTCCAAATGGTTCCAACAGCCTGGTCTGGATAAGGAAACACAAACTGAGAGTTGATAATGTGACTTTTCTAAGATCAAACAGCTCTTGTGAACAATTGCATATGCTCTATAGATAGTAATTTTAATACAAGACCAGAGTCAGGCTTTCTGACAATGTCTGGTTCCCTGCTTTTCCCTCTGAACCCTTAAAAGAGATCAATGTCTTTTCTTTTTAAAGATTTATTTTTATTTATTTGAAAGGCAGCATTACAGAGAGAGAGGGAAAGACAGAGAGAGAAAGATCTTCCATCTGCTAATTCACGCCCCAAATGGTCACAGCAGCCAGGGCTGGACCAGGCTGAAGCCAGGAGCCAAAAACTGCTTTTGGGTCTCTCATGTGGGTACAGGGGCCCAAGCACTTAGGCCATCTTCTGCTGTTTTCCCAGGTGTATTAGCAGAGATCTGGATAGGCAGTGGAGTAGCTGAGACTCAAACCAGCACCTGCATGGGATGCTGATGTCACAGGTGGCTTTACACAGTACGCCACAGCACTGCCTCTGAGATAAGAATTTTTATCAAAGATGATTTGAGTAGAAGAAATAGGGTCTGTTAAAAAATGCGAAGCCAAGGAGGTTCCAAGATGGGGTGTGTGTGTGTGTGTGTGTGTGTGTTTATATCTTCACTAAGCAATGAATTACCGTGAGATTTGGGAGGCACACACCAACTTGGTCCTCTAAAACAAAGTAATGACATAGCTTATATGCCCTATAATTAAGCAGAAATAAGGCCTAAAAGACTCCCTGTCCTATCAACTTTCTATTCATGGATTAAAGTGGCCGTTATTTCCTTACCAAGGTCAGTATGAATGAGTCACTAAATGTGGTTTAATGCTTTGTTCTAGCCAGTGTGTGTCAAATATAAAATCCAAAAAAAATGACCTTTTAAAGTCTGACTCTTGGCAGATTATGGTTGCCAACCTGAAGCTGGCTTAAAGGTAGATTTAACAAATGGGTCAGTCCATCATGAATACTATTAAAATTGCTTCCAATAGAGCCTGTTGCATATGTTTTATTCAACTAAGTGTCTGTAGGTTATATTTCTTGGTTTATTTTTTGCTATCATTGTCATACGTTGTAATTCAGGTTGTTTTGAAAACTGGGTAGAGGAAAAGATGATACATAAATGGAACTCTGTATATGCACGTGCGTGTGTGTTTGCCACACATGTGTGGGAGAGGAAAGAAAATTGTTTTGAAGAATTAAGGGAAATACGTCTGAGGATTAAAAGGCTAGATTCTCTGGAGACAGCTGGAGAATACAGATTTCTTGGAAAAGACAAAAATATATAGTATATATAAAAGCTCTTTTAAGATCAACAGTTCCTAGAGAAGCATTGTGGAGAATCCAATAATAACACCTGTAGATGTGGTTTCAGCAGGGAGGAGACTGGGATGGATCACCCTCTTTGCACCTGACAAGGGAGTGGGGAGAGTGGTGAATAGTGGATTGAAATGGAAAGAATTGCAATGATTTAAGATAAGTTCTTGTTTTCTTTGTGAAGAACTTCACAAAGTTGGTGGAGCAGTGGATTTAAAAGATAAGTTTATTTTGATGAAAAATGGTTTTTAAATCAATGCATGGTATTTTCATAATATATATTTCCATGAAATTTTGAAGACCCCTGCACTTTTTCTACCATTCTATTACTACTCAAGCTCCTAGTACTTGACAGATTTGTGTATTTCGAACAAAGTGCTCTAGTCCTTGAGCCACAGAATAATAACTATGAAAATATACAGCAAATTCATTTTGAATGGAACTGTAGATAGAGTTCTTCTGTGTAACCTTCTTTGATTGTTTATGTTAGGTCATATGTTATAACTCTACTAAAATATGCTTCTGATAATTTACATCTTTGGAAATATCTCTGCCTTTCAGATTCCCTTTCTTCTCTACCCCTCCATAGGCATCTTCCTATGTAATGCAATGCTTGGCGTAGTATATGTGCTCAATTGTTGGTGAATAAATAAGGTAGATATCCTCTTAGTTTCAAAAACAGTTAATGATGTGAAATAGTTTTTTGGATGGACTTTTCATTTTGCAGAGTACGATCAGGTAAATAAAAATAATTGATTCCTACTTCAGGCCTAGAAATCTTGGAGTTTGTGGGTCATAAAATGATGGTTAAGAGTGAATCTACATAATCTACATTAACTGCAAGCTTGTCCCTGAAAACCTGTCCAGAGCCCACTGACTTTAAAGAGCAAGAATTATGAACCGCAGCCTTCCTGGACACATAATATATTTCATTTCATATGGTATTTACCTTGAATAGTGATCAGTATGTTAAAATATTGTAAATAATAAGTCAGATAAGCCTGCTTCATTTTGGAATTTTAAAAAAGAAAAGCTTGGCTAGAAATAGATGCAATAATAGAATAAATTGGATTATGAAGTAATATATTTTAGTAAGAATAAAATACAGTGTTAATGATGATAGTAATATCTTCATATTTTCATATTTTCTTCTCTAATTAGCATCTGAGAAATTGATAATTTGGGATATTTTGCTCTTGGTAGTCTACTGGCTTGATTTTCTAAAGTAGAGGCATAATGTCCCATTCTTTGTCTGGATTCCCAACACTTAACTTGAATTCTGGTCTCACTCTATACAGTAAAGAGTAGCTAATCATAGGAAAAGCTATGTTAATCAGATAAAACAGTTGCATTTGTGTAAAAACTTACCTGTAGTGACCTCTGGAGTACTTTGAGTGCAAGCACTCCAGACTTATTCAGAAACCTACCTCAGACTTGTTCTTTTTGTCTAATAAAATATAATAGAGCAATGATGCTTTAAAAAACGTTTGGGCCATTTGAATGGAAAGAATGATGCCAACATATTATATAAAAATTCCATTTTCTATGGGAGTAAAAGGACAGAGCACTAAAGTCAGAGTCTTACACATTCAATTTTGAATTGAATGCATCTTGAGACATGAGGCAATATATCCTTGGTTGACTGGGGCAATGTGTAAGATAAAATACCTTTTACAGAATCCATCTTGAAAAGTATAAGCTGGCGACAGACAATCAGTTGCTTTTCAAGAAGAGATAGGGACATACTTGAAAGCCTTCATGTTGATGAGAAATGGGCCTTCAGGGGCTTTAGGGGGTGGAAAGGGTGGTTTGTAGGAAAAGAGGTTTAAATTTTCAGGAAATGGTAAAGGTAGTCTGATGTCGCTGAAATGAAATATTACGGAATGTTAAAGCTCTGGGTAGAGCCATAGGCATAAAGATCATTTTCTTGTGCTCACCTTTGCCACATTCAATGATGTTCATTTGGACATGAACCCACTACCCTCCACTACTTCTCTGCTTTAATTGGCATGTGTGCTGCTGACCTCTGTATCTAGCCTTGACCTTTCCTCTGACCTTGAGAATCACAGGTAACAACTGGTGGGCATCTTCACGTGGATGTCCTACATGACCTGAAAATAGTATTCTACTCACCCTCCTTATCCCTAATGCCACCCCAAAACAGCTCCTCTCCTGGAATTCTGGTTACTGATAATGACATCACCACTCACTGACTTGCATAAGACAGAAGACTGGGAGTTGCCCTAGGTGGGGACTACTAGAGGGTTGGCCTTCCTCCTGGGTCCACACAGATCTAACATGGTAAGCAGAAGCTCAGGTTGCATTATTGTCTCTGCCTTGCCCCTCAACTGGTTGTCCTTGTCCAGGGCATGACACACATACCCACATGGGACTATCTCATTCTAGATTCTTCTACTTTTTTACATATGATCAGTTTGCAACGCACAGATATCCTGTAACCTGCAACTCCATTTTCTTCTTGGCTTCATTTTTTTTTTTACATTAAATAGTTAATATAGAGAAGGTGTACATGGTGTGTATGTGTGCTTGCTGTGATCACACAGCCCACATCAGTGAGCCATGAACCTCCCCCAGAGCCAGCACATTATTAACATCTTTTTTTTAAACTTTTTCATATTTTTTTAACTTTTATTTAATGAATATAAATTTCCAAAGTATAGCTTATGTATTACAATGGCTTCCCCCCCATAACGTCCCTCCCACCCGCAACCCTCCCCTTTCCCACTCCCTCTCCCCTTCCATTCACATCAAGATTCATTTTTGATTCTCTTTATATACAGAAGATCAGTTTAGCATACATTAAGTAAAGATTTCAACAGTTTGCTCCCACACAGAAACGTAAAGTGAAAAATACTGTTTGAGTACTAGTTATAGCATTAAATCTCAATGTACAGCACACTAAGGACAGAGATCCTACATGAGGAGTAAGTGCACAGTGACTCCTGTTGTTGACTTAACAAATTGACACTCTTCTTTATGGCCTCAGTAATCCCCCTAGGCTCTTGTCATGAGCTGCCAAGGCTATGGAAACCTCCTGAGTTCACCGACTCTGACCATATTTAGACAAGGCCATGGTCAAAGTGGAAGTTCTCTCCTCCCTTCAGAGGAAGGTACCTCCTTCTTTGATGACCCATTCTTTCCACTGGGATCTCACTCGCGGAGATCTTTCATTTAGGTTTTTTTTTCCCCAGAGTGTCTTGGCTTTCCATGCCTGAAATACTCTCATGGGCTTTTCAGCCGGATCTGCATGCCTTAAGGGCTGATTCTGAGGCCAGAGTGCTGTTTAGTACATCTGCCATTCTATGGGTCTGCTGTGTATCTCACTTCCCATTATTAACATCTTTTTTTAAAAAATTGAATTTTTAAGGATAATGGTCCTACACGAGGAGCAAGTGAGAATTCATCGTAAAACTAGTCCTCAAGCAGTTCTTTATACTTTATGTGTCTGTGTGGGTGCAAACTGTTGAAATCTTTACATAGTGCAGAGTTGATGCTCTGTATATAAAGATAATTTAAAATGAATCTTAATGAATAATGGGATGGGAAAGGGAATAAGAGGTGGTTTGGGGTGGGAGGGTGGGTATGGGGGGGGAGAACTGCTATAATCCAAAAAGTTATACCTGTGAAATTTATATCTATTAATAATAGCTTTCTGTAAAAAATATGGAATTCTTACTGATTTTGTATATTTGAAAGGGAAAAGGGTCAGGGGAGAGAAATCGAAATCTGTTGTTAGCTGGTTTGCTCTCCAAGTGCTGCAACAGCCAGGGTTTGGTCAGGCTAAAACTGGGAGGCAGGAAGTCAGTTCAGGTCTCCCACAAGGATGGCAAGGACTTAGTCACTTGAGCCATCATGAGCTGCCTCCCCAGGTGTGCATTGGCAGTAAACTGGAATTGGGGGCAGAACCAGGACACTAGTAGTATTTTGCCTGATCCTCTAGTTTATGTCCTCATTGGATCCTCATTTATTTATTGCTGTAGCCTCCTACTTAGATTTCAGATCCCTGTATGCCCATCTCAATCATCAATTCATGAACACTGTCACCAAGAGTATAATCCTTTAACTCTCTGATTTAAACCCTTCTGTAGATTTCCATACCTTGGAGAAAAGCTTCTTACTGCTCAGTGTGATGGAGAAGTCTGTGTAGTTCTCACCCCCATGATTTGCCCAGCCCAATCCTCTGCTATTTCGTATTTCCCTAAACAGCTCACTTGCTATGTGCTCTGCTAGAGACACGGCCTCAGTGTCTTGCCAAGCCAATCCTTTCATAATTGACTGGGTTTCTTTCTCCATGTCTGCCTCCCTTCCTAGACTGCTAGTTCTTTGAAGACAGCAGCATAGCAGTGTTTCAAAAGATTGAATTGCCATGGTGAAGGAAGGAAGTTTATCTTAATGCCTTTTTGGCTGATTCCAAACCATTCTAAATTTTTATTTCAAATTCAACTGATCTTCTGGGCCATCACTCACTTTGGTGGCCTGTTAATATATATTTACTAATTATTTTGTCATGATGTAAACACAGCCTCTGGGTTACCTTGGGGGAAGTTCCTTCTTATGACCTGAACTGAACTAAAGCACTCAAAAATTTGTGTTGTTCCCCCTACCCCTATTCCAACATAATTAAATGATTGAGCCCAAAGGATTTGGTTGACACCACGGAAACTCAGTTTACATATGGCATTGTACAAGGGCACTCTTCTATTTTTTTAGGATTCATTTATTTATTTGAAAGGCAGAAAGAGAGGGAGAGGGAGAGTGTGTGTGTGAGAGAGAGAGAGAGAAAGACAGAGAGAGAGAGATTGAGAGAGATCTTTCATCCACTGATTCACTCCCCAAATGGCCACAACAGTCAGGGCTGGGCCAGAATGAAGCAAGGAATCAGGAACTTCATCTGGATCTCCCACGTGGTTGGCAAGGCCCAAAAGCTTGGGCCATCTTCCACTGCTCCCTCAGTGAGCTGGATTAGAGGCAGGGAAGATGAGAGGTGAACAGGTGCTTCAGTGTAGAATTTAGATATTGACAGCATCAGGTTAACCTGTGCCATGATGCTGGTCCTCAGGGCACACTTGAGGAAGGGCTTAGAAGTTTCCTTAGCACCCATGTGTTTATCATGTGTTGCCTTTTTATCTTTAGCTCCCTCCTTGTCAACAACCACCCAGATTCCTAGCACCCTATAGCTGCTGTTGGGGGTTCTCTGGGGATGCTAGCAGCTCTGTGCTCACAGGGAGTTTGACTTGTTAGATTTCACTTGTTAGATTCCTCTCTACACTCTGTACCTTTAAATCTGCCCTCCCTCCAGGGTCACCATTTATTACTGGATATCAGGAAAGAAGAAATCTCATTAAATGAATTCAATTAGTATAGGAATAACTGTTGTTTAACTTGCTTTATGGACTATCTCATGGGTATCTAAATTTTAAGAGGATACTGATTTCCCCACAGGAATGGAGCTTGGATGATGGACTGCATGTGGTAGCTTGTGCATGGTAATATGTTCTAATCACACCAAGTAATGCATATGCTCATTCCTTTACCCACGCATCAGCCTACCTTGAATGTCTAAATGCTCAGGTTGATCCTTTTGTAAAAAAAAGTGATAAGTTTTAGAAATATTATGTAGTGGTAAAATTAAACATACTTACAAAGAGTTCTGAAATCAACTTGGCTGAATCTTATCTGTGGATGACAGCCAGCAAAGCAAAATCCCAGCCCCTCTATGCCTTGTTCAACTTCCCAGAAACAGGATGTTTTTGACCTACCTTTCTACTTCTCCACCCATTTCCTACTGTGAGAAAGCTTGGTTAAGCAATGTGAGTTATTCTCTTTTCTCCAGTCTTAATGTATACCATGGTGGGAATGGATGTCTGAAAATTTTAGTGCATCCTTCAAAGTAACAAGTGTTTGTTGGAAATAAAATATTCTCAGGGCTGTGTTCAATGAGTAAGTCATGATTCCTGTCCTCACATAGCCTATTAGAGTCTCTCATGCCCAGATAGAAGGCAGAATGTGATAAATGTATCAGAGGTGCAAACAGCCTTCCTAAGCTCCAAGGGAAGATTAATTCTACATGGCGAATACTGAAAAGACTTTCCAGAAGGTGGCACCTGAAGAATAGCCATGGTTGCAGAAGGTAGAGTTGCTGGGCAAAGGCATTTCAGGCAAGGGAGGAATGTGTGCCAGAAGCAAAGGCAGAGAAGAGTGTATGCAGCAGGGTATGGCTGGCGGGTTGCAGGGTAGAGAGAGAGGCCAGGGCCAAGACCACTGCCGGTGGTTCTGACTGAGAAACACTCTCCGCACATGCACAACCTTTGTTCTCCTTAACAAAAGAATTCAACCTGCTCTTTTTTGCTGCTTAACATCTTTATAATTAAGCCACTTTCCTTTTCAACTGGCCTATTGTACAGCATATAAAAACCCTCTTGTTATCAATGAAAAGAAACATTTATCAAATTGCCTCACATTTTAATATTTCACCTTAAAGCTTTATGTTGTCCAATAAGTTTAACACTTCCTATAGTTTTAGATTGTACTGGACATTGGTAGTACATTTTTTAAAGATTTATTTATCTGGAAAGGAGAGAGAGAGACATAGAGAGAGATTGACCTTCCATCTGCTGGTTCATTCCACAATGGCCTTAGCCTGGGGTTAGTCCAGGCCAATGCCAGAAGCCTGGAGTTCCATCCAGGTCTCCCATGTGGGTGGCAGAGGCCCCAGTGCTTTCTCAGGCACATTAACAGAGAGCTGAATAGGAAGCAGAGCAGCTGGGACTCGAACAGGTACTCATATGGGATGTTGGCATTGTTAGCGGTAGCTCAGCTCATTGTGCCACAATGCCAGTCCCTGCTAATAAGTTTTAATAAATCATTACTGAGGGTGATAGTCTCTGATATTTTAGAGAGACAGACATTAAATAAGTAAACAAATAAGTAAATTATTCATAGATTGATAAATGGTCTATGCTTTTGCTGTTGCAAGAACAATTTGCAAATTTTCAGAGGCATAAAACAGTGACAATTATTACTCTTTTTTTAAAGATTTATTTATTTGAAAGGCAGAGTTACAGAGAAGCAGAGGCAGAGAGAGAGAGAGAGAGAGAGAGAGAGAGAGAGAGAGAGAGAGGTCTTCTATCCATTGGTTCACTCCCCAAATGACCGCAATGGCCAGAGCTGAGCTGATCCGAAGCCAGGAGCCAGGAGCCTCTTCTGGATCTCCTATGCAGGTGCAGGGGCCCAAGCACTTGGGCCTTCTTCTACTGATTTCCCAGGCCATAGCAGAGCTGGATCAGAGGTGAAACAGCTGAGACCCATATTGGCACCCATATGGAATGCTGGTACTGCAGGCAGCGGCTTTACCTGCTACACCGCAGTGCCAGCCCCACAACAATTATTTCTTGCTGTCAGATATGAGGTTGACTGTGGAGAGCCTGTTCATGCTGTGGATGGGTTCTTGTCTGTGCCATGTATTTGTCATTTCAGGGTGTCAGTTGCAATGGCAGTGATGGCCTTCAACAAGTTCTTCTTATAGTCAGGTGAGAATGTCAGGAATACAGGAGCTGTTGAGGTTTTCTATGCCCCTTCAAGTTCATTGTCACTACCAACCACATTTTAGCAGCCAAAGCAAGTCACATGATCAAGTCTCAAGTCAGTGGACTGGGAAAATACATATCTCTCAGAGTATTGTGGAAAAACAAGTCTCCATCTGTAAACAATCCAATCTACCTCTGCAAATAAAGTGCCTGATAGTCAGATCTGCAAGAGTATTGTGTATCATAAAGAAGATAAAAACAGGTAATGGGCTGGAGTTTTTCATGATAGAGTGAGAAACATCTTTTGATGAAGAGATCAAGGAAGAGGTGAATTTGGACTTGACATCTGAATGGTGAACAAGAGCAAGTCACATTGGGATTTGGGGAAAAGGCTTTCCAAACATTGGTAGCAATAAGTACAACAGCCCTATTGTGTGAATGTGGTGCAGGGGACCGAGCACTGGACTTGGAGTCGGAAGATCTCTCTTTATTCTGGTTTTGTTTCTTAGGATGTGTTTGGCCTAAGGCAAGTTCTTAACCATTCTGGGCCTTAGTTTCCATAATTCTAATAAATGAACAAATAAGTGAGTGAATGAAGAAATAAGGAATGGCAACCAAGTTATGTGATTTTTCAGATGATTAAATATGAAGCAAATTCTTACCAAGCAGAAGCAGTCTGCTAGGTTAGCCAGTTTTCTTTGATTTAATGTGGTCATTTATTGGCATTCTCAAAAAAGGTTTCATTTATAGGCAGTTCCATAAGTTGTGCATTCTGGAAGATGGTGCAGTAGTGGCAGTACTGGCTTACACATTCACCTCAACTCTTACATAAAATATCAGTGTTGTGACTCCCAATCTCCAAATGAGTGCTGTTTCTGAGAAATGCAGAAACTGCTAAGGCTAAAAGTTTTTCTAAGCATGGATTTATGATATACATTCTTGGGAGTCACCCTCTGATGCGCTGACATATATGCCTCTACTATGGAAAAAGGATAGGAGGCTATAAGCCTTATCAGTTCATATAGCAATTTTGGCTGTAATGGAGTGATTAAACCATTGTTTGGTGAAAACACCTTAACATCAAATTGAGTTGTCAACAATTTGCAGGTAATGTAGTGATTTTTTCAGGCATGGTTCTGGCATTTTCTGATAACATCAATATTTTATATCTAATTAATACCACTGCTATTTGGTGTTTCTAAGACATGAACTTCAATTGTGTCATAAATCCCAGATTAGGGAGAAAGGTGAAACTTTCTCGTCTCTGATGTTACTTTTTTCTGCTCTTTTCATCTCACTTGAACTGGTCTTTGTAGTTATACTGCTCGCATCCCTTATGATGATAGGTGCAGAAAATATCTCTCAAGTAAACTTAAAACTAGTTACAGTTGGTGTTTTATTTTATTTGAATGGTGGTCTTCTATGTTGGCCCAACTTTTACCTCATCCACAGGTTTTAAGTGAATTAGTCCAAGAAATATATTTCTCCACCTCTGAATTTAGAATGGTCCTACACTTGACAATTATCAGAAAGCAAGATATTCTTTTAGATTTGATTAGTTAGCTGATATTTTTGGAGAAATGGAACTTACTTTGTTTATTTTCCTCCCATTAAATGAGAAGATTTTGCTAATAAGGACATTTCCTCCACTTTCTCAGAACCCATTACAAACAGGAAAGTTGATAAAATCCAGTATTGTTGGCAGCATGCCATTCCTCTCCATCACTGTTTTACAAATGGAGGCAGTGGGATGTATACAATGGAATGGCCCCTGAATCTATGCTATTCTAGGAATCTAGGATGGTTCAAACCAAACAAAAACAGCAGAAACTGCGTACATACAGATACACACTACATCTTTCTTTTCAAGGCACTGTTTTATATTCATGCATTTATTATGAATCTTTTCATGCACCTCTGTCTTCACTGCCACTCAATACTTGATTTCAAAATTATTCTCCTTTCAGAACTCAAGGGGCTTCCATAGCCTTGGAAACTCATGACTGGTGCATAGGGAGATTACTGATGCCATAAACAGGAGTGTCAATTTGTAAAGTCAACAACAGGAGTCACTGTGCACTTACTCCTCATGTAGGATCTCTGTCCTTAATGTGCTGTACATTGAGGCTTAATGCTACAACGAGTACTCAAACAGTATATTTCACTTTGTGTTTCTATGGGGGTGCAAACTGTTGAAATCTTTACTTAATGTATACTAAACTGATCTTCTGTTAAAAAAAAAAAAGAAGAAGAAATTAGCAATTCCCAACTTGACTCTCACTGGGATTAAACATGACAATAGGTCTGAAAGAAAAAATTATTCTCCTTTCCTTTAAAAATCTGTTTTGTCCATGAGCATTCCCTTAACAACTATTTTTCTATCTTCATTTCACTTAGTGGCTGTCTTTACACGTGAATTTGTGGAGAAATTGTATTGAGTGTGTGCTTAGAAGAAAAGAAATCTGCTCTTCCTGTGAGTAGGTGCGGTAAAAGCCCCGTCAGTTTGCATACATTCCCTTAAATGTACCTGCAAAGGTTTTGATGCACTATTTCCAATTCAACAGCGGTCACTAGATAGAGAATGTGAGAACCACAGTAGAGAAAAGCAGAGTGTTATTTCAGAAGCAGGCAGTAAGTATGTGAATAAACAGGATTAGCAACAGCTTGAGTTCTCTTGTGTACTCCAGGAGCGAGCATCAATGGAACTCAGGAAGATTCCTATCACTCAGGAGTGCAGTATTTCTTTGGGCTGGAAAATGCCTTCTGTTGTACGTGCTCATTAGCATCACGGTCTTGAGCACCTGTCATGAAGCCCGAATGCAACTCTGAGTGCTGCCATGGGCCTCTCAGCACCTGCCAGGCATGGATCATTGATCTGAACCAAGCTTTCATTGCCTTTGAATTCCCACCTATCAGTTCAGCTCAGGAAGGGAAGTGATGCACACGGAGGCAAAGACAGTAAACAGTGTTTGGAGGAAGTGCTGAATCAGAAGTCCTGTCAGGGCTTTGTCTTCATCCAGTGTGAGGGACAAGGGCAGGCTCAGTGTGTGTGTGGGGGGTGTCCCTGAATTTCCCCATCCCTAAGCGAGCTGAGCTGCATGCACTCCCAGGGAGAATGGTGCTTCCTCTGGAGAGCCTGCCTGTCACTGCTGGCAGCAGTAACACCAATTAGTGTCAGTTTTAATGATGACTCTTGAGACCCAAAGGGGACCAGTGTTCTGGCTACTGAAAGAGGAGTTTGTTTTTTTCATTCAAATCAAAAGCAAAATGAAATTCTTCTTGAATCTGCAGTTGTGGATGGGGGTGGGGAGTGAGTTAGTCATTTGACTAACATCAACAATGTCAGCCATGCCTAGGAGTGACGGATACTTACTTTGGGGAAATGTTCTGGGCATATAGATGTCGGAGGTGTGAATATGCAGAGGTAAGAATGCTGCCCAGTGCACTCCCTTTCTATTTTGGCACCGATGATGAGGCACACCTGTAATCCACTTTCCAGGAGCAGTGATAGCTCCTGCTGAGCCATCAGCACTCCTTTTAGACAGAGTACTTGCATTTTCATATTGTTGATATGCAGCTTGCAGCCATTGGAAAAGAGGTTTTACATTTGCATCTGTGAACTGTGTCTGCTTAGAAAGTGGTTCTGAATCACTCAAGGGGCTGATGTGTTCTTAATACGGTCACATCCCCTTGGATAGGACGTGCTTGCCCTGGGTACCTTTCTTATTTGCCTTTCTTTCATTATCTTCTGTTAAGGGAAGGAATGAACTGTTCAAGTGACAAAAAAGGAGAGTGTTTTCATCGTCCAGCACAAATTCCTTGTTGATGTTGCCAATCTGCTGGTAGCACAGGGATGGTTACACTTGTTGCCTAACACAAAAATACATGTTTGCATGCAGTGATTCCATCCTGGGGCTAACAGATTCAAGCCATGAAACTAGTTTACCCTTGAAAGTCAAGCTGACACACAAAGCTGCCAAGGCATGAGAGGACCTGTGATATTTTCTTCTAGCCATAAGAGAATTCAAGATGTTATTCTGGGGGTGAGTGGAGTCACTGTGGAGGCTCTATCACTGCCCATTTCTCATTGTTTATAGAAATATTATATACTGGCAACCATATAGTCTATTTTTGCATTATAGAAACAGAATGGGTGACTTTTGGAGTCTGTTTAAAGCCTGAGTCCATCCATACTTAAGAGGGAGTCCAGCGGCCAGTGCTGTGTTGCAGTGGGTTAAACCATGGCCTATGGTGCCAGTACCCCATATGGGAGCCATTTCGAGTCCCGGCTTCACTTCTAATCCAGCTCCCTGTTAATGGCCTGGGAAAGCAGTGAAATATGGCCCAAGTTCTTGGACCACTGTACCCACGTGAGAGACCCAGAAGAAGCTCCTGGATCCTGGATCCTGGATCCTGGCTCCTGGCTTTGGCCTGGCCCAGCCTTGGCCACTGCAGCCATCTGGGGTGTGAGCTAGCAGATGGAAGATCTCTCTCTGTAACTCTTTCAAATAAATAAATAAATAAATCTTAAAAAAAGAGTTTAGGAATATTTCTGTTTTGTCACTAGGATATATTGTTCCCCTTTTTGAACATATGATCTGGTCTAACAGAGTTTGTTGGGCTGAATCTAGATGACACATTTCCACTATTTTCCTGGAGTGAGTCTCAGAGTTCTGCTGAAGGTGTGATTTGCATCTTAGAACAGAAATTTAAGGCATGAAATGAAAACCTTTAAAAAATCCTGCCCTACCAAAGCTCTCCTCATTTTAAAAAAAAAAGGATTTTTAAAAATCTTCCATCTACTGGTTCACTTCCCAGTGGCAGCAACAGTTGGGGCTTGTTCAGGCCAGAGCTGGAAGTCAGGAACTTGATTTGGGTCTCCCATGTGGGTGGCAGGGGCCTAAGCACTTGGTCCATCCTCCACTGCCTCTCTAGGGAAGTCGCGTGTCAGAGGTTGAAAGGGCTCCTTATGTAGATACAGGGTATGGGGGTTAAATGTTGAGGCAGGTCTGATCCTCACTGGTTGACCTTTAGGCACCCATGGGGACCTTGGCAAGGACTTTTCGTTCCTGGAAGTGCGGGTAGGGACTCTCCATTCCCGGAAGTGGGATCCTTCTCTCCTGCCAATCCCAAACTTTTGATGATAGAAAAGGGGGTGATGATGAGTCTCTCTGGCTACTTCCTGCTGATTGGGGATGTCATCTTCAGGGGCCCGCTGGGAGTTTCTTGGGGCTCCACAGGGACAGGAATGTATGGATGGAGAAGCATCTGGTTGACTGCTACTCTGGTGGCTTCCTGGATTCGATCTTTTATGAGCATGAGAGCACAAGGAATGATCATTACGATTATCCCTATAGTTATTATGGGTCCCAGGGTTGGGAGTAGCCAAGGGAGAAAAGAGGATAATAGATCCCATCCTTGTTGACCCTGGCACTCCTGTTGTCATTTGGCAATACGTTCCTTAAGTTGTTGTGCCATGTTTCTAACCACTCCAGATTTGTTAGTAAAAAAGCAGGAATGTTCCCCCAGAAATACGCATGTTCCCCCTTTTTCTGCTGGTAAGAGGTCTAATGACTATCTGTTTTGAAGGGCCACATCAGCCAAGACGTCAATCTGGTCTTGTAGTTTTATCATGGAGGCTGCAAGGCTGCAACATTTTGTAGCTCCGTATTCAAAGTGTTTGCCAGTTGCTGTATCTGGGTAGTACCATATGCCAGGCTAGCTACTCCTGTCCCCACCCCCATAAGAACACCTAGTGCTGCTAGAAAGGGAAGGATAATTATGTCCCTTTTAGCACAGGCATTTTGCAGCATCAGTATCAGGAGCAACTAGTTTTCCTGACTCCTTGTCTCTTTTCAATGATTCTTCCATAGTGACAAGATGTAATTTTATTTGGAGTATATCTTTGTCACTATTTGGTTTGGTTTGGTTTCATGGTCATTTTCTCTCATCTCCACTAACATAGCTCCATTGGAAGAGACTCCTGGTTTACTTCATTTACTGATGTTTCCATGGGGAAAACTAAAGTATATATGTGAAGCCGGAGCTCAGTAATACTTAAGACAGTTCAATTGTAGCCATATTTCTGTCTTACATAATAAGATACATAATACGGAGTTTCACAGAAATAGAGAATATCAGAAGACAACATTTACAGTCAGGAACAGTGAGGGGAAAAACAGTAATTTTCAAATGAGATGTCATTGAAAATAAGATGGGAAATGACACTTTTGTGGGCCTTAATTAGAAATACCCCTTTAAATTCTTTGTGAATAGATAGTAATGAAATTTGAGTTAGGGCAATAACTAGGAAGTGATAATTGGTTCTGATCATGAATGTTGTATTATCAAGTTTTTGTACACATTTAAAAGAAGTGATTTTTACAGTATCGAAGTTCATTGTCAAAGGCTACTCAGTAAAAGATGAGGATGATTGTGCTATGTTTGTGTCAAATTGGACTTTGCAAACAAATTTCTATGATTTTAAAAATACATTTATTTATTTATTTATTTATTGGAAAGGCAGAGTAAGAGAGAGGGAACCCTTCTATCTGTTGAATCTTTTCCCCAGATGGCTGGAACAAAGAGGTCTGAGCCAGGCTGAAGCCAGGAGCTAGGAACTCCATCTTGGTCTCCCATTTATGTGGCTTGGGCCATCTACAACTGCCTTCCTGTGCACTTTAGAAGGAGGCTTGATTGGAAGCAGAGTAGCTGGTGCTCAAACCAGTACTCCATTACACGATGTTGTGGTAGCTTAAGTTTCAGGCCATGTTGTTGGTCTCAAATTCCTGTGATATAAACCCCAGCTTTGTATGACTCCTGAAAATTGGCTATCCTTCCCATCCTATAGTTTTTTTCACTTCTGAAATTGGAATAATAATGCTGCAGGTGCTGTGTTTTCCTAAGGCTGCTTGCACACACAAGATAAGAGTCGGAGAACTCAGAGGGCTTCCATAGCCTTGGAAACTCATGACTGGAGCATAGGGAGATTACTGATGCCATAAACAGGAGTGTCAATTTGTAAAGTCAACAACAGGAGTCACTGTGCACTTACTCCTCATGTAGGATCTCTGTCCTTAATGTGCTGTACATTGAGACTTAATGCTATAACGAGTACTCAAACAGTATATTTCACTTTGTGTTTCTATGGGGGTGCAAACTGTTGAAATCTTTACTTAATGTATACTAAACTGATCTTCTGTTAAAAAAAAGAAGAAGAAGAAGAAGAAGAAGAAGAAGAAGAAGAAGAAGAAGAAGAAGAAATTATCAATTCCCAACTTGACTCTCACTGGGATTAAACATGACAATAGGACTGATCTGATTTCATCGTCATTTAAAATCTATTATTTTTCACTTTATGTTTCTGTGTGGGAGCAAACTGTTGAAATCTTTACTTAATGTATGCTAAACTGATCTTCTGTATATAAAGAGAATCGAAAATGAATCTTGATGTGAATGGAAGGGAGAGGGAGTGGGAAAGGGGAGGGTTGCGGGTGGGAGGGACGTTATGGGGGGGAAGCCATTGTAATCCATAAGCCATACTTTGGAAATTTATATTCATTAAATAAAAGTTAAAAAAAATAAAAAAAAAACCTTGTTAGATACCAACCCTTAATTCTAAAGGCAAATACTAGTAGGATTTCCAGTTTACCTGTTCATGATATTCATAATAGTTGAATCATATAATATGTACATGTTGTGTTTGACTTTTGAAATTGCAATGCTTTTGAAATTAGTCCATGAGCATGTGTTACTCAATTTTTTATTGTAAGCATCATGTCACTCTAGAAAACTAACAAAATTTGTTTCTCATGAAATGGCTTGCTTTAGTATTCTGGTATGGTGAAGAAGTCTTCAGAGTTATTTATATAACAGGCTTTCAGTGTGACACCTTTTTAAAATGTAAATGCATATTTTATTTGAAAGACACAGAGAGAGGGAGACAAAAGAGAAAAGGGAAGAGAGAGGTGAGAGGAAAGAGAGAGAGAAGAGGAGGGGAGGGGAAGAGTGGGATGGGGTGGGAAGGGGAAAGGGAAGGAAAAAGAAACAGAAAGGAAAGGAAAATATCTCCATCTGCTGGTTCACCTTCCACATTCCTGCAATAGGCAAGAATGGGCAACAGTAAAGCTAGAAGTCCAGAAATTCCTGAGCCTTCCTCATGGGTGGCAGAGGATTATGTCTTTGAGCCATCATCTGCTGAGTGTGCACCAGCAGGAAGCTGTAGTTAAACCAAATATCTGGGACTCTAGCCAGGCACTCCTATAAGTGATGTAGGTGTCCCAAGTGCTGACTTAACCACTTTGCCAAACTCCTGATCCTGACATATTTCTATATTACTTTTTATTAAATACATTAAAGTAGAAGTTTGAAATCATGGAACAGGTGTTTATTTAACTTTATAAGGAGCTGCGAAGCAGTTTTCTAAGCTATTATACGCTTTTTAAAATTGATCAACAGAGGGAAGCACCTGGCTCCTGGCTTCAGAGCAGTGCAGGGCGCCGGCCGCAACATGCCGGCCGTAGTGGACACTTGGGAGATGAACCAACGGAAAAGGAAGACCTTCCTCTCTGTCTCTCCCTCTCTCTCTCTCACTAACTCTGCCTGTCAAAAAATAAAATTAAAATTAAAAAATTAAAAATTAAAAAAATCGATCAGCAATATAAGAAAATATATGAGGATTCTAGTTAATCAGTATACATCACTACATTTAGTATGGCTAATATTTTTAGATTTGCTAACTTTAATGAATAGAAAATGGTATTTCCTTTTGTTTAAATTTGTGTCTCCCTGGTGAATATTGATGCAATTTTGCATTTATGTATTGGCCACTTTCTATCAAGTATCTGTCCAAGATATTTTCTCAATTTTAAATTGTGTTTTTAAAAAATACATTTTTGGGATATGAATCTCTTGTCAGGTATATGCAGTGCAGAAATTCTCCTTCTGTAAGATTTGCATATTAGTTTCTTAATGATATATTTTCATCAGGTAGAAGATTCTGACTTTAATTAGATTAGATTTGTTTAGTTTCTCAGTGTTTTCTTTTATGCTTAATGCCTTTTGCTTTCTGTATGAGTTTTACTTTTCCCTAGGATACAAATATATCACTTCATGGTCACATTGCATCTCGAATTTCTGCTTATGAATGGAATGAAATACACTCCATATTTATTTTTTCCATAATATATCTATTCATTACTAGAACATTTGTTGAAAGGGATTTGCTTTGAAGTCTATTTGACTGTATTTGTGAATTTTCTTTAAAAGAAAAGGTAATTAACTATAGTTATATGTGTTTGGGAAACTTTATTCCATTAATCTATGTATCCATTCTTATATAAATATCACAGTCTTGTACATAATTTAGAGATGCCCATAACTCACAGTATGAGTCCTTCAACTTATTTTGCTTGTTCTAGGCCCTTTTATTTCTTAGCATATTTTAATATTAGTTTGTAAAGTACTATTAAAAATCTACCATTTGGGAATGAAGCTGGAAATTAGCAACTCAGGAATCCCTAGAGCATATGCAAACACATGGAGACTAAACAACATGCTCCCAAATGAACGGTGGGATATAGAAGAAATCAGAATATAAATCAAAAACTTTCTGAAAGCAAATGAAGATAACAGCACAACATATCAAAACTTATGGGATACAGCAAAAGCATTGTTAAGAGGAAAGTTTGTAGCAATAGATGCCTACATCAAGAAATTGGAAAGGCACCCAAAAATGAGCTATCAAATCATCTCAAGGATCTAGAAAAACTACAGCAAACCAAACTCAAAACTAGTAGGAGAAGAAAAATAATTAAAATTAGAGAAGAAATCAACACAATCGAATCCAAAAAAATTACAAAAGATCAGCAAAATAGCTGGTTTTTTTGAAAAAATAAAATTGGCACACCATTGGCCCAACTAATTAAAAAAAGGAGAGAGAAGATGCAAATCAATAAATCAGAGATAAAAAAGTGAATGTGGCCGGCGCCGCGGCTCACTAGGCTAATCCTCCGCCTAGCGGCGCCGGCACACCGGGTTCTAGTCCCGGTCGGGGCGCCGGATTCTGTCCCGGTTGCCCCTCTTCCAGGCCAGCCCTCTGCTGTGGCCAGGGAGTGCAGTGGAGGATGGCCCAGGTGCTTGGGCCCTGCACCCCATGGGAGACCAGGAAAAGCACCTGGCTCCTGGCTCCTGCCATCGGATCAGCGCGGTGCGCCGGCTGCAGCGCGCTGGCCGCGGCGGCCATTGGAGGGTGAACCAACGGCAAAGGAAGACCTTTCTCTCTGTCTCTCTCTCTCTCACTGTCCACTCTGCCTGTCAAAAAAAAAAAATAAAAAAAAAAAAAAAGTGAATGTAATAACATACACCAAAGAAATAAAAAAAAATCATCATTAGTTACTACAAAGAGTTGTATGCCAGCAAACTGGGAAATCTATCAGATATGGATAGATTCCTGGACACATAAAACCTACCTAAATTGAACCATGAAGACATAGAAAACCTAAACAGACCCATAACCAAGTCAGAAATTAAATCAGTAATAAAGGCCCTCCCAACAAAGAAAAGCCCAGGACCGCATGCATTCACTGCTGAATTCTAACAGACATTTAAAGAACTAACTCCAATACTTCTCAAACTATACAAAACAATTGAAAGAGAGGGAATCCTCCCAAATTCTTTCTATGAAACCAGCATCACCTTAATTCCTAAATGAGATAAAGATGCAGCAGAGAAAAAGAATTACAAACCAATTTCCCTGATGAACATAGCTGCAAAAATTCTCAACAAAATTCTGGCCAATAGAATGCAACAACACATCAGAAAGATCATCCACCCAGAATAAGTGGGATTTATCCCTGGTATGCAGGGATGGTTCAATGTTCACAAATCAATCAATGTGATACACCACATTAACAAACTGCAGAAGAAAAACCATATGATTATCTCAATAGATGCAGAGAAAGCATTTGATAAAATACAACATCCTTTCATGATGAAAACTCTAAGCAAACTGGGTATAGAAGGAACATTCCTCAATACAATTAAGGCAATTGATGAAAAACCATGGCCAGCATCATATTGACTGGGGAAAATTTGGAAATATTTCCACTGAGATCTGGTACCAGACAGGGATGCCCATTCTCACCATTGCTGTTCAATATGGTACTGGAAATTTTAGCCAGAGCTGTTAGGCAAGAAAAAGAAATTAAAGGGATACAAATTGGGATGGAAGAAGTCAAACTATCCCTCTTTGTAGATGATATGATTCTTTATTTAGGGAATCCAAAGAACTCTATGAAGAGACTACTGGAACTCATAGAAGAGTTTGGCAAAGTAGCAAGATATAAATCAATGCACAAAAATCAACAGCTTTTGTATAGCCAACAATGTCATGGGTGATAAAGTACTTCTAAGATCAATCCCATTCACAATACTTACAAACAATCAAATGCCTTGGAATAAATTTAACCAAGGATGTTAAAGATCTCTATGATGAGAATTACCAAACCTAAAGGAAAGAAATAGAAGAAGATACCAAAAAATCGAAAAATCAGGCCGGTGCTGTGGCTCAATAGGCTAATCCTCCGCCTTGCGGTGCCAGCACACCGGGTTCTAGTCCCAGCCGGGGCGCCGGATTCTGCCCCGGTTGCCCCTCTTCTAGGCCAGCTCTCTGCTGTGGCCCAGGTGTGCAGTGGAGGATGGCCCAAGTGCTTGGGCCCTGCACCCCATGGGAGACCAGGAGAAGCACCTGGATCCTGCCTTAAGATCAGTGCGGTGCACCGGCCACAGCATGCCAGCCGTGGTGGCCATTGGAGGGTGAACCAATGGCAAAGGAAGACCTTTCTCTCTGTCTCTCTCACTGTCCACTCTGCCTGTCAAAAAAAAATTTTTTTAATGGAAAAATCTATGCTCATGGATTGGAAGAATGAATATCATCAAAATGTCCATTCTCCCAAAAGCAATTTATAGATTCAATGCAATACCTTCTAAATACCAAAGACATTCTTCTCAGATCTGGAAAAAATTATGCTGAAATTCATATGGCGGCACAGGAGACCTCAAATAGCTAAAGCAATACAGTACAACACAATCAAAAATTGAGGCATCACAATACCAGATTTCAAGACATATTACAGGGCATTTATAATCAAAACAGCATGGTAATGCTACAGAAAAAGATGGATAGACCATTGGAACAGAATAGAAACACCAGAAATCAATCCAAACATCGAGAGCCAACTTATATTTGATCAAGGATCTAAAACCAATTCCTGGAGCAAGGACAGTCTATTCAACAAATGGTACTGGGAAAACTGGATTTCCACATGCAGAAGCATGAAGCAAGACCCCTACCTTACACCTTACACAAAAATCTACACAACATGGATTGAAGATTTAAATCTACAACCCGAAACCATCAAATTATTAGAGAACATCGGAGAAACCCTGCAAGATATAGGCACAAGGAAATATTTCTTGGAAAAGACCCCAGAGGCATAGGTAGTCAAAGCCAGAATTAACAATTGTGATTACATCAAATTGAGAAGTTTCTGTACTACAAAAGAAACAGGAAAGTGAAGAGGCAACCAACAGAATGGGAAAAATATTTGCAAATTATGCAACTGATAAAGGATCAATAACCAGAATCTACAAAGAGATCAAGAAACTCCACAACCACAATACAAACAACCCACTTAAGATATGGGCCAAGGACCTTAATGGACATATTTCAAAAGAGGAAAAATCCAAACGGCCAACAGACATGTGAAAAAATGTTCAGGATCACTAGCCATCAGGGAAATGCAAATCAAAACCACAATGAGGTTTCACCTCACCTGTTAGAATGGCTTACATACAGAAATCAACTAATAACAGAAACTGGCAATGATATGGGAAAAGGGCACACTAAGCCACTGTTGGTAGGAATGCAAACTGGTAAAGCCACTATGGAAGACTCTAAACTAGAGATTCCTCAGAAACCTGAATATAGCCCTACCACATGAGCCAGCCATCCCACTCCTTGGAATTTACCCAAAGGAAATTAAATTGGCAAATAAAAGAGCTGTCTGCACCTCAATGTTTATTGCTGCTCATTTCACAATTGCTAAGACATGGAATCAATCTAAATACCTATCAACAAAAGACTGGATAAAGAAATTATGAGATATGTAGTCTATAGAATACTATACTGCAGTAAAAAAAATGAAATCCGGTCATTTGCACCAAATGGAGGAATTTAGAAAACATCATGGTGAGTGAAATAAGCCAGTCCCAAAGGGATAAATACCATATGTTCTCCCTGATCTTTGACAACTAACTGAGCACCTAAAAGGAAACCTGTAGTAGTGAAATGGACACTATGAGAAACAATTACTTGATCAGTCCTTGTCCTGACTGTTGAGAGACAACTTACCATTTTATTCCTTTAATAATTTTTATTCTACTTAATACCTCTGGTTGAACCCTGTAACTAACACACAATTATTCTTAGGCATTTAAAATTAACTGAAAAGTGATCCCCGTTAAATACAAAAGTGGGAATAAGATAGGGAGGAGATGTACAGTTTGGCACATGCTCACTTGGAGTTACCCCTAATGGTAGAGCTAGAAATGTGCCAGGGGATTCCAAATCAATCCCATTAAGGTGGCATGTACCAATGCCATCTTACTATTCAAAGTGATCAGTTTCAGTTCATAATTGATCACAATGATAGGATTAAGTGTCAAAGGGATCACATAAATAAGTCTGGTGTCTGCTAATAAGAACTGATAGAATTAAAAAGGAGGGAAGGATCCAACATGGGAAGCATGATACACAGCAGACTCAGAATCAGTCCGTAAGTCATTCAGATCTGGCTAAAAATACCATGAGAGCCTCTCATGCATTGAAAGCCAAGACACTGTGGCAAAAAAAAAAAAAAATGACCCAAATGAAACATCTCTGTGAGTGAGATCCCAGCAGAAAGAACGAGCCATCAAAGAAGGAGGTACCTTTCTCTGTAGTTAGGAGAGAACATCCACTTTGACTAGGGCCTTGTCTAAATAAGGTCAGAGTTTGTGAACTCAAGAGGCTTCCATAGCCCTGGCAGCTCATGACAAGAGCCTCGGGTCATTACTGACATCATAAATAATAGTGTCAATTGTTAAATAAACAATGGGATTCACTGTATACTTGCTCCCCATGTAGGATCTCTGCCTTAATGTGTTGTACTATGCAAATTAACAGTAAAACTATTACTCAAACAGTACTTTATACTTTGTGTATCTGTGTGGATGCAAACTGTTGAAATCTTTACTTAGTATATACCAAGTTGATCTTCTTTATATAAAGATAATTGAAAATGAATCTTGATAAAGAATGGGATGGGAGAGGGAGTGGGAGATGGGATGGTTGCAGGTGGGAGGGAGGTTATGGGGGGAAAAGCCACTATAATCCAAAAGTTGTACTTTCAAAATTTATATTTATTAAACAAAAGTGTTTTTAAAAAGTAAAAGAAATAATGTAATAAAATTGTCTAGAATTCAATTTGTTTTCAAATAGAATAACCCATTTGTGCCAAAAAACAGTTAGTGAAAATATGTACTCACCCAGACATGTTATTTTTTTAAAGGTCTATTTATTTGAAAGTCAGAGTTACACAGAGAGAGAGGAGTGGTAGAGAGAGAGAGAGTGAGTCTTCCGTCTGCTGGTTCACTCTCCAAATGGCCTCAATGGCTGGAGTTTCACCTATCTGAAGCCAAGAGACAGGCTCTTCCTCCGGGTCTCCCACATGGATACAGGGGCTCAAGCACTTGGGCCATCCACTGCTTTCCCAGACCATAGCAGAGAGCTGGATTGGAAGTGAAGCAGTCATGATTCGAACTGGTTCCCATATGGGATGCTGGCACTACAGGCAGTGGCTTTACCCACGACACCACAGCGCCAGTCCTGACATGTTATTTTCAAAAATCAGAATGTGAGATACATAAAAAATCTTACATACTTTCATCACAAAGGGGAAAAAATCACACATAAGGGGTCTTGAATAGAATGGCTTCCAACTTCTTAATGCCTACACTAGAAGAAGGAAGGCAAGAGATGAATTATTTAAAATTCCAAGTGAGAAATGTTTCCATTGTAGAACTCTATATACCAAGTTCTCAAAATATTGCTTCCTCTGGATTCTTTTTAAAGAATATACAAAAATCAAAAACAAAAACATACCTGCTCCAGTAAAATAAAAGAAAACCAAGCGTGGAAACAGCCGTGTGGCATAGCAGGTCAAGCAGCTGCCTGTAATGCCAGCATCCCATATGGGCACCAGTTCATGTTCTGGCTGCTCCACTTCCAATCCATCTCCCTGCTAATGGCCTGGGAAAAGCAGCAAAACATGGCTCAAGTACTTGGGCTCCTGCCACCCATGTGGGAAACCTTGATGAAGTTCTTGGCTTCTGGCTTTGGCCTGGCCCAGTGCTGGCCATTATGGACATCAGAGGAGTAAACCAGCTGATGGAAGATCTCTATCTGGCTGTCCTCTCTGTAACTCTGACTTTAAAAATAAATAAATCTTTTAAAAAAAGAATGGTTTATCTTCTGGGATGAATTTCTGGTTGAGTGTTTATCATAGAATTTATCTAGAGATATAAATAGGAACAAAATCATTCAAATCAAGAAAGAAAGAATCAAAAGAATCACAAGGTGATGGTGAAGGGAGGACCTTGAATAATATTTGGACTACTGGCCTTGAGAGCCACCAGTCTAAGTCAGGAATAGAGTTCTTTAAGACAATGAAATTAATAAAAAATAAAAATAACCAATATATTGAAGATCTTAAGAGAAAACTCACACATATAAATTCATGTTGAAATATAAATAAATTTGTTGAAAAAAATAAATTTCATGTTGAAATAATAAGTACACAGAAAATTATGCAAAGAAACCTGACAAATATTGACACAAAATGTACAGGAAAGGTGAAACCATTGTATCTTAGTACATAATTGCATTTCTCAGTCAAAATAATATAAATACAATATATAACCACTTACATGATATAATTGTATTGGAATGATGGATGTTTTTGGGGAGGTTTTGTGAGTGTGTGTGTGTGTGTGAGTGTACAGGTACTCAAGCAAGCAAACAATTCCTAGTACAAAGTCAGAGTGCCATAAATATTATTCAAGTGAATAGCACCTATTAACCCATATTTCAGGAACTATTTTGCTGGGTCTAATTCTAGCTCCACACTGAGACAGCAAATAAATTAACCAATTTGCAGCTTTTTGAGTATATTATTGCTCCATTATTCAGGCGGACTGTTAAAATATTAACTTCAATTATAGTGTAAACAATGCTACTGAGATCTCTCCTGGCCTGTTATAAAAAGGACCTAGTAAAGGTAAAGTGGTGTCCCTCCAGACCAGGATTTATAGCTTGGGGGTCTAGACCATAGGAGGCCTCCAGAAAGGTCATTGGACCCCCTAAAATTTAATCAAAAATTCTGTGTTTATGGATATTATTCTGGAAAGAGACCTCCTAACTTCTGTTAGATTGGGAAACAGATAAGTAACTCCCCTGCAATTTAAACACAATTTCTCAGGGCAATACTACTTTACATTTTGTCTCATGCCATTCTTTAGAGAAGCATAGAGCTCTTTACATATTTTATTCTCTAAAATCCTTGAAACATACAGAAACGGGAAAGCTACTATTCTAATTTTGAATTCAGAAATGCCAGTTCAATTATGTAATTTTTATTGATCAGGAGTAGAACAAAGACTGAAAGAAGAGTTGGGCCATATCCAAAAGCAGGTTAGATACATTATATACAGAACCCTTATGAATATTAGAGAAATACTGTTTGTTAATTTTATGGAAAATAAGTTTTAGCATTCAAATTACTATACAGAATGTAAAAATAAATTTTGGTTTAAGTATGTATGTTTTGAGATCATTATAAAATAATTGTGGGGCCAGCACTGTGGCGCAGCTAGTAAAGCCGCCACCTCCAGTGCTGGCATCTCATATGAGTGCCAGTTCAAGTCCTGGCTGTTCCACTTCCAATCCAGCTCTCTGCTATGGCCTGGGAAAGCAGTAGAAGATGGCCCAAGTGCTTGGGCCCCTGCACCCATGTGAGAGAACCCGAAGAATCTCCTGGCTCCTGGCTTTGGATCAGCGCAGCTCCAGCCATTGCAGCCATCTGGGGGAGTGAACCAGCAGATGGAAGACCTCTCTCTCTCTCTCTCTCTCTCTCTCTCTCTCTCTCTCTCTCTTTCTCTCTCTTTCTGCCTCTCCTATTCTCTGTGTGTAACTTGGACTTTAAAATAAGTAAATCTTTAAAAAAATAATTCTGTGAGTTCCATTCCTGCCTTTTGATTACTGAAACATAATTCAAAATCAGGAGCAATGGAGCAGGAGCCAATTACAGAGGTGCCTAATCTCTAGTTTGCTCAGTGCATGGGTCAGATATTCCATTAATAAAAATGTGTGGTGTTTAGGCACAATGGATTGGAATATCATAAATGTGAAGTGAATTTTGTTTTGAGCTTGAAACTTTGGTTAGCCTAAGTGCAAATGAATTCACTGGCATAAGATTAGACTGCACCTGAAAAACAGATAAAAAGGAAGTCAGTCGATTCAGTTGTGTGGTATTAAAATATGATAAAGTGTTTTTGAGATAGTGAGGAGGAATAAGCAAAGGTTGCTATTGAGACTATTCAAATAATCCTCAGAAAGTCACAATAAAAATGTATGTTTCTCTTTGGAACATTAAATAATCTATTAAAGAGATGTTTGTTTTGCCAAAACTCTATGCTTTGGGGGTCTGGAACACCCTTCAACACATCGACTTCTTGTCTACCTGTTTGGTTTCCTTAATTTGGAAATGATAAAATGTAAAGGAAAAATAATATTGTATAATATAGGAGGCATCTGGTTTCTCATTTGCTTTGGTAATATAATCTGGTCTTTGTAAGTAGAAGCACATCATTGAATATTACCACAGAAATGTATTTCTGAAGAATAATACTAGCAACAAAACCTTTTAAAAATATTTGGAAGGTGCTGGCGCTATTGCATAGCAGATTAAGCCACCTCCTGCAGTGTTGGCATCCCAGGTGGGCACTGTTCAAGTCCTGGCTGCTCTACTAGCAGCTCCTTGCTAATGTTCCTGGGAAAGCAGTGAAAGATAGCCCAATTCCTTGGGTCCTTTCACCTACATGGGAGACCTGGAAAAAGCTCCTGGCTCCTGGCTTCCACCTGGCCCAGCTCTAGCCATTACAGCCATTTAGGGAGTGAACCAATGGATGGAAGATTCTCTCTCTCTCTCTCTCTCTCTCTCTCTCTCTCTCTCTCTCTGCCTCTCCATCTCTGTAACTCTGCCTTTCAAGTAAATAATTTTTTAAAAACATTTTTGAGAGGCAGAGTTAGCAGTATCATCTGGTGCTTCACTCCCCTTTGGCTGGAGTTAGACCAGGTGCCAAGAACTCAGTCCAGGTCTCCCGCATAGGTGGTAGAGACCCAACTACTTGACCCAATGCTGCTGCCTCCTAGGGTCTGCATTAGCAGGATGCTGGAGTCAGGACCTGAAGCTGGGACTCAAACCCGGGTACTCTGACTTGGGACACAGGCACCTTAACTACTAGGCTGAACACTCACTCAAACGTGGGATTTAAATAGAATCTGTTCAGAGTTTGTTCATAAGCACTTCTAATCCCCTACCCCCCTTTTAACCTATTCTGTCAGTGCCCTTCTTTATTTAAAGGGTTGATAGTTTGAATAATGGATTATCTCATTTTCCTCCATTTGTTAGATTTCACCAGCAAAAAATCCTCTGGGTTTGGATTACTTTTATGGAGAAGTTTTTTAAAACAAACTCAGTTTCTTTAATAGAAATGAGACTATTGGGCTTTTCTTTTTGGTTTTGTATTGCTTTGGTATGCTGTATTTTTCAGACTTTCCATTACATCCCACTTGTCAGGTTTATTGGCACATAGTTGTTCATAACATTTTTATTGTCTTTTTGATGCCTGTGGGATCTTTAATGATAGCTATTATTCCTGTTTATGATCAATCCCTGAGTTAGGTATCATCTTTACCCCCTTCACAGGGGGGGAAAAAGGCCCCAATGGTGACTTGTATCACTCTTGACTCAAGATTTGCTATTACCTTCTAACACAGAATATACTTTGCTTTCCCGTGTGTGTGTTTACCTAAAATATCTCACAAAATTTTGACAAATGGCCAAAACCATCACTGGGGTGAAAAACAGCACTAAGGAAAATCCAGGTCATATAGGTCTTAGACTCTTGGCTGGAACAGTTTAGTTCAGTCATTAAAAAAACACCTGGAGATACCCAGATATGAAAAATTGTGGATCACAGCTGCTACATATTGCAGTACTTTAAAGACTTCTTTTCTTTTGGGAAGTAGTCATTTAGTGATGGACTGCTTGGCATCAGTGGCTGGTCAGAATGACTGTGGCACAGTCATGATGGTAAACACAACAGTAGAGGACCACCATCGGTTACTTCCCTCCATGGGCAAGCATGCCTCATTCCATCAAGACAGAGGACAGTACCTATCCCTCACCTCTTCAATCTGGACCTGATTTAGTGACTTAAGTGATGTTCTGGGGCTTCCAAGTTTAGATCATAGAAAGTTTTGCTTCTTCTGCCTGGGCATGTTGAGACACTCCCTCTTGGGGGAGACGTGACGCCATGGAAGCAGACTATTTTGAGCTCACCATGTTCTAGAGCCATGTAAAGATTGTCAATTGTCCTGAGCCTAGCCTTGCTGCTGGGAGGCAGCAAGGCTGGCTCAAGTGGTTGGGTTCCTGCCATTCACATGGGAGACCCAGTTTGAGTTCCAAGTTTCTTGTTTAAGTCTGACCTAGCCCCCAGCTGCTGGGAGCTTTCAGGGAGTGAACCAGTACATGAAAAAACATTTCTTCCATCTCTCTGTCTCTATGCTTTTCCAATCAAAATAAATAAGTTCATAGGAAATGGAATTAAAAGTTTTTTGGTGCCAAAACTTGAAATCCATGCATAGTTTTTGGTTTTTGTTTGTTTGTTTGTTTGTTTGTTTTTGCACAGGCAGAGTGGACGTGGACAGTGAGAGAGAAAGAGAGAAAGGTCTTCCTTTGCCGTTGGTTCACCCTCCAATGGCCGCTGCAGCCGGCGCACCACGCTGATCTGATGGCAGGAGCCAGGTACTTATCCTGGTCTCCCATGGGGTGCAGGGCCCAAACACTTGGGCCATCCTCCACTGCATTCCCTGGCCTGGAAGAGGGGCAACCAGGACAGAATCTGGCACCCCGACCGGGACTAGAACCCGGTGTGCCAGCGCCACAAGGCGGAGGATTAGCCTAGTGAGCCGCGGCACCGGCCTAGTTTTTTTATAATATTCATTTTCCATGAGCTTTTGAAGAACCTTCAAAAATTTTAAGAGATGCTTGATATTTGTGATCTATTCTATATGTGTAATTTAAAAAAAAAAAAAGATGTATTTTTCATCTATTTGAAAGGCAGAGTTACAGAGAGAGGAGAGACCGAAAGAGGAAGGAAGGTCTTCCAACTGCTGGATCACTCCCCACAACTGGCCCCCACAACAACTGGGGCCAGGCAGAATCTAGGAGCCAGGAACTTCTTCTAAGTCTCCCACATGGGTGCAGGGGCCCAAGCAATTGGGACATCTTCTGCTGCTTTCCTAGGCACATCAGCAGGGAGTTGGATCTCAAGTGGAGCAGCCAGGAATCGAACCACTGCCCACATGAAATGTCAGTGCTGCACGTGGTGGTTTAACCTGCTGTGCCACAGTGCTGGCTCCAGCATATGCAATTTCAAATCCTCCTTTTTTCATTTAACACAGAATGAGTAGTTTCACTTATTTTCCTTTATACTTGCAAACACGGTTCTGATTAGCTGGACTGTGAATTGAAAATTTTTAACTTTATTCTAAATATTTTACAAGAATGATGTTCATGTAATAGACAATATTTTAGCTACTGATGAATGCAACAGTAGCAGACTGTGTTGTGTTTCAGGCAGAATGAGAAGAGACTGCATGAATACAATGCTAATGTGAACCTAAGAAGAGAAACTCACGCTTGCCTCAGAATGCCTGTCTTTCACAGTTCATGCACCCTGGTCAACCTGCCATTGCTCACTTTCATGATACAAGGTCAGCAAATTTTATGACTAGCATTGAAGGAGAACTTCTATTTTGGAAAAGACCTAAAGCTCCTACAATCATTTGAGTTCCTCAGGTTGGTGCATACTAAGCCTGTACAATTTTTTTAAGAAAGTTTTTTAAACAGCCCACTGTTAAGAATGAGAAGACATTTTGGGACAGGCGCTGTGGTGTAGTAGGTAAAGCTACCACCTGAAGTGCCAGCACCCCATATTGGCACCAGTTCAAGTCCCAGCTGCTCCACTTACAATCCAGTTCTCTGCTATGGCCTGGGAAAGCAGTAGAAGATGGCCCAAGTCCTTGGACCCCTGCACCTGCATAGGAGAATTGGAGGAAGCTCCTGGCTCCTGGCTTCAGATTGGTGCAGCTCCGGGCATTGCGGCTAATTGGGGAGTGAACCAGCGAATGGAAGACCTCTCTATCTCTCTGCCTCTCCTCTCTCTGTCTAACTCTGACTTTCATATAAATAATAAAATAAATCTTAAAAATAAGATATTTTAATTTAAAAAAAAAAACTAGTTATTTTTAATTTACTTACAAGACAGAAAGCACACACGAGAGATATTCCATCTGCTGGTTCACTCACTCCCCAAATCCCTGCAACAGCACGGGCTGAGCCAAGTTGAAGCCAGGAACCAGAAATTCCATCTGGGTCTCCCATGTGAGTGGCAGGGGCGTGAGCACTTGCCCCATCGCTGGCTGCTTCCCAGGATGCATTAGCAGGAAGCTGGCTCAGAAACAGAGTAACCAGGACTCCAACAGGCTCTCCCTTACTCTGATAGGGGACACAGATGTCCCAAGCAGGGACTTAAGCATCTACACCCCAACTCCCATCTCAATGAGGGATTTTTGGATCTTGGCTGTTTGGCTGGGGTCCCCTGGTGGTCGCCACTGCAGCATCCCCCGAGGGCCTAATGGTCCACTCCCCACTTCCCACTCCGCGCCTTCACAGCAAAGTGAGGAGTCTCTGTTCCTTCCCTTTCTCTGTTTACATTGTGATCATTTCTTCCTGTTCCCCTTTTTCCTTCTTTCTCTGCCTCTTTCATATACCTCTCCCCACCCTATTTAATGCACCATATTTTATTAGTTACTTTTCACACGTATCCTGAGAAGCAGCTCAGCAGAATTATTTTTCTGAGTTTACATCTGAGGATAAAGAGGCAGAACAGAGCGGCTAGATAACTGTCACCAGGCCCGGGGTTGGGGGAGGGACACCTAGGGGAGCAGCCAGCAGGAACCTCAAAGCCCATTTGGCAGGCCCTCCCTCCCTTCCTGGGCCCCAGGTCCCTCCCTGATTGCCCAGTGCCCCGTAGTACCACTCCCTGTGCCACCAACACCAGCAGCCCCTCCGAGCAGCCTTGCCTCCCTTGAAACCATTGGCTTCCTTCACACCAAGCCCTCTCAGCCCCTCTCAGCCTTGCTCTGCGGGACCTCAGCCCTCTCTGCCACCATCGAGGGGCTCACATCAGCAGAAACCAGAAAAGCACGAGTCGCATTCATCCTAGGGCCCATGGAACCCCTCAAGCCAGCTTCATGAAGCTTCTCCTGCAGCTGGTGCCCACAAGTCAAGACACGGGGTTGACATTGGTTCTGCAGCATGGGCCAGTCTGCCTGAAACCCAGCAGGATGTAGAGCCCGCGTCCCGAGAGGCAGCAGTGCCATCACCCCCCTCCACCCCTGACGCCTTCAGACAACCAGGGCAATTCAGGTAAATCTGAGGGCAGAGCTCCCTGCAGCCTCCCCCAGCGTCTGCCCGGCCACCTCCTCGGTGTCTCTGGCTGCAGACTGGACTGCGGAGAATGCTGGAGTCTGCAGAGACTTCTGTGTGACCTTGCCCTGGGTCACTGAGCCTCTGAAGAAGAAAGGCCCCTTGCTCCCAGGACCCCGATGGAGGCCTGAGGGGTCAGACAGGTGAACAGTGAGAGACGGGTAACACTTGTAACCACCAGCAGCACACAGGAGGCTCCGTGCTCCCTACATCCTTGTAGACCCCAGAGTCAGAAGGCTTTAAAAATGGAAGGGGAGCAGGTGTTTAGCACAGTGACCACTTGGGGTGTCTGAGTTCAAGTACCAACTTTGCTCTCAATTCCAGCTTTCTGCTAACATACAACTGGGCAAGCAGTGGTAATGGCTCAAGTACTGGGGTCCCTGCCACCCACATGGGAGACCCGGACTGAGTTCCAGGCTCATGGCTTCAGCCTAGCCCAGACCCAACTGTTGGCAGGCATTTGGGGAGCGAACCAGCAGATCAAAAGATTCTTTTATCTCTGTATCTGTTGGTCCCTCTGCTTTCAAATCAAAACAAACCAAATAAAGCTTTTTAAAAAGAAAGCAAAATTTAAAGAAAATAAGGGAAAAAATTCGGAGAGCATCAGACACAACCGGAAGGCAAAGTTCTTTTCTGGGTGGCTGACTCTGAGACTGGGGCTGCATATTGTGAGTCAGCGCCTCTCCTCCCTGGAGTTCACGGCCATCCTCAGCTCTCCCAGGCTCAGCTTCGAGTGCCTCCTGGCCTCCCCAGGCTGGCTTGGGCCTCGCTTCTCCTCCAGCAGTGCCGGGGGCTTCCTTCAGCTACAACTCAAGGAGGCAGGTCTCACCACACCCATTTCACAGGGGAGGAAACTGAGGCTCTGGAAGGTGACTTTTTTTTTTAAGAATATTTACTTATTTGAAAGGCAGAGTTATGGGGTGGGGAGGAGGGAGAGAGACACAGAGAAGAGAGATCTTCCATCCGCTGGTTCACTTCCCCAGTGGCCCAATGGCAGGGGCTGGGCCAGCTCAAAGTCAGGAGCCTGGAACTCCATCCAAGTCTCCCATGGGGGTGCAGGGGCCCAAGCACTTGGGCCATCTTCCTCTGCTTTCCAAGGTGCATTAGCAAGAAGCTAGATCAAAGTGGAGCATCCAGGACTCAAACTGGAGCCCATATGGGATGCCTGCATTGCCAGCCACAGCTTAACCCGCTACACCACAGCACTGACCCCAGGAAGGTGACTTTTCTAATGTCACACAACCTCCCTTCTACCTCCAGTACCTCCCACCTTCCCTGTGCACATCTCCGTTGTTGCAATCTTCTCACCAGAGTGTGGCTGTTTAAGGAGGTTTTTGCATAAGTTCATGGAATACGGAATTAAAAGAGTACTTGGTGCAAAAAAAAAAATTGAAATTCATGCATATGAGGAATCTTCAGAAATTCATGCAAAATGTGAATTATAAAAAAGCTGCATGTGTTTCAAATTGTTTTGAACCAAAATAAACTTCAAATTTCATTTTCCACAGACTTTTGCAACTACTCTTGTACACCTGTCTCCCCGTGATGAGACTGCCCGACTCTCTGTACCTTTAAGGCAAAGCTGTCCCATCTTCAGCTCCAGTGCCTGCTCTACCTACCACTGCCTGAGGTTATCTGGAGGGAGTGCACAGGTGAAGGACAAGACAATGGTTCTATTTCCCAGAGCTGCAGGCCTCCAATATAGGACATTCGGGGCTACTAAATAAGACTAGGAAATCTCTGGTTTAACACCCCCCGCCCAAGCTAGCTTCCTCTAGCTCTTGATGGTTTTAAAATGCAATGCTTATTATTCAGACACATTGTTCCCAAAAGCTGTAGAAATGTATCACAAACTTCCTGAAAACCTGCAGCATAAGGGCACTCTCTCCTCTTCTTAGGGCCTGGGTTTTCCCATTTGCACAGTAGGAGGTCGACCTGGAGGGGTGCTTTTCAGACTGGCAGTCCTGATCCCTTCATTAGCAGGTTGTGAAAGGCAAGTGACCTGCATGGAATAGAAGACAGCTTGGGTCACACGTAACAAGAGAGAATACAGTGTTGTGAGGTTTTCATTTATTTTTTTTTTTAATTTGTAAAGGCAGAGTTATAGAAGAGGGGACAGAGATCTCCCATCTGCTGGTTCACTCCCCAAATGGCCACAACAGTCAAGACTGCGCCAGGCTGAAGCCAGGAGCGTAGAACCCCATCCAGTTCTCCCATATGAGGCCCAAGCATTTGGACCATCATCTACTGCCTTCCCAGGTGCAATAGCAGGAAGCTGGATCAGAAATGGATGGGGCAGGACTGGAAGGACATTGCAGGTGGGGGCTTAACCCGCTGTGCCACACCACCAGCCCCTGAAAAAAAATTTTAAGGTTTGTTTATTTACTTGAAAGTCAGAGTTACACAGAGAGAAGGAGCAGCAGAGAGGGGGAAAGAGAGTCTTCCATCTGCTGGTTCACTCCCCAATTGGCCACAATGGCTGAAGCTGTGCCAATCCAAAGCCGGAGCCAGGAGCTTCTTCCGGGTCTCCCATGTGGGTGCAGGGCCCCAAAGACTTGGGCCATCTTCTGCTGCTTTCCCAGGCTATAGCAGAGAGCTGGATCAGAAGTAGAGCAGCCGGGACTGGAACCAGCATCCATATGGGATGCCGGCACTGCAAGGTAGCGGCCCCACCAGCTACGTTGCAGCTCCGGCCCCTCGCCCTGAAATTTTAAATCGAATATGTGTCATGTTATATTTTGTTTTGTTATAACAATATGTATTTTTGTTATATATTTTTTAAGATTTATTTTATTTGAAGGGGGGAGAGAGAGATCCATCTTCTACCACTGGTTCACTCCCCAAATGGCCACAATGCCTGGGACTGGGCCAGGTCAAAGTCAGGAGCCTGGAACTCCATCTGGGTCTCCCATTTTCGTGGCAGAGTCCCAAGCATTGGCTCCACCATTGCTGCTTTCCCAGGTGCATTAGCAGACAGCTGGATGAGAAGCAAAGCAGCCAGACTCGAACTGACGCTCCAATATGGGATGCTGGCATTGTAAGCACTGAGAGCCCAGCTTGTACTCAGACTGGGGCTTCTAATGCAATGGGGTCCAGGTCTTCCTGCCATTTCCCCTTCCCCTGGGGAGTGCAATTCTTCCCAAGGTTTTGTTAGCCAGCGTTATCACACTGGGCAGCCTGCTAGGCACCTGGCAAAGAGGCACCTTTGGGTGCTTCTCCTGGCGGAGGGGAGGGAGCCTGGGACCATCTATAAAGTCACTGGGGCCTGTGCGCAGGACTTTGTAGTGTAAAACAATGGGCTGCTTCCCAGGCTGCAGGGGCTGTGTTTTCCTAAGGCTGCTTGCACACACAGAGGTTAATTTCTATCTTCCCACCTAGCACTCCCATCCCCTTGTCCCCTCCCTCTGCAAGGAATCAGTTACCTGGCTGCAGTGCACATCCGGGATAAACAACTCACAGGTGTTTATGGCTCCTGGGGCTTCCTTACCGGTGGGCTAAGTATTTAAAAGGAGGAAAGACCTATGGCTGCAGACCTCAAACCCGGGCTTCTCAAGCCGCAGGTTACAACCTATTAGTAGGTCATAAAAATCAGTTCAACGTTTCACGATTAAAAAAAAAAAAATCCAAACAGGACAGTGTTAGATGGCAACACCTGACAGGGATGTACATGGCTTGGTGGAACTTGGATGTGATGTAAAATGTACGTTTTTCTGAGGGCTGGGGTCTGTTCAAGATTTTTAAAAGTTGGGAAAAGACGGCCTTGCGCGCCGCGGCGTAAGCGCTCCGTGAGGACGGACCCAGGCTGCAGGTGAGGGCCCTGCTCCGGGGGCCGGAAGCTTCCGCAGAACAGTGCGCGGGGCGGCGGGCTCGCAGGTTTCTCCCCGCACCCCCTGCCACTGCCGGCCGCGCCCCGCCGCGGCGCGGTCAGGGGGCGCTGACTCACCCGCTGACTCAGCGCGGGGCGCGCTGCCAGCAGACGCGGCGGCCGGAGAGCGGCGGGGCGCCGGCGGCCGCAGGGGCGGGGCGGCGGGGCGGCCCTGGCGGATCCTGGCGGATCGTGGCCCTCCGCGGCGCCGGGAAACACCGAGGCCTCGCTACAGGGCCGGGGCCCGGGGGGACGGGCCCGGAAGCCGTGCTGCCCCCGGCCACCCAGACGGCCAGGATCCCCCGACTGGCTCTTCCTCCCCGCACCCCTGGCGGGTGACGCGCGGACACCACCGAGGACCAGGCACCGGCTTGGGGCAGGCCAGGAGCTGGGCTCGGCTCTTCCCCACACACTCCAGTCCCCAAACTCCAGCCCCCACCTCCCGCTGCTGCTTGGCCACCTCCTTCGGGAAGCCTTCCAGGAGGGCCTCTCCCTGGCCTGTCCCAGGGACACCTTGAACTTCGCTCCCTGCTCGTTTCCGGTCCGTCTTCATCCCCGGACTGCGCCTGTTGGAGGGCAGCGACAGGGTCCTCCCTGGCTCTGCCAAAGCCCCTGGGCGAAGAGAAGGTTCTGGAAGAAGTAGGACTTGTATCACAGTGTGGTCAGCTTGGAAGATCCAACCCAGGACACAGCCATACCAGATAGGGGGAAAATACAATATGTGAAAAATTCCTGCACACGTGTTTTTGTTACTTTAAAGTTTGTTTGTTTGTTTGTTTTATGTGAGAGACAGAGAGAGCTCCCATTGGCTGAGTCATGCCCCAAATGCCAGCACCGCAGGAGGGAACTTAGCACAGCCCCATCACTGGAGCCATCACCTGCTGCTTCCCAGGGTCCACATTAGCAGGAAGCTCAAGTCAGGAACAGGAGCTGACTGAGAACCCAGGTGCTCTGATGTAAGGTGCTGGTGCCTTGCCCTACCAAATGCCTGCCCCTTTTATTATTTTAATGTGGAAATATGAAAGTTTAGTTGAAATCATATATGTTCTGAGTACCTGTATTAACAGAAGAAAAATCTAGTTAGGTGCAGCGGGATAAGCTGTCACTTGGGATAGTTGGGACCCAGCTAATGTGCACCCTGGGAGGCAGCAGGTGATGGCCCAAGTATTTGAGTTCCTGCCACCCACATGGGAGACCCAGATGGAGTTCCTGGCTCCTGGCCTCAGCCTGGCCCATCCTGGGCTGTTGCAGGAAACTGGGGAGTGGTCTAGGGGATGGGAGAGCCCTGGGCCCCGGGCGCTCTCACTGACTCGCTCTCTTTCTCTCTCTCCCCCTCCCCGTCTGTTCCTCTCTTTGTGTCTCTGCCTTTCCAATAAATAAAGTTTTTAAAAAGGTCCATAAATGTAAGACTTTTGAAAGGAGACTGTAAATATAGTAGGACTAATTGAACAGATATTACTGGTATTTACTTTAAAGAAGTCACAATGATGGGACTGGTGTTGTAGTGTAGCAGAAAGCTCTGGCATCCCGTATGGGTGCCACTTGGAGTCCCAGCTGCTCCACTTCTGGCCCAGCTCCCTGCTAATGCACTTGGGAAAGCAGCAGAAGATGGCTCAAGTGCTTGGGCCCCTGCACCCATGTGGAAGACCCGAAAGAAGCTCCTGGCTTCGGCCTGGCCCAGTCCCTGCCGTTTTGGCCGTCTGAGGAGTGAATCAGTGGATGGAAGATGTCTCTCTCTCTCTCTCCTCTCTCTCTCTCTCTCTCTGTAACTCTTTCAAATAACAAATTTTTTTAAAAAAATTAAATTTGATAAAAATCACAATGACACTTGATAAAGGAGGATATTTTTACTCTAAGTCACTGTCTGCAGCCTTTGGGAAATTTCGAATGTAATGATCAAACTAAAAGTGCTCAAAGGTAAAACTTTTTAAAAATTTATTTATTATTTTGAAGGGCAGTTACAGAAGTGGAGAGAAAGGGAGAAGAGAGAGAGAGAGAGAGAGAGAGAGAGAGAGAGAGAGAGGTCTTCCATCGCTGGTTTGCTCCCCAAATGGCCGCAATGGCCAGAGTTGAGCTGATCTGAAGCCAGGAGCCAGGTGCCTTTCCTGGTCTCCCATGCGGGTGCAGGGCCCAAGCACTTGGGCCATCCTCCACTGCACTCCTGGGCCACAGCAGAGAGCTGGACTGGAAGAGGAGCAACCGGGACAGAATCTGGCTCCCCAACCTGGGGTGCCGGTGCCGCAGGCTAAGGATTAGCCAAGTGAGCTGCGGTACCAGGTCTATTTTTTTTTTTTTTTTGAAAGGCAGAGTTACAGAAGCAGACATAGAGAGAGAGAGAAAGAGAGAGAGAGAGAGAGAGATTCACTCCCCAAATGGCTGCAATGGCCGGAGTTGAGCCAATCCAAAGCCAGCAGCCAGGAGCTTCTTCCAGGTCTCCCACAAGGGTGCAGGGTCCCAAGGACTTGGGCCATCTTCTACTGCTTTCCGAGGCCATAGCAGAGAGCTGGATGGGAAGTGGAGCAGCTGGGTCTCGAACAGGGGTCTAGCTGCATCTTAACATGCCTTAACATGCCTCAGGGAGTCAGCACTGGGACTGAGCGAGAGTGCTAGAGAGCTTGGTTTTGCAGCAAAGCTCCTGCTGCCTCTGTAACTGTTAACCCACCCAGGAGAGCACAGCCCCCATGACCTCTTGACCTCCTCAAAGTTCTGTTTCCAAATGTCATTAACATATGACTTTGGTGTTTAAGTTTCCAGCACATGAATTCTTTTTTTTTTTTTTTTTTTTTTTTTTTTTTTTTTTTTTAAGATTGATTGATTGGAAAGGAAGAGTTTCAGGGAGATCTTCCATCCACTGGTTCACTCCCCAAATGGCCATAATGGCTGGGGCTGGGCCAGGTTGAAGCCAAGAGCCGGAAACTTCTTCCAGCTCTCCCATGTGGATGCAGCAGTCCCGAGCACTTGGGGCATCTTCTACCACTTTCCCAGGCTCATTAGCAGGGGCTGGATCAGAAATGGAGCATCGGGGCCAGTGCTGTGGTATAGCAGGTAAAGCCGCCGCCTCCAGTGCCAGCATCCCATATGCATGCCGGTTCGAGTCCCAGCGGCTCCACTTCCAATCCACCTCTCTGCTATGGCCTGGGAAAGCAGTAGAAGATGGCCCAAGTCCTTGGGGCTCTGCATCCATGTGGGAAACCTCAAAGAAGCTCCTGGCTCCTGGATTCAAATTGGTACAGCTCTAGCCATTGCGGCCAATGGAGGAATGAACCAGCGGATGGAAGATCTTGCTTTCTCTTTGTCTCTGTAACTCTGCATTCAAATAAATAAATAAATCTTTAAAAAAAAAAAGGAATGAAGCATCAGGGACTTGAATCCTCACTCATATGGGAAGCCAGCATCACAGGCAGGGTCACATGCAGCCGCCTAGCCTGCTGTGCCACAACCCCGGCCCCACAAATTCCAGGGCCAAGCATTCAAACCATGGCAGATTTGGGCCTCTTTCCTCCATTTTCATTCTCAACACCTTTCTCTAATAGAGGACATTTGTGTCTCACACGTTGAAAATATGATTTATTGGCAAGCTAACTTTCCCCAGTGGCAACATGGGCAGCCACCTTGTAGGCCTTTGTGTAAAGGAAGTCTTCTCTTCCGTTTCTGGAATATCAGAAATCTCATTGAGTGCTTTTGTGGGTTTTGAGGAAATGGAAAAGTGACCAAAAGCTTTAGTTCTGGGGCAGGCATTGTGGCTCGTCCCTTGCAACAGTAACATCCCACATTGGAGCCCAGTTCCAGTCCCGGCTGCTCCACTCCCAATCCAGCTCCCTGCTAATGCACCTGGGAAAGCAGCAGAAGAGTCCTTGTGCCCAAGTCCTTGTGCCCTGCACCCACATGGGAGACCCGGGTGGAGTTCTGGGTTCCTGGCTTCTGCATGACTCAGCCCTGGCTATTGCAGTCATTTGGGAAGTCACTCAGTGGATAGAAGTGCGCGCGCGCTCTCTCTCTCTGTCACTCTGCTTTTCAAACAAATAAGAAATTTTTTTATTGAAGTTTTAATTCTCCAAGCCTCTGTGTCACAGGGAAGTAATCATATCCCCTTGAGCAGCGTTGGGTACAAGGTGTGCAGGGTATTCAGCCATTAGCATCTCTTCATTTTCTTTGAGAAGGAGTTCACAAACTGGATGGAATTTGCAAAAAATTTCCTTTGCACACTCCACCGAATATGCAGACGGCCGAGCAAAGTCTCATCTATATTTGGACAAGACATCATCGTCATTATTTTGTTTGTGTGTGTGTGTGTGTGTGTTTCCTGAAGCTTCTTTAAAATTTTCATAGGAATTGAGAATCCGAAAGGCCACGTTTCACAGGACATCAGAGGCAGGGGAACGTGATCTGACGCAGCACTTTCTATGGGTTGGGGTGGGAAAGCCTGGCTGCTGGCTCCACCTTGTGAACCTACACAGCTGTCATCAGAATGTCTCCTTTTGTTCGCCCACAGACATGTCAGCCACAGCTCACGTTCACAGAACAATCAATGGAAGAAGAAATGGGCACAATGGTGCAAGTTCACGTGTGGGGTATGCCCAAGCTAAGTCAGTGGCTACTCTTTGCAACTGAGAATTTGTGATGCCTTCTGGGGAGACAAAAAGGCCCTTTGACTCACCTAGAGGTGCTTGCCTGTCCCCCTGGGGACCCATGAGACTCAGTCTGTACGGGTGCTTCTGCCAGCATGCCCGATCCATACTTCCCTGCATACATGTGTGTGTTATTTTGATTCTTTACTTCCCTAACCCAGCCGTTTGTGTTATTGCAGCTGTCATCACAATTGCACAGTTGTTTAACCTTCTACATGACCACGAGGTCTGGATCATGCTGGCATTGAGACTGTAATTGTTCTCATTTTCATCTTCTGGACTGTTAAAAAAAAGGGGGGGCCCGAGGCCAGCGTTGTGGTGCAGCAGGTGAAGTCATGGTTTGCAGTGCCTACATCCAATATCCAAATACAAGTTCAAGTGCTGGTTCAAGTCTTACCTGCTCTGCTTCCAACTCAGCTTCCTGTGAGTGTGCCTCAGAAGGCAATGAAGGACTTGGGTTCCTGCTACCCATGGAGGAGACTAGGATAGAATTTCTGGCTCCTGGTTTCAGTCTGGCCCAGAACTGGCAGTGGCACCTATTTGAGGAGTGAACCAGTGATGGAAGACCTCTGTTTCTCTGTTGCTCTGCCTTCCAAATAAATAAATCATTTTAAAAAATAGCCCCAGTATTCATTCACCATATTCAAATTAAACTAGTGCTCTCAAAGCGAGGCACACCTGCTACGTTATAGGTAGAGTGGGTGTTCATGCTAAAGACTACAATACATTTAAGCCACATCACTAGGATGGGATGGCAGAATAGATGACCCACTATTATGGCAAGTCAAGGTCACCATCATCAGTAACAGACTGAGGAAGATGCTCTGTCCATTTGGCACCGAAACCAGACTTGCTTTCAGCCCCTATTTTAGGGACTGCCTTATAGGCTTGGTACCGTTCCTCTAACCTTCTGTAGCCACCACTGAAAACCAAGATTTGTCTCAAACTGAGGAGTTTAACAGACGTCGGACCTTTGGTGCTAAAAATGGGACAGTTCAAGACAAACTGGGATGCTTGATCATCCTAGCACATTTGCAAAATCAATAAATAATGTCTCAGGGCCAGCACTGTGGCGGAGAAGGCTGAGCCTCCAGCTGTGGTGCCGGCATCCCTTATGAGTGCTGGTTAGTGTCCCGGCTGTTCCTCTTCTGATCCAGCTCTCTGCTAATGCACTTGGGAAGGCAGTGGAAGATGGCCCATGTGTTTGGGCCCCTGTACCTGTATGGCAGACCCAGGAAAAGCTCCTGGCTCTTGCCTTTGGCCTGGCCAAGCACTGGCCATTGTGGCCATGTGGGGAGTGAGCCAGCAGATAGAAGCTCTCTCTCTCCTCTCTATATATCTCTGCTTTTCAAATAAATAAATAAACCCTTAAAAAAAAGAAGTGCGTTGTATTTCTATATGTTAGTAGCACATGATTATAAACTCAAATCTTTAAAAGATTTGTAAAGTCATTTAAAATATAAAAGAAGTAGGGAAAATGTTATCAAAACATGTTCAAGACCTCTGCACTGAAAACTACCAAACATGGTTGGGAGCAGTGAACAAAGACACCTAAATAGATGGAGAGCCAGACCCTGGTATGGTGGGGAAGGCTCAGTGTGTCTCTGCTCCCCAAATTAACAGGACTCCACTCAGTCCTAATCAGCATCTCAGCAAGTTTTTTTTTTTTTTTTTTTGTAGAGATGGTTAGTCTGATTTTAAAATGTATATAGATGTGGAAGGGATGCAGAATAACCCCAAGAATTTTGCACAAGCAGAACAAAGTTGGAGGCCTATTTCACGACTTACTTGAGTCTCCTGATTACAGCTAGAGATGAAAAGACGATCATATTGGCATAAGGACCTGCCGAGGTTACCAGAACCAAAAAGCTCCCCGGTTAGTTTCATGCAGACACAGTCAATTAATTTTCCACCAAGTACCAAGGCCCGTCAGAGGGGGAAAGTGAAGTGCTGGGACAGCTTGACACCTGCATGGTTTTCTTCAGTGAATCTTGACTCCTACCTCACACCATATACAACATCAATAAATTCAAGATGAGGCAAAGATCTCAATTTAGGAGCTAAAACCATAAAGCATCCATAAGAAAACACAAGAAAAGATTCCTTGTGATGACCTTGGAGTAGGCAGAGGTTTGACAGGACACAGAAACATAAACTGTAAAAGAAAATGTTGCCAATTGGACTTCATTGAAGCATAAAGCATTTGCTCACCAAAAGAAACTGTTTAAGGATAAACTGTAGACTGGGAGAAAAAAATTTGCAAATTATTTGTCTGACAAAGGGTTTGTAACCAGAAAATATATATAGAAAGCCTCAAAACTCAGTAAATTTTAAAAACTTGAATTAAAAAAGGTTAAATAGACACTCCACCAAAGAAGATTCATGAATGCCATATTAGCACACAAAAAGAGGCTTGGCATCATTAGTGATGAGGGAGATGAAAATTAAAGCTACATACCTACTAAAATGGCTAAACATAAAAATAAATGACAACACCAAAAGTTGGTGGACGCAAAGCAACTTGAACCCTTAAGCAGGGGCCAGTGTTATGGCACAGGGGGTTATGCCTCTGCTGACAACACCAGCATCCCGTGTTGCTCACTTCTGATCCAGCTCCCTGCTAACGTGCCTGGGAAGGCAGCAGATGATGGCTCAAGTACCTGGGCCCCTGCCACCCATGGTTGGGGCACAGGTTGGCGTGGGTATGGTAGGGGAGCAGGATGGAGCTCCTGGATCTTGGCTTGTGGCCATTTGAGGAGTGAGCCAGCAGATGCAAGATCCCTCTTTTCCCTCTCTGCCTCTCTGCCTCTCCCTCTCTTTGTGTCGTTCTGCCTTTCAAATAAACAAACAAACAAACAAATGCAAATTTATTTGGGGGGAATGCAAAGTGGTCCAGCCACTCTGCACTTGATCTTAGCCAAAAGGCCAAGAAGCAATTCCAGCCACTCTGGAAAATAGTTTGGCTTCTTTTTTTTTTCTTTTTATAAAAGTAAACACATATTCACCATATGACTCAGCAATTTAGTTTCCTGATATTCACCCAAGAGAAATGAAAACATATGCCTACACAAAGACCTGTACAGGAGTGCTCCCACTGCTTTACTTAAGAATAGTCAAGAACTGGTGCGTGGGTGACAAACTGCGGTCCATCCACATAACCATACCTGCTCAGCAGTATTGATAAACTACTGATATATACACAGCAACGTGGCTGCATCTCAAAATCTTTATGCTGAGCCAAAGAAACCTTTTTACTAGCAGTAGTAGTATTTGAAAAGCAGTTACAGAGACAGAGAGAAAGAGAGAAATCTCCCCTCTGCTGGTTCACTCTCCAAATGGCCACGATGGTCTGGACTGGGCCAGGCTAAAGCCAGGAGCCTGGAACTCCACCCGGGTCTCCCACATGGGTGCCAGGGGTCCAGGTGTTCTGGCCATCTCCTGCTGCCTTCCCAGGCACATTAGCAGGGAGCTGGATGGGACATGGAAGAGTACGGGCTGGAACCATATGGCTATATGGGATGCTGACAGCCAAGGCGTGGACCCACCCTGCAGCACCACAGTGCCAGCCCCAGAAACCAGTCTTCGAATGCTGTCTATTGTAGAAGGCTATTTATCTGCCATCCTAGGAAGGCAAGCTCCAGGGACAGAATTCAGATCTGTGCTCGCCAGAGGCTGAGGGGAGCACCAAACGCCTGCCTTAAAGTTTTTTTTTTTTTAAGATTTATTTATTTATTTGAAAGTCAGAGTTACACAGAGAGAGGAGAGGCAGAGAGAGAGAGAGGAAGAGAGAGAGAGGGAGAGAGAGAGGTCTTCCATCCGCTGGTTCACTCCCCAGATGGCCTCAATGGCTGGAGCTGCACTGATCTGAAACCAGGAGCCAGGTGCTTCTTCCTGGTCTCCTTTGCGGGTGCAGGGGCCCAAGAACCTGGGCCATCTTCTACTGCTTTCCTAAGCCATAGCAGAGAGCTGGATCAGAAGTTGAGCAGCTGAGATTTGAACCAGTGCTCATATGGGATGCTGGCCCCACAGGCGCATGCTCAACCCACTGCGCCCCAGCCCCGGGACATAAGTGTCTTAACCACTAGGCTAACTAGACCCAGAAAATACTTAGGGTATGCGTGTGTGTGTATGTTTGATATGACATTTTAAAAAACTTTTATTTAATAAATATAAATTTCCAAAGTACAGCTTTTGGATTACAGTGGCTTTCCCCACCCCCATAACTTCCCTCCCACCCACAACCCTCCCATTTCCTGCTCCCTCTCCCATTCCATTCACATCAAGATTCATTTTCCATTATCTTTATATACAGAAGATCAATTTAGTATATATTAAGTAAAGATTTCAACAGTTTAATACAACATTTTTTTAAAGAGGGAGGGGCCAGGTCAAAGCTAGGAGCCAGTAGTTTTTATTTATTTATTTCATTTGACAGGTAGAGTTATAGACAGTGAAAGAGAGAGACAGAGAGAAAGGTCTTCCTTCTGTTGGTTCACTCCCCAAATGGCCACTACAGTGGCCGGTGCTGCACCGATCCGAAGCCAGGAGCCAGGAGCCAGGTGCTTCCTCTTGGCCTCCCATGTGGGTGCAGGGCTCAAGCACTTGGACCATCCTCCACTGCGCTCCTGGGCCACAACAGAGAGCTGGACTGGAAGAGGAGCAACCGGGACTAGAACCCGCGGTGCCGGCGCCACAGGCAGAGGATTAACCAAATGAGCCACGGCGCCAGTCGTTAATACAACATTTAACCCTCACAACTGCCACCTGAGAGGGATGCTATTACTGACCCCATTTGACAAATGTGGAAAATGAGGCTCAGGGAACTGTAAATAACCCGGTTGGGAAGCCACATGTACACTTAAATACACGGTAGCTCGATATCCCACCTCCACCCCGCAGCTCGCTGCCTGCGGCTTTGCCCACATGTGTATCTCCAAGTCCTCGGCCTGGGTTCTCATTCGCACCTGGCACCGCGGATGCCCACACACACCCCTCCTCTCCCCCTCCGCCCCTTGAGCCCTGGAGACTCCTGTCAGGCAAAGGTAATCCCACAGACCAGGCGGACCCGCGCCCTAGCACGTGAGGCTGCACCTATGACCCGTGCGGCGCCCCCTGCTGGAAACCTGTCGCAAGTGCGCGACACGCAGCCGCCTCCAGGCGAGACCCAGACTCGGGAACGCCGGGGTCTCCCCTGCTGTTGGCCCCGGAGCAGGCCACCGACACCACCCCGGCGGCTGCAGAGGAGCCGTCCCCACCTCCTCAGGGCGGCTGATCCCTTGGGTGCGCAGTAGTGCCCAGGCTCCTGCTTGTGCTCCGGTGAACCCGAGAACATCGGGCAGAGTCCGCCGTGCAGCTGCAGATCCATGTGTGGACTCTGTGGACTTGACACGGAAGTCACCGCCTGTGCTCTGCCCGGAGGGAGTGGCGTGCTGGGGGGTACCCAGGCGCTCCCCATTTCCCACTGGCACAATTCCCTCTCCTCTCCTCTCCTCTCCTCTCCTCTCCTCTCCTCTCCTCTCCTCTCCTCTCCTCTCCTCTCCTCTCCCCTCCCCTCCCCTCCCCTCCCCTCCCCTCCCCTCCTCTCCTCTCCTTTTCTTAAAATTTATTTGAAAGGCAGAACCACAGACTGGCACAGACAGAGAGAGAAAGAGAGAGAGAGAGAGAGGTCCCCCATCCACTGATTCCCAAATGGCCACAATGGCCGGAACTGTGCAGATCTGAAGCTAGGAGCCAGGAGCTCCTTCCGAGTCTCCCACACAGGTGCAGGGGCTCAAGGACATGGGCCATCTTGTGCTGCTTTCCTAGTCTATAGCAGAGAACTGGATCAGAAGTGGAGCAGTCAGGACTTGAACCGGCGCCCATATGGGATGCCGGCACTGCAGGTGGCAGCCTCACTCGCTACGCCACAGTGCTGGCTCCCACTGGCTCAAGTCTAAGCCCTCCCCTCCCCTACTGCATATCTGCGCTTGCCTCATTCCCTCTCCATCTGAGACATCCTTCCTGTTTTGCATCCATCTCGTCTGCTTGCCACCTCCTCCAGGCAGCCTCCCCTGGCCACCTCAGCCTATGCTGACTTCCCTCCCTATTGCTACCACCTGCCCCCCACGCTGTGGATCTGCCTTGTTCCTCTACAAGGGCTTTGCACCCCCTATACTCCAGAGGAGGCTTTGTCTTCATAGGAAGCAGCTGTTTGCCAGAAACACTGCTCCAGTCAATTTTAGGAAACTTAAGGGGAAAGGGGGTGTCTTAGTGCCCTTATGATTCCAAAGCAGGAATCTACCACTAATCACCAGGAGGCAGGAGCTACCCCCCGCTGCTCCCTGGGAACCCCGGCTTTCCATGGCCTTGTGCCCTGGGCTTTTCTGTGTGTGTGCATCCTCCCTCTTACCTGCTTTCCCTGATTAGACCCGACCCATCTGTGAAGGCCCTAGCTTCAGACTCCGGGGCCCACATGCAATGGGGTGTGAGGCCCTGCTTCTGGGGGTTGGAGAGAACACCTGCACGGTGCCCTGGGGCAGGGGACTTTCCTGTGCAGTGTGCAGGGCCCAGGCTCCACTCCAGGGTGCAAACTTAGAGAAGGAGAGGGTAGGGCAGGGGTGAAATGGGGGCATTTCCAGGACAGCCAGGTCCTGGGAAGAAACACACTTAAAAAAAGATTTATTTGTTTATTTATTTGAGAGGCATAGTTACAGACAGAGAGCGGGACAGGTAGAGAGAGAGAGAGAGAGAGAGAGAGAGGTCCTTCCATTCACTGGTTCACTCCCCAAATGGCCACAACAGCTGGAGCTGTGCCAATCTGAAGCCAGGAGCCAGGAGCTGCTTCTGGATCTCCCATGAGGGTGCAGGGGCCCAAGATTTGTGTCATCTTCTACTGCTTTCCCAGGCCACAGCAGAAAGGTAGATTGGAAGAGGAGCAGCCGGGACTCCAACTGGCGCACATATGGAACGCCGGCACCACAGGTGGTTTAGTGTACTGTGCCACAGCACAGGCCCCAAGAAACACAATCAAATTAAGCCGACAGTGGGGCACAGGCAGAGGCACTGAGCTGGAGCCCTGATCACTGCCGTTCTCCCTCCCAGCATCCCAGCTGTCAATCACAGCAGCCTTCCTGGGGTCCTGCTCCTTTTTCTCTCCCTTGTGCACAGAAGTGGCCGAGTGGGACCAGGAAGACCTGACCTCTCACCTGGATTGGCTCCCCGCCAGCTCGGTGAACCTGGGTGAGTAACACAGGATGACCACATCTTCATCCGGAAGGGAGAAGATCCAGTAATGGCTGCGTGTGTATCGGGTGGGGATTTGAGCCATGGAAGCTACGGTGCTATCGAGCACACAGCTGTGGTTACATAAATGTCAGAGTCTTTTTTTTCTTCTACAGTAGCACATAAAACAGGTGTGACCTAAGGTTAATGGCCTCCTAGTTTTGATGAAATATGGGACCATTCGCTGTTAAGCTGATTGTGGACCAACTGCAATATCTCTGTGAAGAATACTCCCCTCTAGGGCTGGCATTGTGATATAGCAGGTAAAGCCACCACCTGTGGGACCGGCATCCCATAGGGGCGCCAGTTCAAGTGCCAGCTGCTCCACTTCTCATCCAGCTCCCTGCTAATGTACCTGGGAAAGCAGCGGAAGATGGCCCAAGCGCTTGGGCCCCTGCCACCCATCTGAGAGACCCAGACACAGAAGAAACTCCTGGCTCCTGGCTTCGGATCGGCTCAGCTCTGGCCATTGCAGCCATCTGGGGAGTGAACTAGCAGATGGAAGACCTCTCTTTCTCTCTGTGTGTCTCTACCTCTCTCTGTAACTATGTCTTTCAAATAAATAAAAAATGAATCTTAAAAAAAAAGCACCAAGTCTTGGTGAGAACTTGGTTAATTGCAAATCGTGAAGTAATTGAATATGTCTACTGTGTGTTTTTAATGTTCTTTTATTCTTTAATGCAAAATAACTGTATAGCTACAGGAAAAAATGGTCAGTATCTACAGTCATTGATTCTTTTTATGCTCAAAGAAGGATCATTTTCATTTAAAAAATGTAGAGAAATGTTGTCATTAAAGATTCATTTCCTAAGGATATTTTAGAAATCACTACAAAACTCAAATGTATGCTATGCTTCTAAAAATTAGTTCATTCTGGGGCCAGCACTGTGGCATAGTAGGTTAGGCCTCCGCCTGCAACCCTGGCATCCCACATGGGTGCTAGTTCGAGCCCTTGACTGCTCCACCTCTGATCCAGCTCTCTGCAATTGCCTAGGAAAGCAGTAGAAGATGGCCTAAGTGCTTGGGCTCCTGCACCCTTATGGGGGACCTGGAAGAAGCTCCTGGCTCCTGTCTTCGGATCAGCCCAGCTCCATTGCAGCCATTTGGAGAGTGAACCAGTGGATGGAAGATCTCTCTCTGTCTCTCCCTCTCTCTGACTCCGCCTCTCAAATAAATAAATATTTTTTTAAAAAATTAATTCATTTTAATTTTAATTTTAGCTTTAAAGTGGTAATATCAAATTGTCCAATCATTGAAGAACATAAAAAGTATATGAACTGGCTCACACGTCTATAGATACTAAATAGGAACTGACTGAAATGACTACAATTTTCAGCCTTATTTTTAGCATGCGGGGCAATTTTCAAAGTATTTTTCTATTGCCTTGACAAAAGTCATTAACTAGACTACAGGCTTATAAATACAATGGCTTTTGAACACTAAATCATATATTTCCTAAAACTTGATGACATGATAAGGTCATAACAATGACATTTTATTTATGTAGGAGATTGTCATTGTAGGAAATTCACTCTAAAATAGGAGGAAGTCGATAGGGTATCATGCCAAAAATTTACCCTCAAATAGTTCTGGAAAAGTAAGGTATCTGTGTTTTGCTTGCATTTTTGCTATGAGTTTGAAGTGGTTTCAAGATAATAACCTACTTTCTCACATTAATAATTGTAGTGCATGATCCTCATGAACACTTCTCTCTCCTTGGCACCTGAAGGAACCAGATTTCTCCTTTCTGGGCAGAGAGAATAGAGCTTGCTTATTATCCCCTAGTTGCTTTTGCGGATACAGGCTTCAGCAATCATAAATCATGTAACACAATGGTTGAAGAAAGATTTCACTATATTATCCAAAAGTTGAAGAATAAAGCTTTCTGAGAACTAACTGAAAGCAAAGGAAGACCCAAGTGAGGTCACTGGCTTGTTTCTGACACAATACAACTTTTTAGGATTTCAAAATTAGGGAAGTTTCCTAAATCCCCATTTTTTTTAAAAAAAAGGTTTATTTATTTATTTCGAAAATCAGAGTTACAGTGAGAGAGAGAGAGGTCTTCTATCCACTGGATCACTCCCCAACTGGCTGCAAAAGCCAGAGCTGAGCTGATCTGAAGTCAGGAGCCAGGAGCTTCCTCCGAGTCTCCCATGTGGGTGCAGGAGCTCAAGGACTTGGGCCATCTTCTACTGCTATCCCAGGCCACAACAGGGAACTGGATTGGAAGTGGAGAAGCCGGGACTCAAACTGGTACCCATACACGGGTGCCAGCATGGCAGGAGGAGGTTTTACCCACTACACCACCCTAAATCCCTGTTTTAAAAGTATGCAAATGTTATGCTAATAAGCAAGCATTAAAACAAACAAGCTAAAGATTTCCTAAATCCAGATCTTCTACAAAAACAACTGTGTACTCTTTTTTTCTTTTTTTTTATCTTTTATTTAATGAATATAAATTTCCAAAGTACGACTCATGGGTTACAATGGCTTCCCCCCCCCATACCGTCCCTCCCACCCACAACCCTCCCCTTTCCCACTCCCTCTCCCCTTCCATTCAACTGTGTACTCTTAAAAATTATCTTGTAAGGATCACTGAGTTCAATTTCAAATATTAGTTGCAACAAACAATTCTTGAAAGAAAGTACAAAAATATCTAAATGTGAGCTAAGCAGATATGGCAGAAGGAATTCATTTCAGAATTACCTTTAATCATTTAGCAAAAGAGATGTATTTTGACATGATCTCTTCTCAGCTAACTTGTAAAGGAAAATGGAATTTTTTTCTTTTTTTATTTAATGAATATAAATTTCCAAAGTACAGCTTATGGATTACAATGGCTTCCCCCCCCATAACTTCCCTCCCACCCACAACACTCCCATCTCCCACTCCCACTCCCTCTCCCTCTCCCCTTCCATTCACATCAAGATTCATTTTCAATTCTCTTTATATACAGAAGATCAGTTTAGTATATATTCAGTAAAGATTTCAACAGTTTGCACCCACACAGAAACACAAAGTGAAAAATACTGTTTGAGTACTAGTTATAGCATTAACTCACAATGTACAGCACATTAAGGACAGAGATCCTACATGAGGAGTAAGTGCACAGTGACTCCTGTTGTTGACTTAACAAATTGACACTCTTGTTTATGGCATCAGTAATCACCCTAGGCTCTTGTCATGAGTTGCCAAGGCTATGGAAGCCTTTTGAGTTCGCTGACTTCGATCTTATTTAGACAAGGTCATAGACAAAGTGGAAGTTCTCTCCTCCCTTCAGAGAAAGGTACCTCTTTCTTTGATGACCTGTTTGAAAATGGAATTTTTATGAAATGCTCATTTTGGTTAAGAGATGAAACCCGTGAGAATCTAATGCAGAGTTCTGAAAAACCTAAAATTATTTTACTCTAATTTTTTTTGTCTTTCTTTGTTATTTTTTGGATAAATTAAGCTTAAAACAAGAAATAGCTTTGAAAAGTAGATACCATTTGCCTATTTGGGCTTCCATCTAGTGTTAAAATAATATATTACTCTTTTTTCTTCTGTATATTTTTGTGCTGGGAGCATGTCATTATTTTCAATATGACAGAGTTAGAAACTATGATTGTTACTCTGAGTTTTTGTGAGATCTTGTGATGTTCTGAAAAGATATTTCCAGAGCACTACACAAGACCTTATAAACTGCAATCACCAGGGGTAGGGCCTAGGAATCCAGGTTCAGAAGGCTGCAAGTGATTTCTTATATCAGACAAACATGGATTCAAGGAATATTACATCACTTTCACTCTGCATTTTAAAAATACAACTTCTGTTGCTCTGTGCAACTATCCTTAACTTGCCTTAATTATTTTACATTCTATTTTATAAACTTTGTTCAAAGTCCAAAGATTTAGTAAGAAATTCAGCAATACTTTTTACTGACTTGGTTTCATAAAGCCACAAAATATTAAAACAATTAACTTATCATAAAAAGACTCAAATTTTGAGATATTGAAGAGAACTCAAAATGAAATGAAGAATTCAATAGAATAAATAAAAAATGCAGTTGAGAACCATAAAAACAGAATCAGTGAGGCAGAAGAGAGAATATTGGACTTAGAAGACAGAGCACAGGAAAGTATAGAGTCAAACCAAAGAGAAGAAGAGGAAATTAGAAATCTAAAAAACACTGTTGGGAATCTACATGATACTATAAAAAAAAAAAAAACCCAACATTCAAGTTCTAGGAATTCTTGAAGGCATGGAGAGAAAGAAAAGATTAGAAGGCCTTTTTAGTGAAATACTAGCAGAAAACTTCCTGGCTTTGGAGAAAGACAGAGATGCCCAAGTACAGGAAGCACACAGAACTCCCAATACACATGACCAGAAAAGATCCTGGCCAAGACACATTGTAATCAAACTCACCACAGTGAAATATAAAGATCAGATTCTAAAATGTGCAAGAGAGAAATGCCAGATTACTTTCAGAGGATCTCCAGTTAGACTCACAGCTGACTTCTCATCAGAAACTCTGCAGGCTAGCAGAGAATGGCAAGATATAGCCCAAATCTTAAGATAAAAAAACTGTCATCCCAGAATATTATACCCTGCAAAGCTCTCTGTCGCTCCCCCTCTTCGTGGAGGAACGACACTGAACCCTGCGCTGTTCTTTCGTCTGCTCGGCCCTCCCCGGGTTTGCTGCTGGTTCTTCCCGGGTTTCGGCACCATTATGTCGCTCCCCCTCTTCGTGGAGGAATGACACAGGACCCTGCGCTGTTCTTTCGTCTGCTCGGCCTTCCCCGGGTTTGCTGCTGGTTCTTCCCGGGTTGGCTACTATCCCTTCCACCTCCGTGGAAGGGCAGTTCCCCCTGGCCACATTCCCCACTTCCGCAGGGGAGCGGCACACCGCCGGCTGGCTCTCTGGGGGGCTGCACAGGTGTTCCCCTTAGATGTTCCCCCTAGATGTTCCTGGTGCATGCCGTCTCTCTCCTCCTTTATAGTCCTCCTCCGCCAATCCTAACTCGGCTGCCCACACGCCGAGTATGCTGCTCTCCTCCAATCAATAGCAAGTCCTACAGTTTATTAGTTGAACTGGAGGCAGCTGTGTGGAAGCTGTTTACTTCTCTCCCAACGCCACATTGTGGGAGAGCAGATGCATAGAATAAGTCTTAATTCCAGTAACTCAGTCTAGTCCGGTTTGCTCCCCACAGATCCCCCTTTCTTTTTATTTTTGGCGTTGATACGCGCCTGTCTTCGGTGTCCCGCGGCACACACTCTGCTCTACTTGCTAGAGTTGCCACAGGCTCTTACAAGTCCTCTCAGGCAAACCGAATCCGGGTCCTCTCTTCGCCATGTTGTGAGGAGGTTTTTAGGCGCTGATGCGTGCCTGTGTTCGGTGCCCTGCAGCGCATGCTCTGCTCTGCTAGAACTGCCTGCAGGTGCTTACAAAACCTATCAGGCAAACCGAATCCAAGCCTTCTCATTGCCGTATTGTGGGGGAGACTTATTAGTGTTGGTTTGTGCCTATCTTCGGTGACCTGCAGCTCATGCTTTGGTCGAGCTGCTTGCTGGTGCTTACCGCCTTAAATCAGGCAGACCGAATCCAAGCCTCCTAATTGTTGCATTGTGGGGAAGCCTTACTGATGTTAATTCGTGCCTGTCTTCGGTGACCTGCGGCGCATAAGCTGCTAGCCGCCCAGGTGCTCATCGCCTCACTTAATCAGGCAGACCGAATCCAAGCTCTCACATTGCAGTGTTGTAGGGAGGCCTTTCTATTTCTCTATTTCTCTATCTCCGGGCATTCCTATTTCTCCCATTTTACTTCTGTCTGCCAACATTCCCATTTCTCTCATTTTACTTCTAAACTTTTGTTTCTCTTATCCCTGCGGCTTTCCGGCTGCGCCGCTTCAGCCCGCGCCTCTCTCATCTGCGCGGCTTTCCGGTGCCCGCCCCGAGGCTGCTTCTCGGCACCCGCCCCGAGGCTGCTTCCCGGCTCTGCGCGGCTTGGCTTCGTGCGCTCCGCGGTCTCCACGCCCTTCGCGTCTGCACCACGGCCTCGCGCCAGCCCCGTTCCCTATCTATTCACGCCCCGTGCTCTCTCTGCACGTGGCGGCTTCCGCGAGTAACACAGCGTAGCTTACGTGTCCGCCACTAGCATTCAATCTAAGTTCCCCGGGCTAGCCTGGCGAATTCAACCCAGCTTACATCTCCGCCCCACGATCTGGCTTCCCGTCCTTTGCTCCCCGGGCTAATCAGACGGATCCCAATCTGGCTTACGTTTCAGCTTCTGGTTTCAACTTTTCGCCCCCCATTCCCGGGCTAACTTGAGAATCCCAAAGTGGCTTTCGTGTCCGCCTTGGCCTGCCCCCCCGCGGCTTCAATTTCCCTAACATTTTTCTCTACCCGGTATGTTTCCCCAAGCTTTCCTCCAACAATACTCCTCCCTCATTTCTCCTGGCCTCTCCCCACAGTCCGCATCCGAGTCTGTTTGTTCTAGATTTCACTTTCGCTTTTGACCTTAGAGATTTCTCCCAGCTTCCCCCCGTAGTCCGTATCTGAGTCTATGCCTAGGCTTTCAACAGCTTCCTCCGGCACCTCTTTTCGTCCGGCTTTTCCCTAGGCTGTTTGCTAGTCTCTCTCTCTGGTATTTTCCTGCTTCTTCCCGTTTCTTCCCTCCTAAGTTTGCTATCCGTCCTAGGTTTCCTATCCGAGTCACGGCACCATTATGTCGCTCCCCCTCTTCGTGGAGGAACGACACTGAACCCTGCGCTGTTCTTTCGTCTGCTCGGCCCTCCCCGGGTTTGCTGCTGGTTCTTCCCGGGTTTCGGCACCATTATGTCGCTCCCCCTCTTCGTGGAGGAACGACACAGGACCCTGCGCTGTTCTTTCGTCTGCTCGGCCTTCCCCGGGTTTGCTGCTGGTTCTTCCCGGGTTGGCTACTATCCCTTCCACCTCCGTGGAAGGGCAGTTCCCCCTGGCCACATTCCCCACTTCTGCAGGGGAGCGGCACACCGCCGGCCGGCTCTCTGGGGGGCTGCACAGGTGTTCCCCTTAGATGTTCCCCCTAGATGTTCCTGGTGCATGCCGTCTCTCTCCTCCTTTATAGTCCTCCTCCGCCAATCCTAACTCGGCTGCCCACACGCCGAGTACGCTGCTCTCCTCCAATCAATAGCAAGTCCTACAGTTTATTAGTTGAACTGGAGGCAGCTGTGCGGAAGCTGTTTACTTCTCTCCCAACGCCACATTGTGGGAGAGCAGATGCATAGAATAAGTCTTAATTCCAGTAACTCAGTCTAGTCCGGTTTGCTCCCCACAGCTCTCATTTGTGAATGAAGGTGAAATAAAGACCTTTAATAACAAACAGAAATTGAAAGAATTTGTCACCACTCATCCAGCCCTGCAAATGATGCTTAAAGACGTGTTACACACAGAAACACGGAAACATGGTCATCAATACAAAAGAAGCTTTCTATAAAAAAAAAAAAAGTTAAAAAAAAAGACTATGCTGGCGCTGTGGCACAGCAGGTTAATGTCCTGGCCTGAAGTGCCGGTATCCAATATGGGCGCTGGTTCGAGACTCGTCTGCTCCACTTCTGATCCAGCTCTCTGCTATGGCCTGGAAAAGCAGTACAAGATGGTCCAAGTCCTTGGCCCCTTGCGCCCATGTGGGAGACCCAGGAGAAGCTCCTGGCTGCTGGCTCCAGATTGGCACAGCTCTGGCCATTGTGTCCAACTGGGGAGTGAACCATCAGATGGAAGTCTTCTCTCTCTCTCTCTCTCTCTCTCTCTCTGCCTCTCCTTCTCTCTCTGTGTAACTCTGACTTTCAAATAAATAAATAAATATTTTTTAAAAAGATTCAATTTTGGTACAAAAAATGATTTCAAATACCACTGACGATCTAGAAGCATCAAAGTTCAGTGAGAAATTGGCAGAGGGAGATTAAATAAAACACATGTATTCTCTTACTTTGGTTGACTTAACTAGGTATGTGCAAGTAGAAAAGTCAGCTAATCTCACAGAATCTCATTAAAATATTAAAAAAAATCAGCTGTTAAAAAAGGGATATAGACTGGATATTTTTAGGATCACCAGTGAATCTAAATGACAGTATGATTCTAAATATCATTAATAGGCAACAGAGAAACAGATGAGATTTGAGAAGCTACTAAAGCCATAATTGTCACATTAGAATGTTAGCCAAAAAAACTATGCAACTGAGAGAAATTCAATTATGAAATTTAAAATGAAGTAAATATAGTCACTGGACCCTGAAATAATTATTCCAGTATTTCCTAATGTCATGATGGTAAAATGGAATTAAAAGATAAATTTGGGGGGCAGACATTTGCAACACTTAAGATGCCACCAAGGATACCTGCATCCCATATCAGAGAGTGTCTAGGTACGCGTCTTGGCTCCACTTCTAATTTCAGATTCATGCCAGTGCACAGCTGGAAGGCAACAGGTGATGGTTCAAGTACTTGGGTTCCTGACACTCATATGAAGGACTCGGATTGAGCTTCTGGCCTCTTGGTTATGGCCTGACCCAGCACAGGCTGTTGTAGACATTTGGGGAGTGAAACAATAGGTGGAAGATGTGTGTGTGTGTGTGTGTGTGTGTGTGTGTGTCTCAGCCTTTCAAATAAGCAAAAAACAAATTTTTAAAATGTTGAAACACAAATTTACTTTGTTACAAAAAATTTGAAGCCATGAACAATTTCTCCATAATATACCTTTTCATAAACTTTGTGAAGTCCTCTCATATGCATGGCTTTCAAAAGTTTTTTCTCTCTTTTTCTAAAAAGATTTATTTATTTGGGAGGCAGATTTACAGAGAGAGAGGGAGAGACAGAGAGAGAGGTCCTCCATCTGCTGGTTCACTACCCAAATGGCCACAGAGCCCTGAGCTGGACCAATCCGAAGCCAGGAGCCAGGAGCCAGGAGCTTCTTCTGAGTTTTCCATGCAGGTGCAGGTGTCCAAGCTCTTGGGCCATCCTTCACTGCCTTCCCAGGGTATCAGCAGGGAGCTGGATTGGAAGTGGAGCAGCCGTGACTCTAGTGGCCATATGGCAAGCTGGCGCTGAAGATGGGAGCCCAACCTACTATGCCACAGCGCTGGTCCCTTAAAAGTTTTCACACCAAAATAAAATTGGATTTTAATTCTGTTTTCATAAACTTTTTGAAGTACTCTCATACTATTATTGCCACTCATACATCAAAATGAAGGTTAGGAAAACTCAAGTTTCATAATATTGGGACAAATACCCTATATGTTACTGATTTTTTGGTTCTTTCCTTCTTTCATTATACTTATGTACAATAAGTAAAAAGTTAAGAGTCCACTAATTAAGACGAACTACCTACTCGAAGGAAAAAGACCATAAATATCTTCTCTTCAGACTGAATTTAACAAAATTCATGTATTATGGAGAAGATTAGTTATTTAGAGTCAGGTTTCCTAGAAGCAACTTTCTTCTGTAGGATTCATAGATATCTCAGTGGTCAAAATAGATAGCATAGTGTAAATTGTGATTTGTGGGTTATAATCTAATAGGAAAATATGTTGAAATAATAAAGATGAAGGCACAATGCAAAAAAGGAAATAAAAGGTCAAGTTTATTAAAAGGAAATTGACATTTCTAAACACTTACCCATGAGTGAGAGAGAGGAGATTGAAAGAGACAGGGACAAGGGGGTACAGAGTGAGGGAGGAAATATTAATCACTGGAAAAGTATATTTAAGGTAAGAGTATTTCATTTTAAAAAAATTTTGAAACCAGTGCAAGTTAGGCAAGCAAGCCCACATGTAGTCCAATGTTTCAATATAAATTCCAAACACCCTGAATTGCATAGTTTCAGAAACATAATAGTTTATAAAATCATCTATATAAATCGTGAAATCTAAACCACAGTTCTACTTGATCTGTAAAAAATCAGAAATCATCAAATATAGCCAATATCAACATAAAAACAAAGAAGAAAACAGAGAAAAATTTTAAGGAACTTCTTGTATAAAATGCCTCCTGCTACCAATAATAAACATTTTCTGTGTGCATTCTCTTCCAACCACTTTGTTATGCTAGCTTTCTTTCCCAGGTTCTTTGATTTTTAATTAAAAAGCAAATGTCCTAGAAAGTAGATATCAATTAAAAAGCTACGTACCCCCCAATGTTAACCAATGGTCTGATCATACCTGGTGAACTGTAAGCATAGTTTCTAAATGTACCTGTTTGAAGACTGTGCAGTAACTACAGGAAGCCCACTTGGAAGGAACTGGCCAATATTATGCATCATAGGATGACCAATTGGAAGAGGTGTACGGCGACAACCAGGTTCTACATTAGTAACACAAAGGGTGTTTTGTAATTAATGGGAATTAATTGAGACCCAATCCTTCGTTTTCCATTCAGACATTAGAACTATATCAAGGAGTTAAGTCTAAAGTATGATTGGATGGCCCTTGAGAAATTATTCAATCTAAACATGTTTACTTATCAATAATATACCTATTTAAATTATGCTGCTTAAAAAGGAGCTGTAAGATATCTATGTAAGTAGCATAAAGATAACCTAATCACTCCATTAAAAGTATCTGGAGGTTTTTTTGTTTTGTTTTGTTTTTTTGTTTTTTTGGTTTTTTTTTTTAGTAAACATGTTGGTTTTTAATGATCTTCCTTTAAGTATTTCCACTTAAAACAATTATAAGCATATCCCAAATAAGAAAGAGTAGGTTGACAACATAGACATAAAGATAACCTTCCGTGATGACTGGGGGAAGTTATGATACCTGAAAGTCTATTTTCAACTCCTGGAAAGTAATGAAAGTAGTTGTGATCTTCATCAGGCAAAGTGTTGGGGCCTATTATGTGTCTAACGCTGCTCTGTGGAGTTTTAGGTAAGTCGATTTAGTCTTAAGGGGCTTCCAAAAAGTTGGGGGAGCTACAACAGATATAATTATGCCACCAAACCTTTACAATTGAGTTCTTTCATCCTATTGGTTTTTGTTTTTTTTTTTTGGAAGAAAATCACTTTATTCTACTCATAAACAATAACATTACAACAGCTTGTTCAAGGAGACCAAACATCTGTCCAGCCCCAAATTCAGTATCATCTCAATGAATTTCCACACAGCAAAGATGGCCTTTCTGGACTAAGGAAGCTCTTCAAAGCAGATGACAGGCTGACCAGGCGGCTTTACACTACCGATTACATCTGTATGCCAAAGTAACTTGGTCATGAGACCCCATTTTCCGCTTCATCCCGAGCTTCTTGATTAGACTAACCCGTTTGCAATTCTGCACTGTCTCAGGACTTCATTGAAACCCTCACAGAGCTTAACGTCACTCTGGTTCTGGGCACACTCCAGAAACTGCTTTATCTCGTAGGAGCAAGGGCCAAACTGCTGCTGCTGTGCTAACTGGGCTCCCTGGGGCTCCTGGTAAGTGATGTCCGGCCTCGAGGGCTCAGCACTGCTTCCTCCACTGAAGCCCCCAGTGATGGCGTGGCCCAGCGTGTGCCCAACAGCAGAGCCCACGGCCACGCCAGCTGCAGTGGTGGCCATCTGGGCCATGAGGCCTGGCTGTCGGGGTGCCGCGGCGGGTGAGCCGACTGCAGATGGTGGGGCTGCTGCTGGCGGCTGAGCTACTGGCGCTGGCCTCGGGCGGCTCTCATCTGAGGAGCCCGGCTGGCCGGAGGGGCCATGCGGGAGGTACGGCTGCGGCTTCCACGCGGCATCTTCACGGCCAAGCTACTCCGGCGTCTCCAAGGACGAAACTCTTCATCCTATTGGGTTTTATCCACACAATCTTTGTACCATCTCTCTATTGAGTGTGCCTGAGTGCCTTAGAACATTTTTGTCCCTTGACTGATTGGTTATATCAGCAGTTTGCTGCCACCTAGTGTTCAGGACAGAGTGTCACCTATAGAACCAGGCGTTGACGGAAGGAACCAGACACTACTTGTGAACACAGCACAGAAAAAGCAAATGCACATGGGTGGAATGATAATGGCGCCAAATTAATAAGTCCATCACATGATATGCAACTCTCATTAATATGCATCTTAAATAGGACTGCATAGAGGGCTGGGGTGAGGGGTGGAAAGAGTTCCAGTTCCAAATTAAACTAGAGAATAATCCTACACATTTTCAAGTGCCCGAGTTTCAAACCTTATTGAGTTAATGATGAGAATTCTCCTAGCTCCAATCCTACTCGATAGGTTCAATTACTGCGATCACAAAGAGCTTGGTATAATTTAAGAGGGATTTACGTAGAATTGGATCTACTCTTCTGGGATACTGTAGGATACTCATTTCATAAGGTAGATTTCTCCTTATATGTTAAACCTCTTCCATCTAATGCTTTGGCTTGGCCCCAGCTATACCTGGGTCATGTGTGACTTATGAAAGCCTAGTTTTTACCAGAATGTGACACACAGTGTTTGATATCTGCTTTCACTCTGAGCCTGTTCCACTTAGAGCTGTTTTCAAGGTCAGATTCATTTTTGGGAGCCCCATGCAGAGCTGTTACATAAAGTCTGATTGATAGGAGTGAAGGTGGGCAGAAGTTATCAAAATGTGAAAACCCAGTGTTTGAAGGGGAAGGAAAGTATTCTCATTAAAGGGGTGGGAGGGCAGAACTGCCTGTGCCCACTGGATGACTGGCTGGAAGCACCAACCTCCGCTGCAGAACCCAGGAGCTGAGCCTGACATCCTGGAGGACCCGTGACCTCTGCTGACCTTTTTAGAGCATACGAATGCCACTGGTCAGAAGAGGTCCTTGTTTAGCTGCCAATCTGGTGTGAAGCAAGGTCTTGGTTGTTCGTCACCCTTTTTGTCTCACTACAGTCGTAGAAACCGTGAAGGAGCGGCCTCAACCAAGAATGAGCTACCGTGTGAGGGTGAGCAATCAGTTCACCTCTCTGGGTAACCGTCCACATCTGTGCACTGGAAATGAAGACTGCTGGTTCAGCGTCTTCACTGGCACTGGTGAAACTTCGCGCCCAGGCCCGGGCAGCTCCACAGGGGCGTCCGCTCCCGGCCAGCCGAAGGCCACAAAAGGAGACGCGCCCGAGGCCTCCCACGCAGCCTCAGCTCAGCCTGCCCAGCCCTTGAGTTCTTTATAAGTAAGATATGCTACATGAAATGTATTTCTACCTCTCAATTTTCTACTAGGCATAAGGTGAAGCCAAAATAGTTGGATGGCAGAAAAAAATTCTAAAAATATAATCATTTATAAAGTATATATAGGCGGGGCTGGCGCTGTGGCTCACTTGGCTAATCCTCCGACTGTGGGGCCGGCATTCCATAAAGGTGCCAGGTTCTAGTCCCTGTTGCTCCTCTTCCAGTCCAGTTATCTGCTGTGGCCCGGGAAGGCAGTGGAGGATGGCCCAAGTGCTTGGGCACCTGCACCCGCATGGGAGGCCAGGAAGAAGCACCTGGCTCTTGGCTTCAGATCGGCATAGTTTCAGCTGTAGCGGCCATTTGAGGAGTGAACCAATGGAAGGAAGAACTTTCTCTCTCCCACTGTCTAACTCTACCTGTCAAAAAAAAAAAAAAAGTATATATAGGCTATTCAGTGATATCTATATAATGTCACTAGTCTTCTATTTGGAGAAGCAAGGTTTTCTTTTTAACAGAAAACCCTGTAAAATGTCTTTTTCAACTTCTGAAAATTTTAAAGTTTGAACATTTTGAAATATATTTTTCAAGGAGGTCGGAGTCATGTTTTATTTTTTATTTTCTTGCATAAACATCAGATAAATGTGAAGCAAAAATTGCTCCTGCAATGTCAAAGAACAAGGAAGAGGAGGAGGAAGGTAATACCCATATATTTTTTAAAAAAAGATTTATGTATTTATTTGAAAGGGAGAGTTACAGAGAGGCAGAGTCAGAGAGAGAGAGGGGTCTTCCATCCACTGGTTCACTCCCCAGATGGCTGCAATGGCTGGAACTGAGCCAATCTGAAGACAGCTTCTTCTGATTCTCCCACAGGGGGTGGGGGTGCAGGAGCCCAAGGACTTGGGCCATCTTCTACTGCTTTCCCAGGCCATAGCAGAGAGCGGGATAGGAAGTGCAGCAGCCAGGACTCGAACCGGTGCCCATGTGGCATGCCAGCACTGCAGGTGATGGCTTTACTTGCTATGCCACAGCACTGGCCCCACCCATCCAATAATATATGCTTCTCTTTGAGTAATTAGTGTTATGGCACATTGTTGAGCTAGCGTGATCCATTTTTTCCCTTGCCTCACATCACATTTGTGACACTATTTTACTTTGAAGAATTAATTTGAAGCCATCCATTTGAGTTGTAGTGGTCAGCATACCAGCTGGCAAAGTATGAGGTTCCCAAATCCCTGGCATTTTTGGCTAAAACATAGGGAAGTTTCCTGCCTGGGCTTCCTTGATGAGATGAGATGCTCTCTTGAGTCCCATTTTATGGTTTCACTTCTTGCTCTTTGGTAATTTGTAAGGTGCAACCAGAGCTTCTGAATGTTTCAGTTGCCTTTTGGCCTGTTATGTCCACTATGAAAACTGTGACTCACATTCCTAGGCATCAGCTAGTTTTCCTAGAGTGAAGTTATTTTCTACTCCTTTTAGATAAATCTTTTTTAATATAAAAGTTTTATTTTATTGTTTAAAAAAAAAAAAAACAGAGGAGGTAGGGAGAGGATGAGAAGAGAGATCTTCAACCTGCTGGTTTAGTCCCCAAATGGCTGCAGCAGCCAGGGCTGGGCCAAGCTAAAGGTGGAGCCAGGAGCTTCCTCCTAGTTTCTCAGATGGGTGACAGGGGCCCAAAGTACTTGGGCAATCCACTCCAGGGAGCTAGATTGGAAACTGGTGCTCTAACTAGCACTCTGATATGAGATGATTGCACGGTAAGTGGTGGCTTAACCACAATGCTGACCCCCCAATTGTTCTTATAAAAAATGTCTTATCTAAAACTACTTTAATTTGCATACCTTCTTCCATTTGGAAATAATTAAGTTCTATGGCTTGCCAGCAGCTCTGCTTATGTACAGTGGCCTGATAAAATACAAGATAGCAGTTACATTTCGGTTTCAGATAAACAAAGAATTACTTAGTGTGAATGGGTCCCATGCAATATTTGTTTTGTGTATTCTCTAAAATTTATTTATAGTTGATAAGTTAAAAAGGAAAGCACAGCCAGATTGTAACTTTTAATCATGCGCACATCAAACTGTCCAGGGAAACACTTCAGTTCCATTATAAACAATTGCTTTCTAATGCACTTAAGACATTAACAATCTATCAAAAGCACAGCAAAAAAGTAAATATAAGGCATTTATGTTCATTAAAAACCACCAATTAAAGAGTGCCGTGGCAATCCATTAAAAACCAACAACAACAACAAAAAACTTTTGAGTTCAAAATTGCTTAAAATTTTTAGATTCAACTATTTTTTGGAGTTTGTTTTTTTTTTTACTCAAGTGTTTCCTGAAAAATAGTACTATTATTTGCACACAGTAAATCAATAGGTGTCAGCCACCAGCTTAACATTTGTCCAGTAAAGTACTCAGACTCAAAGGAAATAAATACACCCCACTACCATGACACTTTGCACTATTAACATGAAGCCTGCCCCAACAATCATGTCACTGGTTTTAGTAATGTAAAAATAAGTTGCTGGTTGACAAGGAGGAGAAGGAGGAGTTAAATGACGTAAAGAATCTTATTTGAGGTGCCAGTCACATACAGGCACTCAAGAGTTAACATTAAATAAAAATACAATCATGGCAATAAATTCCATCCTAGCTCCCTTCTACTTGTGCCATGATTTAAGAGAGAATAAAGGTCTCAGGATTTCTTTAGCAAACTATGTCCAAGCTGAGCTACAGACTCACGGGAGAGGACAGGAAATGGATGCCTCACTGCAAAGGCCACTGTGCCAAGTTTCTGTTCACATTCTGCTCAGAAGTTCCCATAAAATACTCTTTCCTTTCCAGGTAAAATACTAGTCAACTACATCAGATGTTTCTTCACATTTTTGAAGCTGTCACACAGGTCTTGCTAAAGCAAACCTGGCAAAAACAAAGATTTCTTCTATCTTATTTTAAAAACCAGAAATGGCAAGTTTTTTATAGCCCAGATGAACCATATTGAATTCACAATGAGTAATCAGGTTCCAACTGAAATCAAACAGCCCAAATTATCCAAAAACGCACTTATGAGAGCTCAAGCACACAAAGTAACAAGGCATAAGTGGAAAGCACGTCGAGGCTGAGTTAAAATAAATGCATGGTGTCACTGGTTATGTTTCAGTTGTGTGCTGAGCAAAGTCAACCTCTCAGCTGAGCCTGATTTCAAAATGCTCTGGGAAACTATCTGGACAAACTACATGTTAAAATTACATTCTAATATGGCCATTGGATTTTTAAAATTATTATAAACCTATGTACAATAGTGAAGTGGTACAAACACTTTTTTTGTTCCAGCTGCTAGTTAGCTATAAAAATTAACAATATGTTTTTGGGAAGAAAGTCCTATGTATCTGAAGTACAACTGGCAATGGAAACTAACAAACCAAAAGAGTCTAAGCTCTCTATCACACAAGTATAATTTAACACTCTCCATCTTCTAAGTAATTACTCACTGTTTATCTACTCATGTGACAGTGTCTGTAGTAATGTGTCAAGTAGCAAGTAAGACTGAGGCTTACTGGGCAACTGGCATAAAGTCTCATATATATTTATAGATACATTTTTAAACAAAAGAACTCTGAAATTAATGTCACTACACTCTTATTATGGACTATTAAACTACAAGGGAAAAAACTGATTTCAGAAAGCTATGCCATGTGAATTCTAGGAACCCAAGAGCCAAAATTCCAACTCTGCGTATCCTCCTAAAAAGTTGCCAAGCAGAGCTAAACCTTCGCGTTGAGGATTTCACATGTCAAATTCCAGCCTGGGATAGATCATTCTAAAGCAGAACACTTACATTTGAAATAACAGTGGCACAGGCACACTACTTGACCCTTTAGGTATTGCAGTTAAAAGCTGGTTGTGGAACCACTAGCTAAGAACCATTAAGTCTTGCTGCCACCAATGACCAAAGGCACTTGGATAATCAAAAAGTCCACACTGGGCCACATGGTATCCACACTACTGTAACAGCATAAAGAAGGGTCAGTACTCTGTGGGGCTCAGCGGGCTTGATTCTGGTATCTTCAGCTGTCAAAGACCTAACAACTGCAAACACAATTACCAATGGGAAGACAAAAAAGGCAAACCCACAGGACAAAAATGTCAACTTTCGCGATGTATATAAAAGTGATGTTAGTCTGGGCATTTCTTGTTATCTGACAACAAGGAAACAAAGATCTCTCTTGCCCAAAGTTCACTTCAACCAGTGACTTGATACCAAGAAATGTCCCCCAGCCCCTCCTGTAGATCGTTAACAGCTGTGAGACTTGTAATGCGTATTCTCTTGATGGTTTTCATCACAATCTTTACACATATTCACCCCTCTTACACAGCTCCTGCTTTCAATTAAGTGTCCCAGAATTAAGATTCTTGGATTTATATGTTGGACCAAGACATGAGGTCAAATCACATCCAGTCGGATGCCAGTCAATCCTGTAACCAGCTCTGGTTCATCACAATTTATTCACTTTTCTTTATCACAAGCCATGTGGGGTTTCAATTCTTTTTTTTATTCTTCAATTAAAAGGAATTTTAACAAGTCAACTTTTCTTAAACAAACATTTTAGCATTCTACCATTCTCTTTAAGAGCTCAGTAAATATAAACATTAGCTTTTCACATAAAATATTTAAGAAACCCTTTATAAATGTTTACACAGTTGTACTTTGCATCTCTTTGTAATCACTGAACCCAGGAAATTTAAAGTCACACAAATCCTCGCAATATTCAGAGTCATAAGCTTGAACCTTTTTAAAAAAACTTTTATTTAGTAAATATAAATTTCCAAAGTACAGTTTATGGATTACAATGGCTTTCCCCCCCCCCCATAACTTCCCTCCCATGCAACCCTCCCCTCTCCCGCTCCCTCTCCCATTCCATGCACATCAAGATTCATTTTCAATTATCTTTACATACAGAAGATCAATTTAGTATATATTCAGTAAAGATTTCATCAGTAGGCACCCCCACAGAACATAAAGTGTAAAATACTGTTTGGGTACTAGTTATAGCATTAATTCACATTGAACAACACATTAAGGACAGAGATCCTACACGAGGAGTAAGTACACAGTGACTCCTGTTGTTGACTTAACAATTTGACACTCTTGTTTAAGGCGTCAGTAATCTCCCTAGGCTCTAGTCATGAGTTGCCAAGGCTATGGAAGCCTTTTGAGTTCGCCAACTTCGATCTTATTTAGAGAAGGTCATAGACAAAGTGGAAGTTCTATCCTCCCTTCAGAGAAAGGTACCTCCTTCTTTGATGGCCTGTTCTTTCTACTGGGATCTCACTGGGAGAGATCTTTCATTTAGGGTGGTTTTTTTTTTTTTTTTTTTTTTTTTTTTTTTTTTTTTTTTTTTTTTTTTTTTGCCAGAGAGAGTGTTTTGGCTTTCCATGCCTAAAATACTCTCATGGGCTCTTCAGCCAGATCTGAATGCCTTAAGGGCTGATTCTGAGGCCACAGTGCTGTTTAGGACATCTCCCATTCTATGAGTCTGCTGTGTATCCTGCTTCCCATGTTGGATTGTTCTCTCCCTTTTTGATTCTATCAGTTAGTATTAGCAGACACTAGTCTTATTTATGTGATCCCTTTGACTCTTAGACCTATCATTATGATCAATTGTGAACTGAAATTGATCACTTGGACTAGTGAGATGGCATTGGTACATGCCACCTTGATGGGATTGTATTGGAATCCCCTGGCCCATTTCTAACTCCATCACTTGGGGCAACTCAGCTTGAGCATGTGCCAAATTGTACAACTCCTTCCTCTCTTATTCCCACTCTTATATTTAACAGGGATCACTTTTCAGTTAAATTTAAACACCTAAGAATAACTGTGTGTTAATTAAAGAGTTCAACCAATAGTATTAAGTAGAACAAAAAATACTAAAAGGGATAAAGTATTAAGTTGTTCCTCGACAGTCAGGACAAGGGCTGATCAAGTCACTGTTTCTCATAGTGTCCATTTCACTTCAACAGGTTTCCTTTTTGGTGCTCGGTTAGTTGTCACTGATCAGGGAGAACATATGACATTTGTCCCTTTGGAACTGGCTTATTTCACTCAGCATGATGTGTTCCAGATTCCTTCATTTTGTTGCAAATGATCGGATTTCATTGTTTTTGACTGCTGTATAGTATTCAATAGAGTACATGTCCCATAATTTCTTTATTCAGTCTACTGTTGCTGGGCATTTAGGTTGATTCCAGGTCTTAGCTATTGTGAATTGAGCTTCAATAAACATTAAGGTGCAGACCGCTTTTTTGTTTGCCAATTTAAGCTCCTTTTGGTAAATTCCAAGGAGTGGGATGGCTGGGTTGTATGGTAGGGTTATATTCAGGTTTCTGAGGAATCTCCAGACTGACTTCCATAGTGGCTTGACCAGTTTGCATTCCCACCAACAGTGGGTTAGTGTCCCTTTTTCCCCACATCCTCACCAGCATCTGTTGGTAGATTTCTGATTGTGAGCCATTCTAACTGGGATGAGGTGAAACCTCATTTTGGTTTTGGTTTGCATTTCCCTGATTGCTAGTCATCCTGAACATTTTTTCATGTGTCTGTTGGCCATTTGGAACAGAATATAAACACCAGAAATCAATCCAAACATCTACAACCAACTTATATTTGATCAAGGATCCAAAACCAATCCTTGGAGTAAGGACAGTCTATTCAATAAATGGTGCTGGGAAAACTGGATCTCCACGTGCAGAAGCATGAAGCAAGACCCCTACCTTACACCTTACACAAAAATCCACTCAACATGGATTAAAGACCTAAATCTACGAACCGACACTATCAAATTATTAGAGAACATTGGAGAAACCCTGCAAGATATAGGCACAGGCAAAGACTTCTTGGTAAAGACCCCGGAAACACAGGCAGTCAAAGCCAAAATTAACATTTGGGATTGCATCAAATTGAGAAGTTTCTGTACTGCAAAAGAAACAGTCAGGAAAGTGAAGACAACCGACAGAATGGGAAAAAATATTTGCAAACTATGCAACAGATAAAGGGTTAATAACCAGACTCTACAAAGAGATCAAGAAACTCCACAACATCAATACAAACAACCCACTTAAGAGATGGGCTAAGCTTGAACCTTTTAAAAACATCCTTGGTCAAAGCTTTGGAAGCCGGTAAAAATTCAGAAACGAATGAGGATTCAGAACACCATGAGCACAAACTGGTGCAACATCACAAAGCATGTTTCATCCAGAAAGAGGGTTGACAGTCAGTCAAATAAATAAATAAATAAATAAAAATAAGGGGGTGTGTGTGAGGAAGGTGATGATGAGCAAGTAAATTCTAGCTTAAAAAAAGAAAGCATGAAATCAAATTCCTTTGGAGGGGAAAAAAAAAAAAAAAAGAGTGACTTCTTTGTAGGACTTCCAGACCAGTAAGGAAGAATCCATAAGGGAGCGAACAGATCAGCCCCTACAGTCCTGGAGACGTCTCAGTCTGGGGTTAGGAAGCAGAGGGGCCTCCCTGCTGGTCCAGCTGTCGCCCCCTCCGCAGGCCCGGTGCCCCAGGGAGTCCCTCCCAGACGGCGGCGACCCGTGCCTGCGGCGCAGGGCAGAGAACACCATCCGGTGACGACTTCTTAGCGTGTAACGCGCACTAGGGACAGGGTCCTGGCCGGATTTCTAAACACTCCACTGCCACCTGTCCACTCGTCCAGACGGAAGCTCCGCGCCCGGGTCCGGGGCCGGCAGGCGGCGCCCTCGGCACCGCTCCTCACGCCCGGGGCACCAGGCAGCGGCGGAGCCTCCCCACGGGTTCCAGGTTCCCTCGCAGGCCTTGGCGCGCCCGGTGCTGCGCCGCCGCCACCAGTCTGAGGTCGCCCCACACGTGGCCGCCGACGCGGTTGCTGGGGAAGGTGGTCAGCGTCGGGGTGGCCGCCCTCCAGATCTCCCCCGGCGTGCGGCCCCCGAAGCAGGGCCCGGGCGCCGCCGCGGGCTTGGCAGGCGAGGTCTCCTCAGCAGCCGCTGCGGCGGCTTCCTCCTCCGGCGGCGGCCGCCCGGGCTCCGCGGCGCCTCCTCCTGGCCGCTGCGCGCGGAGCCGGGCGGCACTGGCGGTTCGGGCACCGGGACCGGCAGAGAGTAGCTGTGGTCTTCCTTGCTGCGCAGGATGTGCAGGGACAACTGGTGCTTGGGGCTGCAGAGGAAACTCCAGAGCTCCGTGCTGCGGGGCGTGGACACCTTGAAGGCGTCGCCCAGCGACAGTTGCGATTGCAAGTACAACCACCAACCCCTCCAGCGCCTCCCCCGCCTCCAGCGCCACCCTCCTCCCGCCCTCAGGCCGCCACACAGGGCCGGCGCCGCCCCTCTGCAATAACTGTTTTTGCTAAACCCTATCCCTAATGTCTGTATAGACTGGATCGCTGCCTCCTTCAACTCTCACAGACTCTGCTAGTTCTGTTGTTATTGAACACATTTATTTCTCCTTGTGTTGTAGTGAGTGTGAACACCTGCCTCTTCTGTGAGTCAACAATCCCTTCGAAGGACGGACTTCCTAGCTCACTGTGGCGTACAGTCAGTGTTTGTCAATGCCGTGTGTTTATAGGAAATTCATTCTCATATTCTTCAATTTTTGTGCTCACCATTGCTTTCTGTATTCCACTCCTTTCTTAAAGGTTCAAGTTCCTTCTTCCTGAAGAAAATTCAGTATTTTTTTCAACATGAGGGTCTTTGAGAAATAAGTCTTCCCAGTCTTTGAGTATAAATGCCTTTCTTTGACCCAGAGTCCTGAGAGAATTTATCTGGGTGTGAAATTCTAGACTGACAGTTGCTAATCGTTGGATTTTTTTCCCCCTCAGCACCTCACTTCTTTAGCATCTTCTCATATTGATGGTTGTTAATTGTCACAAATCTGCTACCTGTCATATAGCTGTTCCTTCCCTGTATATGTGTGACTGTTTTCCTCTGGTGTCTTTTTAGGTTTTTCTGGTTTTATTTATTTATTATTTTTTATTTTTTCCCCCTCTGTATCACCACAGGCACAGCTTGAAGTACCAAAGTGTGGATTTATCTTTCTTTATTCTGCTTGGTTAGCTGACCCACACTTTGAGGGACGGGTACTTCCTTCAGTTATTTTCAGTACACTTTCTATTCTCCATTTTGTTCCACGGAAAACCTGTTAGAAAGATGTTAGAATTTCTCAGTCTATGACTTTTAACTGTTCCTTCACTTTTACTTTAAAAATTTTGCAAAATACACATGTTCTCCTCCTGTTTTAAGGCTTCCATCTTTTTCCTTGAGGTCTGAATATCACCTGATTTAGAACTTTTAAAAATTGTTCTAACTCCCTTCAGAATACTTAAGACAAGTTTTCCATGAAATCGTCTCCTACACTGTTGGCAGGAGTGCCGGCAGGAGGAGTGTGTGGTTCCAATTGCTGAGGTCTTCCCAGTTCTTCTTTTGCCCGATCCTTTAGAAATAGCCCAGCTCCCATGTTGCAGTTCCTTGTGTGGCAGCTCTGTGTGTTATAACCTCTCCTCTTCCTTTGGTTCACAGCTTCTCCTCTCTGCCAGGTTAGTCGAGGTGCATGGCAGCTCCTCTTCCCTGCTAGGTTCTCTGTTTCATAACCATGGAGTAGGAGGCACATGGACAAGGAAGACTGAGCAAAACAAAGGAAGTTCATTGAAATAGGCAGTGAGAGCTCCCAGCGAAACAGCAACTATCCCAGAAGTGTGCCAGCCAGGAATGCCTGACTTAGGATGTTTATGTCTCCAAATGAGGAAGTTTACCCAGTTGGTTAAGGTATATGCTAATGAGGATTTCTGTGTGAATCAATCAGTGAGTCAGCAGAGCCTGAATGTGATTGGTTTGGCCAGGAACCTATCAGCAGTGGCCTAACTTGGAGTTCATGTCATGGAGGGAAGTTAGAAGTGTGCTCAACCTGGAGTGGGCAGAATGTCCTAAACATACAACGTTTGAAGGTTATGTAATATATGTTTCTCCTGTCTGTCTGGGCTCCTGGGTGGTTATACCATCCATGCTTCTTCCTTTCCTTTCCAGGAGTTCCTGGAGTCCCAGTCAGCATTGCACGGGGTTTCTGAAGTGACTGGAATTTTTGAGAAAGGTTGTAATATTTGGAATGGAGCAAGTTGTCGGAGCTTCATCATCTCATTTCCCCTTCTTCTACATCCATTCCTTTTTCTCTGTCCTCCACGGACTTCTGACCCAAGGTGCTTTCCTGCTCATTGGTACTGAAAACAGTGACACTGTCCAGGTTAAGCTGACTCTGCGAGACCTGGTTTCTCAGGTAAAGGGAAAAGCTTGTCTTAAACAGTTGCATTCGCCCACAGAAGACTGTATTCTGGGATTTAGATCATCTTCTTAGGCGCTCATCACACATGCACAGTAGATAATTTTTCCCAGAATAGAATGCTTTTAATTTTCAAGTAGCAACATTTATTTTTCACAAAAGGGAATATTGTGTCACAGTGATCCAAAGAATGGCAATACAAAACATCTCCCAACAATGCAAAAGGTATAGATGTGATGCCAATACCTTCAGTTTCTCCCCCAATAATGAAAATGTTAGCTGAAACATTTTCACATGATGACTGCTTTTATAATTTCTTCTTCTAGAACAACTCGGAAAGCTTCGTCAAGGATGTGGGTTTTGTTTTTGTTTTTGTTTCTGCTTTTGCTGCCAAGTAGCTGCTCAACAATGGCTTGATATTTTTGCTGTGCAAGGCCTTGCTGATAAGTTTCAAAAAACCATGTCTGTGCTTGGAGCAAACTGAAGAGGGGTGGCGTCAGAGACCTCTTCATGGCTGTGCATGTCCACCACAGTGCTGTGGCACCTGCCAATCATAAGTGTGAATTTAAAAAAAAAAAAAACTAAACTTAGCATTCTATATTGGTTCAGACTAGCCTCTTACTTAAAATACTGTCACTGAAAATTCTGTGAACTTCTTTTCAGCTCTATTAATTTGATTTCAGTAGCATTAACCAAATTGAAATGATTTATTTGTATTCAGTTGATGTAACATAGAATCTTAGAGTCCTTGAGCTGGCATTGTGGTGGAGGAAATGAAGCTGACACCTGCAATACTGCATGCCATGAATGCAGGTTCAAGTCCCAGCTGCTCCAGTTCCAATCCAGCTCCCTGGTAATGCTCCTGGAAAAGCATCAGGGGATGGCCCGAGTGTTTGGGCCCCTGCCATCTACATGGGAGACTTGGATGGAGTTCCAGGCTCCTGGCTTTGGCCTGACCCAACCCTGGCCATTGCAGCCATTTGAGGGATGAACCAGAGGATGGAAGATCTCTCTCTCTCTCTCTAGCTCTGCCTTTAAAATAAATAAATAAATCTTTTTTTAAAGGAATCTTATAGTCCTTATTTGTCAGGAAGTCCGTCTAGCATACTTGCTAGGGCTTTGAAACCCCTTAGTCTCATCTAATGTAAATTCCTAATTTAGTGTTGATAATGTTGGTGCAAATAGAAGGAAAAATCTGATAACAAATGATGGTGTGTTTACATTTATGTAGCTGGCTAGGACTACATATGTTTTATTGACTGATGTATATTCATACCATGATGATCAGGTTGTTAAATGTGTACTTTTAATAGTAGTAGTGGGCAGTTGTTTTTTTTTTTTTTTTTAAGATTTGTCTCTATCCTATCTTTATTTGAGAGGTAGAGTTACAGAGAGTGAGAGGGAGAGACAGAGAGAAAGGTCTTCCTTCTGGTGGTTCACTCCCCAGATGCCCGAAACGGCCGGAGTTGTGCCAATCTGAAGCCAGAAGTCAGGTGCTTCTTCTTGGTCTTCCATGAGGCTGCAGGGGCCCAAGGACTTGGGCCATCTTCTACTGCTTTCCCAGGCCATAGCAGAGAGCTGGATTAGAAGAGGAGCAGCCGGGACTAGAACCGGCGCCCATATGGGATGCCAGCACCACAGGAAGAGGATTAACCTCATGCACCGTGGCTCCAGCCCCAAGTAGTGGGCGTTTTGCATATACTATTGTCGCTCCCCGTCTTCGTGGAGGAACGACACAGGACCCTGCGCTGTTCTTTCGTCTGCTCGGCCCTCCCCGGGTTTGCTGCTGGTTCTTCCCGGGTTGGCTACTGTCCCTTCCACCTCCGTGGAAGGGCAGTTCCCCCTGCCACATTCCCCACTTCCGCGGGGGAGCGGCACACCGCCGGCCGGCTCTCTCGGGGGCTGCACAGGTGTTCCCCTTAGATGTTCCTGGTGCATGCCCTCTCTCTCCTCCTTTATAGTCCTCTTCCGCCAATCCCAACTCTGCTACCCACACGCCGAGTATGCTGCTCTCCTCCAATCAGGAGCAGGTCCCACAGTTTATTGGTTGAACTGGAGGCAGCTGTGTAGAAGCTGTTTCCCTTCTCAAAGCCATATTGTGGGAAAGCAGATGCATAGAATAAGTCTTAATTCTAGTAACTTAGTCTAGTCCGAGTTGCTCCCAGTTGCTCCCCACAACTATTTCATTTAAACCTCCATAAAACCTTTTTTAAAAATTATTTATTTATTTATTTATTTATTGATAAGCAGAGTTAGACAGTGAGAGAGAGAGAGAGAGAGAGAGAGAGAGAGAGAGAGAGAGAGAGAGAGAGAAAGGTCTTCTTTTTTCTGTTGGTTCACCCCCAAGTGACCTCTGCCAGCGCATTGCAGTGGCAGTGTCACTTACCACACTCACACGTCCAAGGATTAGGCAAGGCATTTTTTAGGTGGCCATTATTCTGCCCACCACAGTGACTATTTCTCTAGAATTTTAGAGAATTAGCTTACACTAACATGATTATATTTATTTTGCATATAGCATCAAGGTTTTTGTTTTAAAAATAAAGAGACTGGAAATTCTTAGACATTATGAATCAGGTCATAAAGGTTCCTAGAATGAGGGATTAACTATGGATATAGAAGAAGGAAAGATCTAAAATAGATAAGGAAACCAGTAAACCCTATAAATGTAATATAAATGTAAACAATTATAAATGATACAGGAGCAATGCAGATGCCTATTTTACCTAGTTACCGAAGAATATAGTGTCAAACATCGACTGTAAAAAGCCATTCAAATATAGATATTTTCCTGAAGGCATTGTCTATTTATATGCAAGATAATCTATTCTGCACACTATTGGATTCATTTTGTTTGAAATTAAATAAAATTATTTTCCAACATGAAAAGAACCACAAAGGAGTTTAATTTCCCATTTTACCCAACTATTAATCAGAATAAAATTAATGAATAGTACAGACTTTCAGAGAGTCTACTGTTTTTTGGGTATTATGCTAGACCCTAAAGATACACATATAGTCCCATTACATTCCATGCCTGCAGGAAACTGGGAGACATATAAGCAAATAAATTATAATATTGTGCAGCAAGGGCAAAAGGCGAGGTGAGCACAGGTGGAAGGAATAATGTACGCTGTGAAGTAGCAAGGAAGATTTTCCTGGTGGAAGGATAGATAAATCTCCATGGGGGTAGGGTGGAAGGAAAGCTAAGCCAGCAGCATGAACTAAAGAAACAAGTGTGAAAAGCACAGGGTACTTGGGGAAGAGCAAGTCTGAGTGGAAGGTGAAGAATGAGGGGCAAGGACCCAGGAGGTCAGCAGGGTCAGAGCCTGTCAGGCCATATTGCTGATTCTATGGGAAGGAAGCAACAGCAAAAGCTTTTTGATCAGGGAAAACACATGAATGACTTGTAATTTCCAAAGATTATGTTGGCCGCACAGGGGAGACTAACCAGGTGGGAGGTTAGCTACAGGCTGGAAAACCAGCCTAAACTACAGCAGTGGCAATGACAAAGTAGTGCAAAGATGAGAGAGATTCTGCAGTAAGGCACATCACAGGGACTTCACACGTAATTCAATGTGTGGTTGTGGGGAAGAAAGGGGAAGGGGAAGCTAAGGAAATATTGAGAGTTACTTGAAAATCTTTGACATCGGAGGAAAATCTGGATAAATTAGAGAATGAAGGAAACCAAGGGGTAATGCTATGATTTGGCCTCTTCTTGCCCACACTTTGGTTATGCTCCTCTGAGAGTCTTCTTACCCACTTTGGCCCAGTATTATATGAATGAAATGCATAGTTTGTGTTTCTTAAATAAAAGGTTTCTAGAAAAAAAGTAAAATCAAAGTAAACCTTCTTAAAGTCCAGTTTTTGCAGGAATCCTGCCAAGTCATTTTAGAAAGAATCTCCCACCCTTGATAAGAAATCGCATGCATATGCTTTCAGCAAGAATCGTTTTGCGTTGGTTTATCAAGAATGTCCCGCACCACGGATGTCACGTTAGTAGCTTTCTACCTACTGAGCACTTGCTGTGCTGATGGACTGTGAATCCCAGCTTGTCTTTGTTGTATTGGATCTGAGGCTGATCGCCATCCCCTGTGGTGGTAGTCTTGCCATCTGTTCCAACACTTCCGAATTGGGTTCCTTTGCCATTTTAACAGGGGTCAGAAGCACTTTTTTCTTTACGGAGAGAAATCTCTCTCTCAAGATCTCCTTTAAGGTGTAATTTGGCCACACATCTTTCATTTGGCCGGCTTAGACACTGAGGGGGTTTGCCAGGCATTATGATGTACACAATTCAGCCACTTGTGCCACAAGACCCTAGCAAGCTGGCTCCCCAGCCTCGATTTCAAAAAACTTGTACTGACAGTCTAGCACCCACGATGTTTGGAAACTCATACATTTCCCTGCCTTGAGGACTTCACAGAAATCGCACGGGTGCGCGTGCGCGTGGTGGTGGGGGGTGTCTGATGTTTTGACACTCAGGAGAAGTTGTGGAATGCTGGTATAATCTTGAAGATGAAGACTAGCTAAAATTACTTTTCTACTTTCCTCACTTCAACATAATTGCAAGGTCACTTAAATAGAGAAGCTGTTGCAACTCTCTAAATTCACCGCTGTAGCTGAAAAGCTGCCCTTAACAACATGCAAAGGAATGGCATGGCTGTGTTGTAATAAAACCTTTTCTTGGCCATACTGAAGTCTGAATGTCATGTCATCGCCACGTATCCCCAAACATACTCCCCCCCTCCCCTTTTTTAACCACTGAAAAATGTGAACAATCAGTCTTAGCTCAGAGCTTTTCAGAAACACGCGGGGCTGGCTGATCTGGTCCACATAAAACGTCGGAAGTAATTTAAGCAAAGAGTATTAAGTGTGAAGCCACTTGTGACAGTCTGTGCTAACTTCCGACACGCTAAAAGGTGTGAGAGGGCTTTCGTGCCACATTTGGTCCGGATGGCCATGCCCAGGAGAGGCTGGGCGAGGTGTCGCTAGGAACCGGGACAGCAGCGTGGGGGACCCTGCTGTCCACCTCCCGGAGGGCCGTGCGTCACTTCCGCTGCGGGCGGGGCGGGGCCGAGTGGATGGTGCCCTGGCTCCAGCGCCCAGGTTTGTGTGGGAAGCTCAGCTGATGCGGGCCAGCTGGGGAGGACGTCAGTGCCTGGAAGAGTCGACCGCCGCTGCCACCAGTGACCGCGGCCTGCATCGCGGTTAGTGACCGTGAGAGGACAGGAGCGGGATGATGGGAGGCCAGCTGGTTGTTCTGGGCGCCTGTCTGGGGCCACTTCCAGAATAAGACGGTGGGGTGGAGAAGTGTCTGGCGTGGGGGAGGTCCCGGGACCGAGCTTGCGAGTCTGGGGCGGATGGGTGCGCAGTCCGTCGGCTCTCTTCTCGGGGGCTGTCGCTGCCCGAGACGCGCAGGCTGTCCGGGTTCCTCATGCTGCGCCCCGTGGCTCCTGCGCCAGCGCTGGCCCTCCCAGCCCAGTCCCTCCTGGAGTCGCCGTCAGAGCGGTTTCCCTGTTCTCCATCACTCTCAGCCGCGTCTGTGTGCGCCTGTGCTTCTGCTGCTTGGTGTTTTTATTCATCAGCGATTTCTTTTTGGCTCCGCCCACAATCGACTCTGTCCCTGCCTTAAGCGATTTAGGTGGGTTGAAGTGTGAGCGCTTTCAAAGGCGAAGCTGCAGGAATCAGGGAGTCGCCGTGCTTCCAGTCCTGGGTCGGTTCTGCCTGCGTGCTGGGAGGACCCTGGGACAAGGAGAGCTTGAAAAGCTTAGGTGTGGCGTGGGGACTGCCGCAGAATCCCATGCAGTTTCCGTTGACGTTTGTATCCAGGTTCTGTAGTCCTAACTTTTGAAACTTTTACAAGGACTCAAGTGTTTTTGCAATGGATCAAGAAAATAACGTTATGCCATATTAACATTGTACTAGTAACGCAGTATCATATGAAGAATTTTTATACCTGGGGATTTTAAAAAATATATACTCAGCACGGAACTGACAGCTTATGCCTTGGAAGGATGTCAGATCAAGCCCACTGTTGTCGTTTTGTAAAATCGCTTATGCAGACTAGTTGTCCTTTCAATAGAAGGTTATCCTACTTCATAATTTTTATTAATGAAATGTCTTTTTTTAAAAAGATTTATTTATTTCTTTGAAAGAGTTACAGAGAGAGGAGAGGCAGAGAGATAGAGAGAGGTCTTCTATCCTCTGTTTCACTCCCCAGTTGGCCGTAATGGCCGGAGCTGTGCTGATCAGGAGCCAGGAGCTTCCTCTGGGTCTCCACTGCAGGTGCAGGTGCCCAAGCACTTGGGCCATCTTCTACTGCTTTCCCAGGCCATAGCAGAGAGCTGGATCAGAAGAGGAGCAGCCGGGACTAGAACCGGCACCCATATGGGATGCCGGCACTTCAGGCCAGGGCGTTAACTCGCTGCGCCACAGCGCAAGCCCCAAAATGTCTTCTTAATGTTGATCCTGTTCTTCTATTTCTGTCTGAGATCTAAGTTAAAATCTTAGAAACACCATCCTTTGGTGAGTGAGGTGGAATGAAAGGAACAGTGCCTCTTAGTTTCCAAGTTCACTTGTTTCCCACGCAGAGTTGGTGCAAGAACAGTCTGTACTTCGGGTAGTTTCTCTCCAGTGAAGACAGGGATTGTGCAGAGGCTGGGCATTGCTTCACTTGGGTGGGATGTATATTTGTAAAAAGGTCAGAGTTAGAACACCTGGCCTTTGAGACCTCTCTGTCCAGAGATTTCTTAGCTCTAACTGCCTCTCCTGTCTCATGGGTCTTATTGTGTTCGTTATGCATTATTCTGGGAAGCAGCACCGTCCTGATTTGGTTTCCAGCGTGCCGACCTTCTGGCATATCTTCTCTCCTGTGCTGTAGTTTTCTTGGAAGGCTTTTCTCCTTTTGCCTAACTCTGGATCGTACTCAAAGCTCTATCCGTGTCCTCTATTAGTCAGCATCTTAACACAGGAAACCCAACGTCTGTGAATATCCTAAAATGTCATGGAAAATACAGTGTTTTTTTTTTTCCAAATAATCATTTTTCACCGAAGAGGTGCTTTTATCAGATGCCATGATCCCCAAATACTCAAGTGTTATTACTGCAAACTGTCCTTCCTTAAGTCCAGCCAGCCTTCCTCACTGTGTTGCTAACTTAACATGTAAATCCACATTCTGTTACATTGCCATTTAAGTGTCCCACCCTTACTTCTTCCTGGAAATCCAAAAGAAAATCTACTTTGCCTCTCCAATTAACTCCTTCCTGGATTCTTTATAGTCACAGGTGACATTCTCCCCATGTCTGATTCAAATCCTCCCAGTGGGCCCGTGCTGTGGCATAGAGGGTAAAGCCGCCGCCTGCAGTGCTGGCATCCCTTATGGGTGCTGGTTCCTGTCCTGGCTGCTCCACTTCTGATCAAGCTCTCTGCTATGCCCTGGGAAAGCAGTAGAAGATGGCCCAAGTCCTCGGGCACCTGTACCCATGTGGGAAGACCCGGAGGAAGCTCCTGTCTCCTGGCTTTAGATCAGATCGGCACAGCTCCAGCCTTTGTGGCCAGTGGATGGAGGATAGATTCTCTCTCTCTTTTTCTCCCTCTGGCTCTCTCTCTCTCTCCCTCCCTCCCCTTCTCTCTCTGTGTAACTCTAACTTTGAAATAAATGAATCTTAAAAAAAAAAAAAAAACAGATGAAACCTCACAGTTCTCATGTGCCCTCTCTTTCCTTACAGCATCCTTGGTTGCCTGCTTTCAAAATGTGCCTCAGTGTGGCCCTCCTCTCCAACTGGCCTGTTAATTCAGGTGCTTGTCACTTCTGTCCTGTGAAGTCATTAAGTGGCATCTTCTGGGAATTCATTCTTTCCATCCTCAACTGGGTCTCCACTGGCAATCCCCTTAATCTCTCAGGCTAAAATTCCATTCCTTTCCCTGCTGTTTGGGCCAACCTCTGCATTCTGTATATTCCTCCCTTGCATTTTTGACAGTTCTGTCTGTCTTGCTCTTCCTCTCAGTCCTTGGTGGTACCTCTTAACTATTCATTCTTCCCCGTATCTGTTTACAGTCTAACTTTGGTTGTGGCTGACTTTACTCTCAAAACACTTACCTTCCATTTACTTGTGTTGTGATTTGGGAGCAGTTAATCTCATTGATTTTGTTGATCCTCTCTATGTTTGAAAACTTTTGCTCAATAGTTGTAGTTTCTGAGAGAGGAATACTGAAGTCTCTCATCATCACCAAGAAATTCTCTAATCTCCCTGTAATAGTTTCCATTTTGGCCGCATACACTGTATTTCAGTGTATTTCACACTGTATTTCAGATCAATGGTACATTCATCATCAGTCATGATGGTTGCATCTCATTGGAAGGAAGCAATGTAAACATTTTACCACAGTCAAGGCTGACATTGTGCTGTCTTCTGCCTGAGCCTTGCACCCATTTCTCTGATTCTTCCCTCCCTTACTTCCCTTCATCCACCTTTTCATTCTTGCTCTTCCTGAGTATAGAAAGCTCATTTCTTGCTCTGAAGTGTTGATTGCTTTTTTTCTCTGTCTAGAATGCCTTTTATTTTCCCCTCAGATTCTTTTAATAATTTCCCTCCTTGGTTCATTCAAGTCTCCACCAAAATGTCAACTGATTTCTTCCTCTGACCACACGATCTAAAAAGCACTCTGGGTGCAGGCAGCTGGCATAGCAGTTAAACTGACCCTTGGGAAGGTTGCATCCCATACCATAGGTGTCTATGTTAGTCTCAGCTCTATTTCCAATTCCACCTTCCTGTTAATGCACGCCTGGGAAGCAAAAGGTGATGACCCAAGTTCTTTGTGTCCCTGCCACCCACAAGGGAGACCTGAATTGAGTTCTTGTCTCTCAACTTTAGTCTGCATGAGTTCTGGCCGAAGCCAGGAGCCAGGAGCTTCTTCTGGGTCTCCCACTCGAGTGCATGGGCCCAAGGACTTGGACCATCTTCTACTGTGTTCGCAGGCCATAGCAGAGAGCTGGATTGGAAATGGAGTATTGAGGACTTAAACTGGTGCCCATATGGGATGCTGGTACTGCTTGCAGCAGCTTTACCCGCTATGCCACAGCACTAGCCCCCTGTTCTTTTTATTTTTATATTAATGCCTTTCCCTTACATTTACATTAAAGAGCTTTTTACTTTTGGTTGACTATATAGGCCTAGTATGCCATTTTTCCCATTTATCTTCAACAGTTCTTGTCATTATAATTTTGCTGTGTCTAAGAACTAGCATGTGGCTCAAATTTTCATTTCTAAAATTTTTCTGTCCCTGTTTACTATTGGTACAGTTTTCTTTTTGTCTCCTTTATTTTGTTCCTTCTGTTATGTCTGTGAACATTTGGACTTACTTAATTTTTTTCTAGCAGTATATCTTGGTTACACATTTTCCTGCAAGGGTGTTTGCTGCTCCTCTCTCTAGGTGATGGTTCATTTCCTTGGGTGTTTTGTAACCATTGTGAGTTAATCTTCAGTGATGATTGCTTAGTGTGGGAGTCTTGCTTCCCTGGGCTTTGGAAGCTTCTTTGCATGGTCCTTTCAGTTGATTCTGTAAGGAGGCTCATGGGTCTTTGAACCAGAGAATGTTGTGACTACAGATCCAGGCCTGTGGTTTCTCTTGAACCTATGCATTTCCCCCTGCTGGTTTTGAGCATGACTTTTTATCCATGAGTACTTTGTATTTTTATCAAGTATTTCTGTGTGTAGGGTTGTATGGAGATAAAATAGAGGAAAGAATTAGTGAACTTGAAAATAGAGGACATTAAAATAAGCAGTTGGAGGAGGAAAAAAGAGTTGAGGAATGAATAAAGCTTATGGGAATGTAGAGACAGTAAATGACCAATACCTGAGTTATTGGGGGTTAAGAGGTCCTTAATATGGGAGGGAGAGGAGAACCACTAGATTCCTAAAGCTGTACCTATGACATTCATATTCATTAAATAAAAGCTTTCTTAAAAAACACAAAAAATAAAAAAAGAAAGTCCAAGGACTTGAAAGAATATTCAGAGGTAATGATGGAAAACTTCCTAAACTCAGAGAAGGATACACTGTCCAAGTATTCAATGTAATTTGTAGATACTGTACTAAGAACATAATAATATTCCCTTCCTCTCTCCTCCTATTTCTCTCCCACCCTCTTCCTTTCTCCATTTTAGTTTTTGAGATAACATATTTTGAAATTTCATTACAGAAAAAAGGCTTACTACTTCACAGAATAAGTTTAACAAATAAAAAGCAAACAGACCCTTGTTTAGTGTGAATATAGACAATGGCAATATACATTAATTGAATAGAAAAATGACCATTTTATCCATATATAGTAAGTTACAAAGTAATCACAGATCATGAAAACTACAGTAGTATAAAATTCTTAACTATTGGTTTGACAAAGGTATAAAACAAAGTTACAAAACTAATCTGCAGGCCGGCGCCGTGGCTCACTAGGCTAATCCTCCGCCTAGCGGCGCCGGCACACCTGGTTCTAGTCCCGGTCGGGGTGCCGGATTCTGTCCCAGTTGCCCCTCTTCCAGGCCAGCTCTCTGCTGTGGCCAGGGAGTGCAGTGGAGGATGGCCCAGGTGCTTGGGCCCTGCACCCCATGGGAGACCAGGAAAAGCACCTGGCTCCTGGCTCCTGGCTCCTGCCATCGCATCAGCGCGGTGCGCCAGCCGCAGCGCGCCAGCCGTGGCAGCCATTGGAGGGTGAACCAATGGCAAAAGGAAGACCTTTCTCTCTGTCTCTCTCTCTCACTGTCCACTCTGCCTGTCAAAAAAAAAAAAAAACAAAACTAATCTGCAGGGCTGGTGCGCCTGCAGTGCCGGCATCCCATATGGGTGCCAGTTCACGTCCCAGCTGCTTCTCTTCTGATCCAGCTCTGCTGTGGCCTGGGAAAGCAGTAGAAAATGGTCCAAGTGCTTGGACCCCTGCACCCATGTGGGAAACCCAGAAGCTCCTGGCCCCTGGTGTTGGATCAGCTCAGTTCCAGATGTTGCAGCCACCTGGGGAGTGAACCAGTAGATGGAAGACATTTCTCTCTGTCTCTCCCTCTCACTTTCTTTAACTCTACCTCTCAAGTAAATACAAACCTTAAAAAAAGCCTAAATTTCAGCAATACAGATACACACAGACATTTCTGGTTTTTTTTTTTTTTAATTTTAGCTCCCACATATATGGGAGAACATGCAGTATTTTTCTGGGAACCACATATTTTTATTTTTGCTTAAATATTTATTTATTTGAAAGTCAGAGTTACACACAGAGAGAAGGAGAGGCAGAGAGAGAGAGAGAGAGAGAGAGAGAGAGAGGAAGAGAGAGAGAGGTTTTCCATCCACTGGCTCACTCCCCAGGTGGCTGCAAAGGCCGGAAATGTGCAGGTCTGAAGCCAGGAGCCAGGAGCTTCCTCTGGGTCTCCCACGTGGGTGCAGAGGCCCAAGGATTTGGGTCATCTTCTACTGCTTTTCCAGGCCGTAGCAAAGAGCTGGATCAGAAGTGGAGCAACTGGGACCTGAACTGGCACCCATACAGGATGCTGGTACTGCTGGCGGTGGCTTTACCTCCTATGCCACTTCACTCAATAAGATGTCCTCTAGTTGCATCTATTTTACTGTAAATGGTAGAATTTTGTTCATTTTTATAGTTGAATAATATTCAATTGTTTATATATACCACATTTGCTTTATCCATTGATCTGCCAGCAACATTTGTTGAAGAGACTATCCTTACTGCAATAGATGGTTTGAGCATTTTTGTAAAAAATCAGTTGGTTATATGCATGTGGATTCATTTCTGGGCTTTTTCTGTTCTGCTCCATTGATTTATGCATGGTTTTTATGCCAGTATCAAGCTGTTTCTTTTGACAAATAGACCAGTAAAATGTAAACAATAGATTTTCTTAATTGATAAGAATAAAAGAGGTAGAAGTTTAAATAGTAAACTAGAATATGAAAATACGCACAGTATAATGCATAGTCCTATAAAAGAAAGTTAATGCCTTAAAGTGTCTTTTTGCAATCTGTAAGTTTGGCACTTTTTTTAAATTGTTACTTTTGGCTGGCACCGTGGCTCACTTGGTTAATCCTCCGCCTGCAATGCTGGCATCCCATATGGGCGCCAGGTTCTAGTCCTGGCTGCCCTCTTCCAGTCCAGCTCTCTGTTGTGGCCCGGGAGTGCAGTGGAGGATGGCCCAAGTGCTTGGGTCCCTGTACCTGCATGGGAGACCAGGAAGAAGCACCTGGCTCCTGGCTTCAGATCAGCATAGTGTCGGCTGTTTGGTGAGTGAACCAGCGGAAGGAAGACCTTTCTCTCTCACTGTCTGTAACTCTACCTGTCAAATAAATAAAAAAATTGTTACTTTTTATTCATGATTGTTGGGATTAATTCAGCAGTGACATTAATTAATTAATTAATTAATAAGACAAAGAGAGACTCAGACATTGGCAACAATTTTCCTAGGGATGGCCCCCAACATCCCTAGGACCTTGCACCAGGTACCACTTCCTAAACATTTCACCAGCTCCTAACAAAACTACCCTAGAGACCAAGCCTTTTTCACTTGGGCCTTTGGGGAACATTCAGCATTCAAACTATAGCACATATTCATCTGTCTCAAATAGTAGCATTGAAGAGATGGCACACAGATACTTTTCAGCTTACACAAAATACATCAACATGATTAAATTACATGAAACCTATGTATGTCCTTAGATATCATCTGTTAGAGTAAAGCACATACATCCTTCAAATAATAAAAATAAGAAAGGAATGGGAAGCACTGGCAAAGCCAGAAAGGGAAAGGAAGGTTCAGAAGGGAATAGAGGGGCATGGGGGGAACAGGTTAACATCTTCCTTTTTCCAGGTGGGGAATGCTTATTCAAAATAGGTTATATTAACTTACAAATAGTGAGGCACAAGTGTGTGAAGCATCACATTGTTATCATAAATAAACTGAGGTAGATATGTGCAATATTTATCCAGAAAAAATAGTCATATTTAATTTTTAAACTTTCCTTAGGGTTTATTTATTTGAAGGACAGGGAGCTGCAAAGGGAGACAGAGACAAAGAAGAATTCACCATCTGCTCATTACAACTGCTCAACAGCCAGGGCTAGGTCAGGCCAAAGCAGAAGCTAGGAATCCAATCCAGGTCTCTCACATAGGTTGTGAGGACCCAACTACTTGACCTATGACCTGCTGTCCCCCAGGTTGCATGGCAGCAGGAAGCTGTTAGAAGAGCAAAGCCAGGACTGGAGCCAAGGCACTGGGATATGGTACGCAGGTGTCCCAAGCAGCTTCTTCATTGCTCAACCAAATGCCTGCCTTAAAGTTAACATTTTCAAAATAGTAATGAATGAACAGGAGTAGAGGGATTTTTGGTTTACTCCAACAAGTTAACATCATTCAAGTCATTTATAAACAACAGAAATTTATTCCCAGAATTGGGGCTGGGAATCCCAAGATTAAGAAGCCATTGGATCCTGTGGTCTGTGAAGTCCCACTTCCTGATTTACAGACCGTGCCTGCTCAGGGTCTCCTCACAGAGCAGAGGTGAGTTTCCAGGGTCTATTTTACAAGGCATTATGTTGTGATCCTATTCATGAGGGTTCCCTCTAATGACCTACTCACTCCCAATGGCCCCACTTCTAATAGCCTGGGTACCAAACTGAGGCTTCAAGATTTTGAGTTTTTGGGTAACACAAACATTCAGCTCCTAGCAGCGAGATATTTAATTTCTCATACAGAATTAATCAAGTCAATCCCCCAATTAGTTGTTCATCATGCTAAGCTATATGGGATTATTTCACCTCTATTTTTACCATTGATAAATACTGTCATTCCCTAATGGAATTTTATTTATTTACTTAATTTATTTGAAAAAGGCAGAGAGAGAGAGAGAAAGAGAGAGAAAGAGATGCCCCATCTGATGATTTATACCCCAAAGCCTGCAACAGCCAAAGTTGAAGGCCAGGCTGAAGCCAGGAGTTGGACACTCAATCCAGGTGTCTCATGGGGGAAGCAGTGACTCAACTGCTCAAGACATGATATTCTGCCTCCCAGGGTCTGTACAAGAAGAATCCTGAAATCAGGGGCAGAGCTGGAAACCAAAGCCAGGCATTGTGACTTGGGATGTGGGCATCTCAAGTGGTAACTTAACCCTGGCATCAAATGCCTGCCCCAACATTGTCATTGTTTACATTGGCACCATTGAAAACAAAGGGTGCTGAGCATGAGCCATTGAGAACATCAATTTAAAAGGACTGCAGCACAACACTATGTGCCTTCTATATATATGGAAGCCACCTCTAGCTCAGCCTCTGTCAGTTTGCTTTTAGTTCAGCCTCTCCTTTCTTTATAGTCTCCATGGTAACAGGGTTAGTATTAATGAGCCAGTTAGCAAGATGCTCATTTACCCATAGAATTACTGAAAAATGGGCTGAAATATAGTGCCAAAAACCTGTGAGCCTAAACTGATAATAAAAGAAGACCATGAAAAGTAGAATAGGGAGGAAAAGAAAAATAGGACATGTAGGGCCAGCATCGTGGCATAGCTGATGAGGCCAGCATCTCAGTGTCTGTCACACTGGCATCCTATATGGGTGCCGGTTTGTGTCCCAGCAGCTCCACATCTGAGTCTTCTCCCTGCTGGTTGCCTGGGAAAAGCAGTGGGTAAAGTGGGTAAAGTCACTGCCTGAGGTGTTGGCATCCCAAATGATTGCCAGTTCAAGTCCTGGCTTCTCCACCTCTGATCCAGCTCCCTGCTGATGGCCTGGGAAAGCAGTGGAAGATGGTCCAAGTACTTGGACCTCTGTATCCACATGGGAGACCTGGAAGAAGCTCCTGGCCTTGAGACAGCCCAGCTCCATCCCTTGTGGCCATTTGGGGAGTGAACAAGCAGATGGAAGATCTCTCTCTCTCTGTGTGTGTGCATGTGTGTGTGTGTGTGTGTGTGTGTCCCTGTCTCTTTCTGCCTTTCAAAGAAGTAAATAAAAATTTTTTAAAAGGACAATTGATTAAAAATTCTCTAAGTGACTAAGAAATCTAACATCTTTGATTTTCCAGGTAATTGACCCCATTCAATGCTGATTGCATTAGTATTAGCATAAGCTTTCAGTTGAGTTCTTTTGCTTTGTTCACACATGTATTTTCCCATGTAGTATAAATCCTAAGGCAGCATGCTCCAGGAAACCTGTTGGAAATGAGTGCACGATGTGTCTTTTTTTTTTTTTTTTTTTTGACAAGCAGAGTGGACAGTGAGAGAGAGACAGGGAGAAAGGTCTTCATTTTGCCATTGGTTCACCCTCCAATGACCACCGAGGCCGGCGCACCACGCTGATCCGATGGCAGGAGCCAGGTGCTTCTTCTGGTCTCCCATGTGGGTGCAGGGCCCAAGCACTTGGGCCATCCTTCGCTGTACTCCAGGGCCACAGCAGAGAGCTGGCCTGGAAGAGGAGCAACTGGGACAGAATCAGGTGCCCCGACCGGGACTAGAACCCGGTGTGCCGGCACCGCAAGGCAGAGGATTAGCCTAATGAGCTGCGGCGCCAGCCTGTATTTAAGTCTTAAAATATTTCAATTCTTTTTCAGCCACACATTAGTTTATAATACATTTGTTAATTGTATATGAGTGAAAGTGGTTGTTGATCATGGAAGTGTGATTAAAAAGGGCAATTGCTTAACAGTTGAGTAGAAGAACTTTTAATGGCCAGTTTGGAGAAGGATTGTTCATCCTAGTAATAATTAAAATATCTTATCCTGATACTTTCTGGTAATATCCTTTTATTTCTAGTAAAACTGAAGAGGAAAACAAGACTTGAAAAATAATGACCTATAACCACTCTTTTCAATAAAGCTTTCAGCATCATGTATGTAGTATCGAAGATGAAATTCTGAGTTATGAACACTTTAGGGGTCAATCTCAGAAGGTTTAGTTTTAGACATGTCTACATGATTCTTTGTTGCTTATATTTTTTTACAATACACCAACAATGTTATATGATAAAGTATAGAAGTTTAAAAAGTTTTTTATATAAAATGGGGCAGGCATTGTGGTACTTGGGACACCTACAACACATATTGGAATGCTGGTTTGAGCCAAGCTACTTTTATTCCAACCCAGGTTCCTGCTAATGTACCCTGAGAGAGACCAGAAGACAGCTTATGTGCTTGGGCCCCTGCCACCCATGTGGGGATCCAGAATGGAGTTCTGAGCTTCTGGCTTCAGTCTGGCATAGCCTCAGATGTTGTGAATATTTTTATGGAGTGAATTAAAGTATAAATAGAAGATATTAGATAGAGAGAGAGAGCTTTCAAATAGATAAAAATAAGTAAACATTAAAAACATAAATGAGCATAAAATAAAATGAGTGATCAGAAAGTATCATCTCATAGTATAACTTCAAGAATCTCTCTTTCACACATCGGGGAGACTCTGCAGGACATTGGCATAGGTAAATACTTCTTGGAAAAGACCCCAGAAGCACAGGCAATCAAAGCAAAAATTGACAAATGGGATTACATGAAGCTGAGAAGCTTCTAAACTGCAAAACAAAAACTCAGCAAAATGAAGAGGCAACCAACAGAATGGGAAAAAATTTTTACAAACTATGTAATTTATAAAGGGTTAACATCCAGAATCTATAAAGAGCTCAAGAAATTCAAGAACAGTATAAACAATCCAGTTAAGAAATAGTCAAAGGAATTGAACAATTTTTCAAGAGAGAAAATTCAAATGGCCAACAGTTGGAAAAATGCTCAGGACCACTAGCCATTAGAGAAATGCAAACCAATACCACAATGAGGTTTCACCTCACTCCAGTTAGAATGGCTCTCATACAGAAATCAACAAACAAATGCTGACAAGCATGTGAGGAAAAAGGTACCTTGGTCCACTGTTGGTGGGAATGTATACTGATACAGCCACTGTGGAATACAGTGTGGAGGTACCTCAGTAATCTGAATATAGACCTACTATATGATCCAGCCATCCCACTCCTGGGAATTTACCCAAACCAAAAGAAATCAGCTTCTGAAAGAGTTATCTGTACACCCTCCACCCCCATTCATTGCAGCACAATTCACAATAGGTAAGATACGAAGTCAACTCAGATGTCCATCAGCTGTTGACTGGAATAATAAATTATGGTATATATACACTATGGAGTACTACTCAGCTGTAAAGAAAAAATGAAACTCTGTCTTTTGCAACAAGATGGTCTAAACTAGAAACCATTATACTTAGTGGAATAAGCCAGTTCTAAAAAGACAGATACCATATGTTTTCCCTGATCTGAGGTAACTAATAGAGTACCTAAAATGTAATATATTGCAGTGAAATAGACACTATGAGATTATATGATTGTATATAGCCCTTGTCTCTTCCTTTGAGGAACAGTGTTTTTTTCATAATTATCATTCATTTTTATTTTTTTCTTTTGATTTTTCTTCATACTATTTGTTGAAATCTTTTACTTAGTGTAGGGTTAACTATATGATCATTAACTAAACTGAAAATATATCTGTAAAATTAAGAGCGGGAATGTGAGCAGGAGGAAGAGGAAGAATTGTAGTGTGGGTGGGAGGAAGGGTAGGGGGAAAATGTCACTATGTGCTTAGATCTGTATATATGAAATTTGCATAACTTAAATAGAATTTAAAAAATAAGCTCTTTTCTATATATATTAATCACTTCTGTATCATAATCAAGAATGCCTTAGATTTGATTAAGTATCATATATTCAAAAATTACACTGAGATTTTAAGTGTTTTTGTTATATACTCATATTTAGTCTATGTTTACACTAATATTTTTCCAGTGTGCAAAATGAACTGAACAGACCAGAGCCAGGTAGCCTGTGACAGGGTGCACCAGGACCCAGACACAGATGAACAGAAGAACTGAGAGGTAAACTTCATGATCAAGGGGAAATGAGCATTCTTCATTGTTGGAAATGTAGAAAATTGATAGCAAGTTATGGTTGCTTCATGAAATATCTTGAGAGTCAAGTGAATATGGGGTCTGATGAAAACTTTTGGCAAGGAAGCAGAAAAAAAGTAACCAAGAATCTGTGGGGCAAAAGGAGAGAAGACAGAGACACACTTGCAACCAGCTGCCACCACACAGCCAGCTGCCAGCTCAAAGCAAGAAGAAATTGCCATGCACCCCACTGCTTGCAGTATTAGCCAAGGTGGAATTCCACAGTCACCCACTGACTATTACTTCAGCCTGGAGAGCTGACTGGGGTCTGAGCAACTGCCAAGCTTGGAGCAGGAAGTGACCTTGCTTTCCTCTTCTCCCCTCCCCACCCCTGCACAGTGCCCCTCTTTTCTGCTCCTACCAGCATCCTAGTCAGAGTCTGGGCAACGTGTGGAACAAAGGTCAGATCCCCTCCATCCCGCATCTGTAAGAGTGTTTGGGCATTAGCCCCAGAGCCACACTCGTGGACTATACGTGAGCAATGAGGATTCACTTTAAGCTGCTGGGGGCTATCATCAGGAACAGCCCATAAAAAAATCTGCTCCCACCCTGGGAGATCTGTGTAATGACCCCATTATACCCTGCAAAATCAGCACTGTAATAATTCAAATTCTAAATTTCTGGATGCCACTGGGATCGAACCATTGGACATAGGGAGGAACCTATCTGTATTCCACCTCTCTGGACTCATACCCTCCCTGGTAAAATCTAATGTATATCTTGTAGTCACTCTATAGTTCTGGAACAGGATTCCTTTCACATCCTCTAGTCCTAGGACTAGAGCTGTTGATATCATAAGCCACAGCATCAGCTGGATTCTCCAAGCAGGACTTGAGGAAGGGTGCATCTGTATGACATAGTCCTAGAGCCACAACATCTGGTACCACAAGTCCTGGCATCACTCAGGCTTGTCAATAGGACAAGAGTGCAGCCACCCTTGGTCCCCTCAGCAACATGAACAAGGCTCTGGTTATGACATTCACCAAAGAGAACAATACCAAATTCTCTGTGGGCCAAAGATACACACCCAAGGAAACCCTTATTTATCTGAAAGCCATACTTCTGTCCCAACACACAGCAGACTAGTCCACTGTGTCACTTATAGATGCAGTGACATTGAGTAAGACAAAAGAAATTACTCAGAAACTACACTCCTGGGCCCACCTAGAACCAAAGCCAAAGCAACAAGCCAAGTGATACCCTGTACTCCGGCTAAACTACAAGCTCTTTTCCAATAAAGCCTACTCCATAAAGAAGAGATGAACACTCCAGATGTGCAGAAATCAACCCAGGGACACAGGAGACATGAAGAAGCAAAGCAGTATGATGTCTCCAAAAGAACACAATACTCCTCTAGAATTAGATCCTGAATTGAAGGAGATCTGTGAAATGACAAATATAGAATTCAAAATAATGATTGTAAGGAAACTCAATGAGATGCAAAATAATACAGATAGGTTAAAGAAGTGAGGAAATCAATGAGTGACATGAATGCAAATATTACTAAGGAGATAGAAAGAACCCATTAAGAAGAACCAAATAGAAAGTTTGGAGATGAAATCTTCAATCAGTGAAATAAAAAATATAATTGAAAGCATTGACATCAGAATAGACCAAATGGGAGAAAGAATTTCTGACCTCAAGGAGAAGGATTTTGAAATAATCCAATCAGACAAAACAAAGAGAAAAGAACTACAAAGAAAGAAGAAAGGCTATGAGAAATATGGGATACCATTAAATGACCGAATATGCATTTTATAGGTAGTCCTGAAGAGACAAAAAGGAAAAAGATATGGAGAAATCACTAAATGAAATAATAGTTGAAAATTTCCCAGGTTTTGAGAGAGACATGAATATCCAGATACAAGAAGCAAAAAGAACAAGGCAACCGAAAAAGGTCTTCTCCAAAGCATGTTGTCAAAACATCAAAAGTTAAAGACAAGGAAAGAATCCTAACAACAGTAAGAGAAAAGCTTCAAGTTACATATAAAGGAAAAACCAATTAGATTAACACCAAACTTCTCAGTGTAAAACTCACATGCCAGAAAAGAGTGGGATGGCATATTCAAAGCCTTAAAAGAAAAAATAACTTTCAACCAAGAATATAATATCCAGAAAAGCTATTATGTAAAGATGAAGGAGAAATAGTGTTTTCCAGATAAGCAGAAGCTGAGAGAATTCACAACTAGACCAGTCTTACAAGAAATTCTGAAGGGTGACCTGCATTAGAAGTAAACAGGAGGGGCCAGTGCTGTGGTGTAGCAGGTAAAGCCACCAGCTGCTACATCATATGCTACTCCCATATGGGTGCCAGTTCAAGACCTGGCTGTTCCACTTCTGATCTGGCTCTCTGCTATGGCCTGGGAAAGCAGTAGAAGATGGCCCAAATCCTTGGGCTCTAGCACCTGTGTGGGAGAACTGGAAGAAGTTCCTGTCTCCTGGCTTCAGATCAGCGCAGCTCCAGCTGTTGCAGTCATTTGGGGGAGTGAACCAGTGGAAGACTTCTCTCTCTCTCTTTAGTGTAGACCTAAAATATCTATACTACCTCTGCCTCTCTGTAACTCTTTACTTTAAAATAAGTAAATAAATATTTTTAAACAAACAAAAAAAGCAGTAAACAAGAGACACATGTTACCACCAAATTCATTTCCAAAGCAGGTAGAATCATCCAATCAACAAAATGGCAGGTCTTAGTTCTTATCTAACAATACTAACCTCAAATATGAGTAGGTTAAATTACCAACCAAGACTTAGGTTGGCTGAAATCCATTCTATAAACAAAACAAAACAAAACCCTGTGACCCCACTATATGCTGCCTACAAGAAACTCGTTTCACAAAAAAAAAGATAGACACAGACTGAATGTGAAGGGAAGGGTTGGAAAAACACATACCAGGGAAATAGAAACCAAAATTGAGGAGGCATTGCTATCCTGATATCAGATAAAGCAGACTTTTCTTTCAACTTTTATTTAATAAATATAAATTTCCAAAGTACAATTTTTGGATTATAGTGGCTTTTCCCCCATAACCTCCCTCCCACCCACAACCATCCCATTTCTCACTCCTTCTCCCATCCATTCTTCATCAAGATTCATTTTCAAGTCTAGTATCTGCTAACACCAACCGATAGAATAAATAAAGGGGAGAGTGATCCAACATGGGAAGTGAGACACTCAGCAGACTCATAGAATGGCGGATGTCCTAAATAGCACTCTGGCCTCAGAATCAGCCCTAAAGGCACTCGGATCTGGCTGAAAAGCCCATGAGAGTATTTCAGGCATGGAAAGCCAAGACACTCTGGCAAAAAGATCTCTGTGAGTGGGATCCCAGTGGAAAGAACAGGTCTTCAAAGAGGGAGGTGCCTTTCTCTGAAGGGAGGAGAGAACCTCCACTTTGACTATGACCGTGTCTAAACAAGATAAGAGTCGGAGAACTCAAGGGGCTTCCATAGCCTTGGAAACTCATAACTGGTGCATGGGGAGATTACTGATGCCATAAACAGGAGTGTCAATTTGTAAAGTCAACAGCAGGAGTCACTGTGCACTTACTCCTCATGTAGGATCTCTGTCCTTAACGTGCTGTACACTGAGGCTTAATGCTATAACGAGTACTCAAACAGTATATTTCACTTTATGTTTCTATGGGGGTGCAAACGATTGAAATCTTTACTTAATGTACACTAAACTGATCTTCTGTAAAAAAAAAAAAGAAATTATCAATTCCCAACTTGACTCTCACTGGGATTAAACATGACAATAGGTCTGATCTGATTTCATCATCATTTAAAAAAATCATCTATTATTTTTCACTTTATGTTTCTGTGTGGGAGCAAACTGTTGAAATACTTACTTAAGGTATACTAAGCTGATCTTCTGTATATTAAGATAATCGAAAATGAATCTTGATGTGAATGAAAGGGGAGAGGGAGTGGGAAAGGGGAGGGTTGTGGGTGGGAGGGACGGTATGGGGGGGAAGCCATTGTAACCCATGAGTCGTACTTTGGAAATTTATATTCATTAAATAAAAGATAAAAAAAAAGATTCATTTTCAATTATCTTTATATACAGAATATCAGCTTAGTATATACTAAGTAAAGATTTCAACAGACTTCACCTACACAGACACACAAAGTATAGAATATTGTTTGAGTAGTAGTTTTACTTTAATTGACATAGTACAACACATTAAGGACAGAGATCCTACATGGGGAGTAAGTGCACACTGACTTCCATTGTTGATTTAAACAATTGACACTCTTGTTTATGCCATCAGTAATCACCTGAGGCTCTTGTCATGAGCTGCCAAGGCTATGGAAGCCTCTTGAGTTCAAAAACTCTGATCTTATTTAGACAAGGCCATAGTCAAAGTAGTTCTCTCTTCCCTTCAGAGAAAGGTAACTCCTTTGATGGCCCGTTCTTTCCGCTGGGATCTCACTCACAGAGATCTTTCATTTAGACCATTTTTTTGCCACAGTGTCTTGGCTTTCCATGTCTGAGAAATTCTCGTGGGCTTTTTAGCTGGATCTGAATGCCTTAAGGGCTGATTCTGAGGCCAGAGTACTGTTTAGGACATGTGCCATTCTATGAATCTGCTATGTATCCCGCTTCCCATGTTGGATTGTTCTATCTTTTTTAATTCTATCAGTTATTATTAGCAGACACTATTCTTGTTAAATTTATCCAAAGAAGTGAAAGATCTCTCTAATGAAAATTATCAAACACTGATGAAATACATCATCAGGACACACCAAAATGTAAAGGTATTCCTTGCTCATGGATCGGAAGAATCAATATCATTAAAATGTCTATGCTACCTAAAGCAATCTACAAATTCAATGCAATTCCTATCAAAATACCAATGGCATTCTTTACAGAACTAGAAAAAGCAATCCTAAAATCCATATGGAATCAACAAAGATTCAGATTAGCCTAAGTGATCTTGAAACACAACAATAAGCTGGAGGTATCACAATATCTGACTTCAAAGCATACTACAAAGTTACAGTAATTAAAACAGCATGGTACTGAAACAAAAAGCAATACATAGATCAAAGGAACAGAATAGAGAGCCCAGAAATTAATCCACATGTATACAGCCAACTCATTTTTGACAAAAATGCTCAGACCATACAGTGGGGTAAGAATAGTATCTTCTACAAATAGTTCTGGCAAAACTGGATTTATATATGGAGAAAAATGAAATCAGATCTATACCTCTCACCATTCACAAAAATCAACTAAAGATGGATAAAAGGCCTAAACTCAAGACCTGAAACTATGAAGTTGCTAGACGAAAATGTAAGGGAAACACTGCAAGACATTGGTGTATGGTATGGCTTCTTGGATTAGACCCCTACCCACACAGGTAACAAAAGCAAAACTTAAATAAATGGGAAATATGAACTCTGAGACTTTTGCACAGCAAAGGAAACAATTAACAGAGTGGAGAGGCATCCAACAGAATGGGAAAATATAATTCCAAAACACTTATCTGACAAAGGATTAACATCCCAAATATATCAGCAACATAAAAACTCAACAAAAACAACCAATCCAGTTGAGATATAGTCAAAGCACTTTAATAGACGGTTCTCAAAAGAAGAAATACAAATGGCCAAACAGTATATAAAAAATGTTCAGCAAAACTAGCTATCAGGGAAATGTAAATCAAAACCACAGTGAGATATCACTTCACTCCTGTCAGAATGGCTAAAATCCAAAATCAGAGTGTAACAAATGCTGGTGAGGATGTGGACAATGGGGAACATTATACACTATTGGTGGAATGGAAATTAGTGCAGCAATTGTGGAAAACAGTGTGGAGATTTCTTAAAAACCTAGAAGGAGACTTGTCATATGATATACCCAAAAGATATGAACACAAAGTATCAGTGTTAGCTGCACCACCATGTTCAGAACAGCACTGTTCACAATAGCCAATTTTGGAACTAACCGAGGTATCCATCATCAGATGAATACAGAAAATGTGGTATATATGCACAATGGACTATTATTCAGCTATAACAAAGAATGAAATTCTAGCATTTGCAGTAAAATAGATGCAACTGGAGGATCTCTTGATTACCTTAAAATTTACTATGGATAGGTTAAATGGTCATTTTTCCTAATGTTTATAGCCATTGTCTACATTCCACTAAACTAGTCTTTTTGATTTTTACTTTTATTTGGTGAAATATTAAGCTTAAAATATGTTATCTCAGCAACTAAATAGTAAACAGCCAGAGAAGAAGGAAGGAGATTAGGAGCGAATGAGGTGGGGGGAGAGGAGGATGAAGGGAGGAAGGGAATATCATTGTGTTCTTAACATTGTATCTATAAATCACGTTGAATGTTAAAATCAAAAATCAAAATAAAAAATAAAATAATGAACTGAACGTGCTGTCAATTCCATTCTTCCATATCTAGAAAGAAACAGAGTTGTATTAGAACCCACATCTCTCTGATTTTAAGGCAGTTATTCCTAATTACAGTGCCTGCATATCTTACACTTATAGGTATAAATCATCACCTAGTAAGCTTGCTAAATATTTAGAGTTAGGAACTATTCTCCATGCTATTCTGCTTTAACAGGTGTAGTTCACACTCTGGAATATGTATTGGCAATGAACATTTTGCAGCAGGATGTCTGTAAACTTCGCTACTCTCTTCTAAATCAGATGATGATAAAAAGAACATAGTCCTGGTACATGATCAACAATATACAACAGCAAAACAAACTAGAGTCTTGTTCTCTAAGTTCTTTTTGCAAAAACAAGATACTTACTAGAATCTGGGGAAAAATAGTAAAGGTACAAGCAAAAATTCCAGGTACACATAAAAATTTTATAGATAAAAGTGAAGGACACTAGCTGCAGAGGTTAGGAAATTTAAAAGTAGATAGACAAGTGTATGACACTTCTAGCGAGTGTCAGTAGATGCTATCAATGATTTTACCAATTCACTGTGCATCCAACCCACAAAGATGTTAAGAATAAGTCTCAGAATATTTAAAAAAGTTCAAAATCACTGATTAATTTTAGGTGATGGGAACACAGGGGATGTTGATCAAATTGTCTTGTTTATATTTTCTTCCTATGTATGCAAATAATGCTTTAAGATTATATGACTATATACACTTTTTGTGTTTATAGAACTTTTTTTATTTTTTATTTAGTAAATATAAATTTCCAAAGTACAGTTTATGGATTGTGTTTATAGAACTTTTATCCTCACTGAGGATTAAATGTCCAATAATTGAAAATCATCTAATTTCCTTAAAAAAACCTACATTATTTTGATTCTGTTGTCTTCATAGTAAATGAAAACAGTACTTTAACAATTAAATACTTTCAGGTAAGACAGCATTCAGGTACATTCATCTAATTTCACTGCTCATGTCCCTTTAAAAAGTCATTAAAATTACACATTTTTAAAATACATAAGATTAGTAAAGTAATAGTCACAGAGTCAGAATGTTGATGAATCCCTGTTAAAAAAAAATGGACATAGAGTGATAAGAGAAAAGAGATGCCCACCTGGTAATACAAAGAAATATCCAACATTAAAGTGAACAGGAGGAAAATATGAAAGTGTTTTACTTAGAAACCTCAATTAACAAAACTGGAATGGAAGCCCAATTATGGGGCATGTACAACTAAATCCAGCACCTTGAGGAAATACACCAGACAAAGGACATCACAGTGACTTTAGATTCTGTACTAAAACTTTTATCAGCTTATATTTGATAGCAAGGATTTCTTGCTACCGAACAAAATGCAAAATTATTTGACACAAGTACCAAGCTAATAACAGCCTCTGCTCTAGCCCAACCAATCTCCATGTTCCATATTTGCCATGTGAAAACCTTTAAGAATTTTCCCTTAGATTCATTGGAATGAACTATTTGAGTATACTACAGCAGGAGTATAAGCAATTGGACAGAAATTATTGCAGTTTTCTCAAGAAGGAAATGCTCATTAAGTAATCATCATCTTAGGGTTTGGTGCTGTGGTGTAGCAGGTAAAGCCGCCGCCTGCAGTGCCAGCATCCCATATGGGCACCAGTTCAAATCCCAACTGCTCCACTTCCATTCCAGCTCTGTGATATGGCCTGGGGAAAGCAGTAGAAGATGGTTTAAGTCCTTGGGCCCCTGCACCCATATTGGGGTCCTGGAAGAGCTCCTGGCTCCTGGCTTTGGATCGGCACAGCTCCAACCATTGCGGCCGACTGGGGAGTAAACAGGTGGATGGAAGATTTTCCTCTCTCTCTCTGCCTCTCCCTCTCTTTCTATGTAATTCTGACTTCTAAATAAATAAATAAATATATAATTCTTTAAAAAAAAGTAATCATCGGCTGGCGTCCTTGCTCAATAGGTGAATCCTCTGCCTGTGGCGCCGGCACCCCGGGTTCTAGTCCTGGTCGGTGTGCTGGATTCTTTCCTGATCGCTCCTCTTCCTGTCCAGCTCTCTATTATGGCCCGGGAGGGCAGTGGAGGATGGCCCAAGTGCTTGGGCCCTGCACCCACATGGGAGACCAGGAGAAGCACCTGGCTCCTGGATTCGGATCAGCACAGTGCACTGGCCACAGCGCGCCAGCCACAGCAGCCATTGAGGGTTGAACCAACGGAAAAGGAAGACCTTTCTCTCTATCTCTCTCTCTCACTGTCCACTCTGCCTGTCAAAAAAAAAAGTAATCATCTTTTTTAAAAAAATTTATTTAGTAAATATAAATTTCCAAAGTACAGTTTATGGATTACAATGGCTCCCCCCCCCCATAACTTCCCTCCCACCTGCAACCCTCCCATCTCCCACTCCCTCTCCCATTCCATTCACATCAAGATTCATTTTCAATTATCTTTATATACAGAAGATTGATTTAGTATATATTAAGTAAAGATTTCATCAGTTCGCACCCACACAGAACATAAAGTGTAAAATACTGTTTCAGTACTAGCTATAGCATTACTTCATATTGGACAACACATTAAGGACAGAGATCCCACATGAGGAGTAAGCACACAGTGATTCCTGTTGTTGACTTAACAATTTGACACTCTTGTTTATGGTGTCAGTAATCTCCCTAGGCTCTAGGCATGAGTTGCCAAGGCTATGGAAGCCTTTTGAGTTCGCTGATATCGATCTTATTCAGACAGGGTCATAGTCAAAGTGGAAGTTCTCTCCTCCCTTCAGAGAAAGGTACCTCCTTCTTTGGTGGCCCGTTCTTTCTACTGGGATCTCACTCGCAGAGATCTTTCATTTAGGGTTTGGTTTGGTTGTGTTTTTTTTGTTTTTTTTTTTGTTTTTTTTTTTTTTTGTTTTTTTGTTTTTTTGTTTTTTTTCGCCAGAGAGAGTGTTTTGGCTTTCCATGCCTAAAATATTCTCATGGGCTATTCAGCCATATCCGAATGCCTTAAGGGCTGATTCTGAGGCCCGAGTACTGTTTAGGACATCTGCCATTTTTTATTCTATCAGTTGGCATTAGCAAACGCTAGTCTTGTTTGTGTGATCCCTTTGACTCTTTGACCTATCAGTATGATCAATTGTGAACTGAAATTGATCACTTGGACTAGTGAGATGGCATTGGTACATTCCACCTTGATGGGATTGTATTGGAATCCCCTGGCACATTTCTAACTCCACCATTTGGGGCCTGCCGACCTACAAAATAATCATCATCTAAAAGGCCTCACTAAACATACAAAAATATACTCTAAATAGAAATAGACTTTTTAAAAAAAATCTCTGAAACTTCTTATAAAATTGAATTAATTGGATAAGAAACATTGTAGAACATGTCATTTTTTCATTGTGGTTAAGAAGAAACTGCATCTGTAGAATTTAAAAGAAGTCTTGATTAGGAATACCGTAAAATTAAAAAAAAAAAACACCTTAGTGGAAGTCAACAAATAAGTTAAATTAAAAAGGAAGCAGAGAATAGCAATTTGAAATTTAAAAATAAAAAGATTCTGTGAAATAACCCTGAAGATTTTTACTTAATGAAAAGGGAAAACTTTAAATAAAAAATTAAGAAGAGCTTTAATAGAAATCTGTTTCTATTAATGTGAATATGGCTACAGGTATAGGAAGAAAAAAATCCGTAAGTCATTGAAGAAATTGTAAGATAGTGAGAGTTTGGCCAAAATTTCACAAAACCTTGAGCCAAGAGAAACAAGGAAAAAAATTTATCCAAATTCTTTGGCATTTGCTAATCCTGGTGAAATGGATCTCTTTTTTTTCCTATATTTAAGGGGCAAACGCCAACCTTGGCATATCTAAGTAGAAAAATGCAATATTAGATTCATGGACTCAAATCCAGATCCACAAAGAATTATATACTCCTTATCAGAGTGTAACTCTTGGGCAGGAATTTGGTACAAAGGTTAAGAGACTGAATAAGATGTCCACAAACTCTTATCAATGAATTTACATGCTTGAATCAACTCTGCTCCTCTTTCTAACTTTCCTAGGATGCTATATGTACCCTAGGAGGCAGGCAGCAAGTAATGATTATAGTGGTTAGGTCCCTGATATGAAAGTGGGAAACTAGACTGAGTTTCCAGCTCCCAAATTCAGGGTGTTCCAGTGCAAACTGTAGTGGGCATTTGGCGAGTGAACTAATGGATTAAAGATTTTCTGTCTCTCTTTATGTGCATTTCATATAAATAAATATTGATAAAGAAGAACGTAGCTCTGGAAGAAAATAAGTCATCCCAGATGTGTAGGTGGGTGTTCAAGAAGGGCTGGAGGTAAGTTTTCTCAAAGCAACAATTTGCAGGTCATAGGCAGTCATGTGCTGAAGTGATGAGAAAAACTGGTTGGAATTTTTAAACCATCTCATTCAAGTTATCTAAGAGTTTCTCAAACAATTTTTAAAAGAGATTCATTATATATCTGGAAGGCAAAGTGAGGGAGAGAGAGAGAAAGAGGGAGAAGGATATGCCACCCACTGGTTCACTCCCCAAATGGCTGCAACAGCCAGGGTTGGGTCAGACTGAAGCCAGGAGCCTGGCACTCAGTCTAGGACTCCCAAGTGAGTAGCAGAGTCCTAACCACTTGGGCCACATTGTGTTTCTTTCCAGGACCAGATGCCTGCATTTCAGGTGGTAGCTTAGCCTACTGAGCCACAATGCTGACCCCCAACAAGAAAGCTTAAGTCAGTATCTTGAAGAAATTTGAAGTCCAAAAGGGAAGTATGATGTTAGATGTTGTTTTTCCCAACATGCTGACTGCTCACTCAAAGCTGTTACTGAGAAGATGAAAACCTAAGTAGAAGTCCTTTCCTTTCATGGGATTGGGTGTGCATAGACAACAATTGGGAATCACATCTGCCCATGAGTCAAGATTCTGGTAAAGAGCAAAGGCTTGGGGACCTAAAAGTTCACAACATATAATTAAGATTGAACTGAAGATAAACCAGAGTCAAGGCCAGTTGTGATAATTTCAAATGCTGATTGTACTAATTAGATTTGTCATCTGCCTCCCAGATGGAAACAATTCCTCTCTGGAGAAATTTTAACATCATCTAGTTCAAGATATGTCTAAAAATTTCACAAGCAATATTTAACTTACAAACACGAACCACTAGGTGTAACCAACTTTTAAGGAAAACAGCAACATAGAAAATAAAAGAGCCATACAACACACACAGACACACACACACACACAATACACACAAAACAAAGAACGATGATTGATTTTAGGAGACTTGAAATATTCCATGGAAATGTATATTATGAAAAACCTATGTGTGGATTTCAAAAATCTTTTGTAACAAAATAAACTTATCTTTGAATTCCATTTTCTGTGAACTTTTTGAAACGTTCCATAGCCAAGATTGTAAAACACAAAATGGAGACTTTGGGTACAGAAACAGAAATATATACACAAAAATTGCATAGATCTGTTACAAGTGCGTGAGGCAATCACTGAAGGACTGGGAATAAAGACACTAACCTAACTTTGGAAATTAGTGATGTTTGTAGGACTAAAATCACAGAGACTTTGCAGAAACACTGTTCTCTATACTTCTGTCATCTGCTCTGCACTGCACTCTGTGATGTTCACTGTACGCTGATAAATTTGTTCCCAAGTAGGGCACGGATGAACAAGTAGAAAACTCCTATAAATTCATCCTGAAATTGAACAATTAAGTCAATGGGTAGCAGCAGGCAGCCAGATTCTCAATGGTCGGACATGCTGTGACAGAGAGAAAAGGAATGGTTCATGTGGTCATGGCTAAGAGTTGGATGTGTAGTATTAATTCATGCTTCTTTAAGGTAGATATCTAATCTGTGATAAGCCATATTAGTCATATATGTCTTTGATATGCTGCAGTGAGAATGGTACGTTTCTTCTCTTGTCTTTCTTCCAAAATGCATAGCCCCAGTCCAGTTATATGGAAGTATTGCACCTGAGGGACATTCTACAAAATACCTGACTGGCAATTATCAGAATGTTAAATATAGGTCATCAAAAATGTACATTCTGAAAAACTGTCACTCTAAAGACAAATCTTAGAGACACAATGATTATAACAAAAAAGCACACAGTAGGAAATACTGAATTTAATATGAATTTAGTTAACAATGTATAAATATTGTTTCATTCATTATAGTAAATTTACCATTCTAAATTTAGGGGAATTACGGTGGAAAACACTGAGTAGGAGGTATATGGAAACTTATGTACTATCTCCGTAATATTTTAAGTTTACTTAAGAATACAATAAACATAAAACCATTCAAATTAGCACCCAAAATGAATATAATTCTTAGTATATATATATATATATATAAAATATATACAAAATCTAAATGGGAAAGATAACAAAATACCAATGAAAGAAATGAAACAACATAAATTAGAATGTGAATAGAATATATGAGAATATCATTTGATCACATATAAATGCCAAAAATATACTTATGTTGAACATTTCTTAACTGGCTAGAATTACAATTACAATCCTTTAAGTGATTAAATTATATGTACCAAAAATAGTTGTTTTCTTAAAAATTTTTTATTTATTTGAGAAGTATAATTACAGACAGTGAGAGGGAGAGACAGAGAGAAAGGTCTTCTATCTACTGGCTCACTCCCCAAATGGCCACAACCACTGGAGCTGCACCGATCCAAAGCCAAGAGCCAGGAGCTACTTCCTGGTCTTCCACGTGGGTGTGGGGGCCCAAGCTCTTGTGCCATCTTCTATTGCTTTCCCAGGCCTTGGCAGACAGCTGGATCAGAAGGGGTGCAGCCGGGACTTGAATGGGCACTACAGGTGGTGGATTAACCTACTGTACCACAGTGCTGGGCCCCCCAAAAAGTTTTAAACTCACTAAAACCAACAAACACAGTTAGATGTGAAAAGTCTTCTTCCAAAAATCAGGAATAAGGTAGCTATATTCACTTCCACCACAATTTAACAATATATTAGAAGTCATGGAGGCCGGCGCTGCAGCTCACTAGGTTAATCCTCCACCTTGCGGTGCTGGCACACCGGGTTCTAGTCCCGGTTAGGGCGCCAGATTCTGTCCCGGTTGCCCCTCTTCCAGGCCAGCTCTCTGCTGTGGCCAGGAAGTACAGTGGAGGATGGCCCAAGTTCTTGGGCCCTGCACCCCATGGGAGACCAGGATAAGTACCTGGCTCCTGCCATCGAATCAGCGCAGTGTGCCGGCCGCAGTGCGCCAGCTGCAGCGGCCATTGGAGGGTGAACCAACGGCAAAAGGAAGACCTTTCTCTCTGTCTCTCTCTCTCTCACTGTCCACTCTGCCTGTCAAAAAAATAAAAATAAAAAATAGAAGTCAGGGAAAATAAAGCAAGATACAATGGATGTATGAAGATGATTCATGGATGACAGTATTATATAAATACAATGTCTAAAGCACTACAGATAATCTGTGAAGTTTAAAACCGCAAGTGAGAGACCTGCACTGCAAACTGATAATGACTGAGTTTAATGCCCAACTTTGGTTCCTGACTCAGCTTCCTGGTAATACAAATCCTGGGAGGTGCTCTAATGGCTCAATAGTCAGATTCTTGCCACTTGTGGGATACATGGACTATGTTCCCAGCCCCTGGCATTGACGTGGGCCAATTCTGATTGCAGTGGGCATTTGGGGAATGAACTAATATAAGGTAGATCCCTCCCCACTTTTCTCTCTCTCTTTCTGTCTGCCTCCCCATCTGTCTCTTAAATAAAATACATAAGTAAAACTTTTAAAAATATTTATGTGAAGTCAGCAAGGATGCTGTAAGCAAAAGCAACAAAAAGAATGTTTTTCACATAGTTATCCTAATCACATGGACTGTGACACATCTTGAAATAGGAACATTGTGAGAGTGAAGAATAAATCAGATTTCATCAGAAAGGTGTTGTTAGGAGAAATTTTAATGGTATTACTTATTTGAGACTAAATATACATGGGTTGATACATTTTTTGCTCTGTTCTAATCTTTAATATTGAGGGAAATGTGCTCTTTTGTTTATTAGTTTCTTTTGGACATGAATCAAAGAACTAAAAATACCATTTTTGATTCCATAAAAAAGTACATGTACCAAGTAAACCTAATTTTTCTCTAATAAGTTTTAAAAATAAAACAAAAACTATTTTCAGAGGATAAAAATCCAAATTCATTTCATTTGAAATAAGAACCAGAGATACTTTTTCACTAACATTGCACATTTTTTTAAAAAAGGATATCAAATGCACTGATAATGTAAAGCAATGAAAATCCAAGAATTCTACTTGTAGAAAGAAATTTCATTATGTCTATGAAGACGATATCAAGTACCAAATATTCAGAAATTTCTCCTTTACACATATGGCCAAGCAAAACTCAGACAGCTCTGTATGAAGACATTCCCAGGTATTTATAGCACCATTAATTGCAGTGAAGAACAAAATTCCTGAACTAAACTTCATCAACAGAAAGATACTAACTCATAAAATTAGCATCATCTTACTATAAAAATACTAAAACTCTCTCTACATACCAGTACAGAGACATCCTAAAAGACTGAATTTAAGTAGCAGATGAGGAAACAAGCTATGCTATCATTCATAACAGTTTATATAAAAATATATACTTTGTTGGGATATGTTATACCGACTTTATTACATCCCCACACATTCTCTGACAGTGGGTGTGGAAATGCTTTGTGACTTGCTTTTAGCGAGTGGACAACGTATAGTTTCTAGATCTAGATAAGAGGACATTGTGTTTTCTAGTTGCTCTCATGGCCCACATAATCTAGAGGAAGCCAGCTGCCATGTCATAAAGACATTCAAGGTCACAGAAAGGTTCAAGTTTTGAAATATTGGTAAACTGCCATTTTCAACAGGATACCCATGTGAGTCCAAAAATAAATTTATCAAAAATGGGAACTCCATTAATATAATGAACTATATTAACAATTAAAGTTCAGTATGAGATAATTTAAAAATTGACAAGCTGGAATTAAAAGGCAGCTCTACTGCCCTAGTAATATTGGTGTACAGATTTAAAATGTGAAATTGTACATAAAAACAATAAAACTGAAAATTCAAGAATCTTAATTTCTCATTTTAAAATATTTAATGCTTATTTATTTGATAGGCAGAGAAACAGAGAGCTTGAGGTAGAGGAAAAAGAGAAAGAGAAAGAGAAAGAGAAAAAGAAGGGTCCCTAACCACTGTTTGACTGCCCCAAAAGCCTGCAATGTCCAGGACTGAGCTGAGTCAAAGCCAGAAGGGTAAAGTCAATTCAGATTCCCTAGGTGGGTGGCAGGAACCCAGGTACTTGAGACATCACCACTGCTTCTCAGGGTCTGCATTAGCATGAAGCTGGAGTCAGAAGCCATAGCCAGATTCAAGCCCTGGTACTTGATATGGGATGTGGGCATTTCAACTGGTATTTTAACTGCCAAGCCAAATTTCTGCCCTAATTTCTCATTTTTAAACAGAATTAAAGAAGTAGACAGATGAAATGGCTTCTTTGGGAGGCATTAGATTTAAATGAATTGAAAAGTTTGGTACATGTGTGAAATGTACATTAAAACTGTGCTTTATTTACTTTAACTATATGGTCTCTTCTTTCTGCTGAAAATCCAATATATGTGTGTTTGGACTGCACAAGTGTTAGAGAGCAGTGCTAAAAGGATTTTAATACAGCCTGGCACACTGCCTTACAGAAAAGCCACAGTGCTGCAATCGTTTGATTTATTTAGGAATTCCTGCATGGATGGACTTTGGCGTGGTTTGGAATATTTTGTTAGTGCAAATTGTGGGTTAGTAAACATCATTGCACACATACTTTTGCTTGGAAGTCCTGAAAAGGACTACTTTAGAAACTGTATTAAATTTTGATAGATTCTGCCAAAATGACCTCCCCAATAAATGCATCAAGTCATTCTTTCATTCAACTTTATGAAATACCAAATGTCTTTTTCAGCATTGTTTGTGACTGTTTATGTTTAGGTTTAGAATGGCTAGTTGAAAGTTGCACCTTATTTTTAAAATTGTTTTTGCCCAGATTCCTTCAAATATCAAAACTGGATTGATTTTAGCAATTTTTTATGTATTAGCAATTTAAATTTCTTTTATATATTACTTCTTTATACTGGAGCATTTTTATTGGTAGTTTATTTTTTCCTGATTAATTTATGGGAATTTCTTACATTTTAAAGATGTCAATACTCTTATTTATTATAAACGTTTACCCTAGCCATGTCATACACCTAATTTTGCTTTTGGCAATATGAAACTTTTAAATTTAATATAGCTATGTCAATCATTCAGTTATAGTTTTCATAGAAGCTTTGGATAAAATTAAGATGTGCTGACCTGGTGATGGCCTTCCTGACCAGAGTTTGTTTGAAGGGAGGCCATTTCTGCTACATTATCAGAGTCTTGGCAGCAAATCAGAACTAGAAGTTCGTAAGGTTCGAGGACTTGAAAGTTTGCTTTTCACTCTGGCCTCAGAATCAGCCCTAAAGGCATTCGGATCTGGCTGAAAAGCCCATGAGAGTATTTCAGGCATGGAAAGCCAACACACTCTGGCAAAAAGATCTCTGTGAGTGAGATCCCAGTGGAAAGAACAGGTCTTCAAAGAAGGAGGTACCTTTCTCTGAAGGGAGGAGAGAACCTCCACTTTGACTATGACCTTGTCTAAACAAGATAAGAATCGGAGAACTCAGAGGGCTTCCATAGCCTTGGAAACTCATGACTGGAGCATAGGGAGATTACTGATGCCATAGACAGGAGTGTCAATTGGTAAAGTCAACAACAGGAGTCACTGTGCACTTACTCCTCATGTAGGATCTCTGTCCTTAATGTGCTGTACATTGAGATTTAATGCTATAACGAGTACTCAAACAATATATTTCACTTTGTGTTTCTATGGGGGTGCAAACTGTTGAAATCTTTACTTAATGCATACTAAACTGATCTTCTGTAAAAAAAAAAAAAAAAAAGAAATTATCAACTCCCAACTTGACTCTCACTGGGATTAAACATGACAATAGGTCTGATCTGATTTCATCATCACTTAAAAAAAATCATCTATTATTTTTCACTTTATGTTTCTGTGTGGGAGCAAACTGTTGAAATCCTTACTTAATGTATACTAAGCTGATCTTCTGTATATAAAGAGAATCGAAAATGAATCTTGATGTGAATGGAAGGGGAGAGGGAGTGGGAGAGGGGAGGGTTGTGGGTGGGAGGGACGGTGTGGGGGGGAAGCCATTGTAATCCATGAGTCGTACTTTGGAAATTTATATTCATTAAATAAAAGTTAAAAAAAAAGTTTGCTTTTGTCAGAATTCCATTGCACCATTGAACTCCCACATCAGTGAAGAAGCTCTCTTAGGGTTGTCATAACAGGCAGCTGGGGAAGAGCTCCACAAAATGAAGAGAGCTAGTTCCTAATGGAGAGCTCTGGGATGGAAAGGACTCAATGAACAGGGACCGGAGCAGACAAATAGTAAATAAACAATGCTTATTTCTCAGTTGGCATAGGCAGGGATTTGTAAAGTCTGCATCTGATCAAAGTAACTATTCACTCTATTGACAAGACAGCAGAGTCCTTAAGACATAACTGTGGAAGCTAACATTTTAAACAATGTTTGCTTGATGTGTGGTTCATTTGGGTATGGGATGATGAAGTGGATATACCTTTGATAGTATTACTCTGTAATAGATATTGTAGATGTGGGGGCTGGCACTGTGGTATAGCAGGTAAAACTGCTGCCTTCAGTGCCAGCATCCCATATGGGCACTGGTTCGAGTCCTGGCTGCTCCACTTCCAATCTAGCTCTCTGCTATGGCCTGGGAAAGCACCTGCATGGGAGACCCAGAAGAAGCTCCTGGCTCCTGGCTTCGGATCGGCACAGCTCTGGTTGTTGCAGCCAACTGAGGAGCGAACCAATGGATGGAAGACCTCTCTCTCTCTCTCTCTCTCTCTCTCTCTCTCTCTCTGCCTCTCCTCTCTCTATGTCACTCAGACTTTCAAACAAATAAATAAATCTTTAAAAGAAGATATTGTAGATATGGGGGCTGGCATTGTGGCACAGCAGGTTGAGCCGCCACCTGCAACACCAGCATTCTATATCAGAGCACTGATTGGAGTCCTGGTTGCTCTGCTCCTTTTCTAGCTCCCTGCTAAGCATCCAGGAAGCACAAGATGGCCCAATGGGACTGTGTGGGAGACCAGATGGACTTCCAGATTCTGCTTTGGCCTGGCACAGCACTTGCCGTGGGTATTATTTGTTGGGGGGGTGGTGAACCAGTTGATGGAAATGTTCTCTCTCTCTCTCTCTCTCCAGCTTCTTCACTGCCTTTCAAAATAAATAAACCTAAAAAGAGAGCTCTAGATCATATGCTTTGGTTTGTGATACAGAACACTCTGCTCACTGTTCCTAAGTTACTCAGCTATTATTGTGCATTGCACTTTCAGATACATGTAATTCTGCCTGGGAAGTTTCATAAAAGTCTGGTAGGGATTTATAGCGTAATGGAAGGAGAAAAGACATTTTTGCAATAGTGAATTCTCCCTTACTGGAATATGGTCTCTCTAAGTTCACTGAGGTCCTTTTTTATGACTTGCAGGAAAGCTTCATAGTTTTCCTTCTTCACTCACACATGATGATTTTTTTGTTGTAATGTTAATTCTACAATGGTTTTCTATGTGTACTGAACTTTTTCCACAAGTTTTTCCTTCATATTTTCTGTTATAAATATGACACACTCATGAGAAAACTGTCTATGAGTATTAGTTTTCTTCCAAAAATTTTATGATCAATAATTGTACATATTCGCCTTGCGGCACCAGCACACCGGGTTCTAGTCCCGGTCAGGGCGCCGGATTCTGTCCCGGTTGCCCCTCTTCCAGGCCAGCTCTCTGCTATGGCCCGGGAGTGCAGTGGACGATGGACCAAGTGCTTGGGCCCTGCACCCCATGGGAGACCAGGTTCAGAAGCACCTGGCTCCTGGCTTTAGATCAGCATGGTGCACCGGCCGCAGCGCGCGGGCCGCGGCGGCCATTGGAGGGTGAACCAGCAGCAAAGGAAGACCTTTCTCTCTGTCTCTCTCTCTCACTGTCCACTCTGCCTATCAAAAAAAATATAATTGTACATATTTAGTGGCTATAGTGCCGCATTTCAATACACGCATACAATGTATATTGATCAAATTAAGGCAATCAAAATTTCTCCTTCATTGACATTACCACATGATGGGAGATTTAGAGTGACTTCCTTCCATTAGTTCATTAAATACATATACCAGATTAGTGTGAACTAGAGTCACCCACCATGCTGTGTAACACTAGCAAGTTACTGCTTCTATGTCACTCTGGTCCGGTACCATTAGCCAAACTCCCTCTCTTCCCCTCTGCCCTCCAAACATCTAGTGAATCAGTTTTAATGCTGGACACTTTGGTAAGTTCAGATAGGAAAGATTGATTTCTTCCATCCAGGAGATTCTGATTCAATAAACATCACTCGAGTAAACCAGCTTCATCCTAGAAATTTTCAGGTTAAAACAAAATCAAATGTTTATGATGAACTGCTACATTTTTCTCTCCAGTAAGATGAAGTATTTTATTTATTTATTCTGACTTACTCATGTTGAATGTCTTAATGTTTCTGGACTTATCTATGGAAATTTGGGACAGGCAGTTCAGTTTTCTTGGCCTTAGAGTCTTCTTGAATAACATTTCATAGGGTTAACTACATAACATCAACATATTTTTTTATCATGAAATGTTAATAATTTTATACTTCTTCAGATCACTGAGGCCACATATTTTTCAAGTGAAACCCAGATGAAATATGGAGAAATAAATTAAGATTACCATCTTGAACTTTTTATCCTGTGAGTCCTTAAATATGATAATATTTTGTTAATAATCTATTAAATCACAATTGTAATGTAGATTCATCTATGCTAAAATTTGGGATAAGTGGGCTAGGTTTAAATCAAACTCTATCTTGTGCCTCAGTTTCTTATCTACAAAATATGGGTAATACATAATTTCTCTATCAAAGGGATTTGTGGTATAATTCAATAATTTAATATGTTGATATTGATACACAGGGGTCTTCAAAATGTTTGTGGAAAATGTTTTATACGAGTACTATGTATGGACTTTAAACCTTCTGTACCAAATAAACCCACCTTTTAATTTCATTTTCTATAACTTTTTATATTACATGTACATACTTCTCAAAGGAGGTGAGCACATGTGAGTTCAATATACAGAACTTTTTATTTTCTTACATTAAATATACTTAAATACTTGTGATGTTAAGTTAAAATGGTTTAACATGAAACTATGCTCTTTCCAAAAATATTTGTTAGAAAAAGATTCTCCACAACAATGATTTATATTTATTTGATGATGAGAGCTGAACATTAAATTTATTGTTACTGAGCATCTTGGTTTCATTGAAGTATAAAAAATACAATATAGTTATATATGTAATTAGATCAGGAAATTACATGAATCAAATAAAAACCCTATCTTTTGGACCAGAAAAAAAGCAAGGGACACATAGGCAGCCTAGATCAGTTGCTGTCTAAAGAGAGGAGCCCTTTATGGTAGAACAGCAACTTAATATAGGTCCCTGAAGGAATCCCCAAGGAAGATCTTGCAAGAACAAAAAGGGGCCTGCAAACCTATCACCAGTGCTGTAAACTGAGAGCCTGGACTGGAATCTGAATAACCACCAAACACAGCAAAAACTCGCTTATCATGAGAATTCCTCCATATGTCTCAGATTTTCCTGAAAAAAATAAGAATTTGTGTAGTGCTGCACATCCTCCTAGTATTTGGAACTAGGGAATCTGTTAGCATTGAGTTCAATGTTAAAACATAGCCCAAGAGCATGTCAGCCTCAAGCCCAGAGAAGATCAAAGACATGGCTGCTGAGGCACAGGGTATTGTTGGTGAGGTTATGAAGTGAGCTCATTCTTACTGAAGCAGAGGCCAGAGCCACCTTAACATGAATCTTGATGAAATCTGAATGATCAACTTCTTCCCTTAGCTGCCAGATATCAGAAAGAGGTCATGTTGTCTGGGAAAAACCAAACAGCATTACACTTGAAAGGCCTCTCTTGTATACACAAAGCCCAATGTAAAATGAAACATTTCAAAAGGCAAGGAACAGAAAGATTGATCCTTTGATCTAGAAAATAAATCAACGAGTAGAAAGTAGCTACTATATAGGTTTTTATGAAATTCCAGTGGGGAAAAAAGAAAAAACAATAGATTTTTTAAAAATGTAGTTTCTTTTCCCTTATTCCTCCTGTTAACTGCAACTAAAGACCCTGAAAATTATACATAAATGAAATTATAGGACTGGAAAACATGGTGAAATTAAGAAGCGACATGGTGATAAGCTCCTTTGGTCTTCTCTTTATTAAACATGCCATTTTGGATATGAACCAGATTTGAATTTCTAAAGATGATGATAACTGGGAAACATTAACAAGTATAGTATAGGTATAGGCAAAGTCCCCAACAAAAGTTTATCTTTTTGCAAAAGAGGAAGAAAAGAGATGGCCTAGGAAGGCACAATGCTCTCAGATAATAGCTAGTCTTCTTCAGCTAAACACTCCAGAAACACCTTGGTTCCACTGTGACCTAATAACAGTTGTCACTTGGAAATCGCAGACTTCCATACTGGCTATGGTACAACATAGCCCCTGTGCCAGGCCAGGGTTGTGTTAGAGGAAGGCAAGTAAGGAGAACAGTTTCATCTCTGCCAGACCACAATGAGCCATCCTCCTCTGTGTCTAGGAGATTATGCTGCACCCTGGATCTCAGTCCCCACCCAGGGGTAAACCTCTCCCCGTCTCTGCTGGGATGGGAAGCCTAGCAAAACATCATGACTTTCACCATCCCCTACCATAGGAAGTTCATGCTTCACCCACCCACCCCTCCCATGTGTAGTCTGTGTGGGAGCAGCAATAAATCACTCTACCCTCTCCCAGCCAGGGAAGTATCAGTACAAACGGAAGCCAAAGGGAGAACCTGAACTTCCACCATGTCATGGCTGTAATGGTGTGCCACCTTCCTGCTTCACCTGTGAGAGTGATGTTAGATCAGTTAAAACAGGATATTAAACATTTAAGTTAAACATTTAAGTATGATTCAGCGATTCATGTTAGAACCCTAACATGTCCAGGTTTCAATTTTTGAAAATTCACCAACATCTAAGAAGCAGGAAGACTTTTAACAAAAGGAAAAAAAATGCAAATTGATAGATGTCGAAGGACACGGATATTAGAATTATCTGAAAAATATACTTTATTTATTTATTATGCTTTATTTATGCTTTTTATTTTATTTATTATGCTTTAACAAATAATCGTGAACATACTTGAAACAAAGGTAAAAATTGAATATCTCAGTAATATGTTTATATATGTCTAGTTGCATATGTATTATATGTATATATACATATATATGCATATACATGATATATATACATACATAACAAATAATCATGAACATACTTGAAACAAAGGTAGAAATTGAATATCTCAGTAATATATCTACATATATAACTGAGATATTCAAATTATATATAACTATTCAATTATATGTATATCTATTATATATGTATATAATATGTAAATGTAACACACACATATACTACATTATAATATATAATATTATATTAATAAATTATATATAATGTAATATATAATATATATGCATATATTACTGAGATATTCAATTACATCTATATAATTGTTCAATTATATGTATATATGTGTATATAGAATATATAGAATAGAATATATAGAATATATATTTTATATATTACCTAAAGAAGAACTAGCTTTCTCTATTGAATTCCTCCCAAAACCAGGTCCTCTTTCTACTGACAAGTGTCACTGTATTAAAATCTCTTTAGGTGGGTGTATTTCTAGAATTATTTTTAGTTAACCTAGATTATTTTGTGCCAATTATCTTAATTACTCTCCTTTTTATAGTCATAATGTCTACTAAGGAGAAAAAGAGACTTTTTTTCCTCTTCAGTTATATGTGAACTATTCTTACGTATTTGCTTTTCTGTGTAGTTTTAGAACTAGTTTTTCAAGATGTAAGCAAAATCTATAGATCTGAGAAGAACTGGTAACTTCAAAATCTGTGCTCATTAAATAAAACATTTCTTTGGAAAAAAACTTTTAGTCTTGGGGCCGGTAAAAGCAGCAGAAGATGGCCCAAGTTCTTGGGCCACTCTACCCATGTGGGAGACCTGGAAGAAGCTGATGGCTCTGGCTTTGCATCAGCTCTGCTCTGGCCATTGTAGTCACTTGGAAAGTGAACCACCGGATGGAATAGCTCTTTCTGTGTCTTTCTCCCTCCCTCTCTCTCTGTAACTCTGCCTCTTAAATAAATAATTTTTTAAAAAATATTTAATCTTGTTTTCTAAGAGCATAGCATATCTAGCTCTCCAGTATTTTCTGTAAAATTTATTTGAAACAAAACAATGCATTTTAGATATTTACTTTTGTAAAGATTTCTTTATTTGCAAGGCATAGTGGGGGGGGAGAGATCTTCCATTTGCTGGTTCAGTCACCCAATGGCCGCAACAACCAGGGCTGTGACAGGCTGATGCCAAGAGCCAGGAACTCCATCCAGGCCTCCCATCTAGGTGGCAGTGACCCATGTACTTGGGCCACCTTCTGCTGCTTTCCCAAGTGCATCACCAGGGAGTCTGATTGGAAATTGGAGCAGCTGGCACTCAGACTGGTGCTCATATGGATGCCAGGGTCACAGGTGGTGTCTTAACCCACTGTGCCATGATGTTGGTCTCCATCTCTCCAGTTATTAATGTCTTCAAGAAAGTCTTATAATTTCCCACACCAAGAAGTTGCATATCTTTGCTACTGTATATTCATTCAAAATCTACATATAGGCATATGATATTCAAGCTACAAAAATCAAGGGCAATGAGAAAATCTTTAGAGTTCTCCCTCTCCCTAGAGTCTGATCTTTTTGAGGAACAAAGATAAGAATTAAAGAGAAGTTGTCATCAGAATCCACGTAAGCAAAAAACCCTGCCAACCTTTAAATATATACCCAATGAAATGCATAAAAAACAAAGGGAAATAGAAGTATTTCGCAAACAAATAATAATCAAGTGAACTCATCAGCAGCATTTCTGCATTCTAAGAAATGTCAAAAGCAGCTCATTAAAGTGCATAAAAACGATACATGTCAGAAAGTCACCAATGTGTAAAGAAAAGATCATTGCAAAATGAAGGAATAGAAGTAAAATAGCATTGTTTATCCTCTATTTGCATAGCTTATGCAACATTTTGGAGAAAATATGTGCTGGACAGCCACAGATTTTAAGATACGTTTATCCTAACAAATCATAATTAGACTACTAAAGAGCTTTCCATAAATACTCATTCTCCAACCAGCAATATCATTCCTTACTGTGTTTACAAGGGATTTGACCTGGTCACCTTCCATTTTTTTTTTCCTAGAAAACAATAGTATGCAATCATCTATTGCTAAATTTTTCCTTCCTAGGAATCAATGACAAAACCAATATATTAAGAATTCACAAATATTTGTAAATTAACAATGCATTTTAGATATTGCAGAGGTCAAGGAAAATTCAAGATAAAAGTGAGAAAATAAATTGAACTGATAAGGAATGAAAATATGATAGACCAAAATTTGTAAAGTGCAGTTAAACTGTATCAGTTGGGAAATTCATAGCTTCAAATTTCTAAATCGGAAAGAAGAAAGGTTTAAAATGATTGAGGGAAGCTTACATTGTAATGACATGAATTTATAATATCAAACTCCCACAAATAAAACACTTTAATACAGCACCTTCCCAGGTAAATTCTATTAAATCTTTCCTTTAAAAATATTTTTGTTTGAATTTTATTTGAAAGGCAGACACAAAAGGAGATCTTCTACCCCCCAATCACTTCCTGAAAGCTTCAAGAGCCAGGTGTGGACCAAGTCAAACTCAGGGGCCTGGATCTCAATCCGGTTCTCCCTGGTGGGTTGCAGGGACCCGGCCATTGGAGCAATCACCTGCTACCTTCAAGGATGCAATTAACAGAAAGGTAGACCAGGGAGCAGAGCTGGGACACAAACCCAGTCATTCTTTTTTTTTTTTTTTTTTTTTTTTTTTTTTAATTTTCATTTTTGACAGGCAGAGTGGACAGTGAGAGAGAGAGAGAGAGAGACAGAGAGAAAGGTCTTCCTTTGCCGTTGGTTCACCCTCCAATGGCTGCCGCGGCCGGCGCACCGCGCTGATCCGAAGGCAGGAGCCAGGTACTTATCCTGGTCTCCTATGGGGTGCAGGGCCCAAGCACTTGGGCCATCCTCCACTGCACTTCCCTGGCCACAGCAGAGAGCTGGCCTGGAAGAGGGGCAACCGGGACAGAATCCGGCGCCCTGACCGGGACTAGAACCTGGTGTGCCGGCGCCGCAAGGCGGAGGATTAGCCTAGTGAGCCGCGGCGCTGGCCCACAAACCCAGTCATTCTGATATGGGATGGCGTCATTACATCTGGCATCTTAACTGCTGAACCAGACACCCCCTCTCTATCAAGTCTTTAAGAAGTAATTAATACCAATCTTACACAAAATCTTTCTGAAAAAGAAGACTGAAAACATACTACATCGTTTTAAGAGAGTAAAACATCCTATACAAAAATCTGGAAAGGGCATTACAAGAAGTGGAAAATACTAGTGAGTGCCCCTTTTGAACAAAAATATAAAAATTCCTTAACAAAATCTTAGGAAATAATTTAGTGAAATAGTAAAAGAAAAATGCATCCTATCCAAGTGGAATTGATCCTAGGAACGCACATTTGCTTTACATTGAAAAATCAGTTAATATGCGGCCGCGCGCCTCTGCCACCCCCAGGGACCCGGCGAGGAGGAGCAGGGCGCCAGCCAGCCCTGTGCCCGCCGGGAGGAGCCGCCGCCTTCGCTGCCCGACGGCTTTGAGCAGTTCTGCTTGCTGCTTCGCGGTGGCCAGCACACTCGGGGCTCTGCCTTTTGCGGGAAGAGGATGGAGCTGGGGCCGCCAGGGCCGGAAGATGCTGGCGGAACCCGGCCAGGTCGAAGCCCTGGGCGGCCTCTCGGTCCCCTGCCCAGGCTGCTGCCATCCCCAGCTCAGACACATGCGATTGCCTGTTCCCACCAGCCCCCTACTTCACGTTTGTGCTTTGTTTTGGGGGGCGTTTTAAGTAACTATTTAAAAGAAAGCAAGGGGTGCCTCAGTCTAGAATCAGAGCCGCGGCCAAGTGCGGGGCTTTGGCAGAATCCCGAAGGCCTGAGCGGATGCCAGGGCCTGGTAGGGGTGCCACTTAGCTGCTGCGGCCCTGGCCCTGCCCTGAGGTTGGGGTTGGGGGCTGAGGCCACACCCACCTCAGGGTTGATCTCCTTGCCTTATGTCCCCGTCAAGAGTTCCAGCAAGAAAAAAAAAAAAAAAAAAAAAAAAAAAAAAAAAAAAAAAAACACCTCGAAATGGAGTGAAAATGCCCTTAAAATATGACAGCACTGAAAGATGAAATGGTGTATATCAAGAGCAAAGAATGCATAGATAGCTCTAAATCACAGATGATCTTCATTTAAGCAAATAAAGCAAAAATAATGTCATAGTATTAAAAATATTCCCAAGATTTTTAAAAAGTAACCTGTTGACTACAAACTTTATTTCATCACTAAATAATGCAAAAATAATTTCAAGTATGACATATTCTTAAGTTTTGAGTTTTGATGATAAAGAATATGTCATAAACATGTATACATAAAATGTGAATGTTATTTTATGCTTACTATTTATTCTATTATGTACTTAGTGTAAGACTAATTTTATAAGTATAAAATAAACTGAAAGTACATCATTGGGGCATGCACGGTGGTGTAGCAGATAAAGCTGCTGCCTGCAGTGCCATCCCATATGAGTGCCAGTTGGAGTCCTAGCTGCTTCACTTCTGATCCAGCTCTCTGCTATGGCCTGGGAAGGCAGTGGAGGATGGCCCAAGTCCTTCAGCCCTGCACCCGCATGGGAGACCCAGAAGAAGCTACTGGCTTTAGCTCGGCATAGCTCTGGCCATTGTGGCCATTTGGAGAGTGAACCAGCAGATGGAACACCTCTGTCTCTCTCTGCCTCTACCTCTCTGTATAAATAAATAAATTTCAAATAAAAAAATAAATCCTTAAAACAAAGTAGATCATTGTAAAAATTAAAATAAAGAATAAGAAAGGATGGAGGAGGGATGGTGTTAGCATGAGTAGGGTGGGAAGGATCACTCTGTGCCTAAATACGTATATATGACAAATATGAAATTTTTCACTTTAAAAATTAAGTAAATTTTAAAATAAAATATTAAAAATGTGACTGTTTTCAGGGTAAATTGATATACTCCTGCTTTATTATTCAGGCTCCTATTAATGTGTAAAGAAAATAAAAAGACATTTATGGTTAGACAAAGTCAGAACAGATTATAAAAAATGCTCTACCTGACTCAGGGTGTACTACCTGAAAATATGAGATCTGAAATAGAGAAGTTGTGTTGATAAGAGAGCATACACCCTAATTTGATATATTTTGTATCATTGTCTCTGTGATGGCTACTCCACACATTTAAAATCACTCAATAGATGTTTCTGAGCACCAATATATAGGGACCACAATAGCATACTACAATGCTAGTACTGACAGAGATAGTGAACAGGGTCAAGTGGAAGGTTCTTGAGAAAAGCCCCGAGGATTAGTTGTAGCTGTGATTGGTCCTTGGCCTGCACTGACTTCACAAGGACCAACTGCCATCAAGTACAAATTCATGCTTTGCCACTGGACCATTTCTTGCTCTGACTTCATAAGCAGCTCTATGGTTACGGAATTCCACACTCCTATATAAGTGGCTGCCCAGCCCAGGTTTTTGTCCATTTTGCCAGGGAGCTAGTGCAGTGACCTGAGTGATTTGGACCCGCTTTTGCGATTGGTGGTGGTGGTGGTGCGATTTTGCTTATTTGTTTGTCTTTTGTTCTGTTTATCCTTTTCCCCATGCTGTGTTAGTTTGTTTTTTTTCCCACCCATTTGTTGTTTTGCCCATTTTGTCTTTGTTTGTAGTTTTATGTCATTTTTGGCTTCCCCCACCTTTAGTTAAGCAGTGTTGGTAGATTTCATAGTGTTAGAATAGTTATTTAGAGTTCGTTTTTTGAAAATTTTTCTGGTTGTTGTGTTCTGTTTTGTTTAGAGAGTATTTATTCTTGCCGTTGCATTTCATTAGAGTAGTTAGTGTAGATAGTTTGATATAGTCATTTTCATAGAGAGTCCCCTTGTTGTCCCTTTTTCCTTTTTAGATATCATAGTAAGGATAAGTCATTAGTTAGTATTTGTGTACATATAAGTTAGAGAGTGTAGAGAGCGAGTGTAGTGAGTGCCATCACAATGGAAAGCCGTGACAGCAAGGAGGCTGCAGACAGACCTCGGCCTGAGCTCCAGCTGCTGTCCGTCCTGGGCTACGGCAGCTTCAGCGTTGTGTTTCTGGCCCGCCAGGAGTCCAGACAGCAGAATGTAGCTGTCAAAGTGTTCCGGCAAGATGTCTGCGACCCCTTTAACATCAAGCAGACGCAGAAGGAAGCTGGCATCATGCAGCTGCTCAACCACGAGAACATCCTGCAGCTGCTAGAGGTCTGTCATGTCCGGGGTCACCGGTGCCTCGTCTTAGAGCTGGCGGACAGAGGCACCCTCTATGATCTTGTCATGGGCCGGGGCGGCCTGCCAGAGCCCAAGGCCATGGCCCTATTCAAGCAAATCCTCGCGGCCGTGAGCCACTGTCACGCCCAGCGTGTAGCCCACAGGGACCTCAAGTTAGACAACTTGCTGCTGAACTCCGACCACAGAATAAAACTGTCGCACTTCGGGTTCAGCTGCCACCTGGCCGAGGGCGGGTTGGTGCACGACTCCTGCGGCATGCCTCTATATACTGCCCCCGAGGTTTTTCAACCTGGGGGCTATGACCCCTTTCCAGCAGATGTCTGGAGTCTTGGTGTCATCCTGTTCACTATGATGGCGGGGGCGGTTCCCTTCAGCGGGGAGGATGAGGCGGAACTTACACAAAATATCAGGAGGGGCTACTATGAACTGCCCTGCCCAGCCAGCCCCGCCCTGGAGGAGCTCCTGAGCTCCCTCCTGAGCTTGGACCCACGGGAGAGGCCTTCGGCAGAAGAAGCAAAACACCATCCCTGGTTCAACACCATTGGGGAAGAACTTGAGCATGAGGCGTTGACCCAGGTGTGGTCCCTGGGGGTTGCCAAGGACCCAGAGGACCAGAATTACCCAAGCTCTGGAGCCTCAACAACATCTAGCTCTGGGCAGCCCAGGTTCCTGTCCCTGGAAACACATTCACAGAGCCTGGAGCAGATGAGGCCCTACAGGCAGAGTGCCCCTGTGGGCGTGCCTACGCAGCACAACTTCCTGGTTCTACAGGGTGCACCTCTACATGCCAACTTCAGGGAGGTGTGGAGTGCACCTGCCCTCCTCAACTGTGAGCCCATGTCACCCCAGGGCTGCCGGGAGCCCAAGCCCAAGTCGGAAGAACATCCTGAGGAGAGGAGCCCTGGTGCCAGCCCGGCCCCCGGGTCCACCCCTGTGGCTGCCTCCTCCACACCCTCCTCAAGGAGCAGTGGGGACCCAGTGGAGCCAGAGGACCTAGGACCTGAGCCTGAGCCTGAACTTGAGCCAGAGCATGAGGAGGCTGAGACCTCAGCAGCAGCCTCTGTCCGGAAAGGGTTTGGCAGGATTCTCAGAATCCTGCTGTGTGCCTGCTGCCTGCCAGACCAAGCCAAACCCCCTGGCCCCCGCCGCCAAAAAGTGGTCCCCCAGGAGCCTACCCTGGGGGGAAGTATAACTTCTGAGGTGCATGACATGGAGCCTGAGCCCAGGCCTGAACAGGAGCCGAAGCGTGAATCCCCCACCACTGACACTCTGGTTGCATCTCTCCACCTTGCACTGCTGAAAGACAAGAGGAGCCCTGGTGCCAGTGCAGCCCCTGAGCCCATCCCTGTGGCCACCTCCTCCACCCCCTGCCCCAGAGGCAGAGGGGACCCAGTGGTGCAAGAGGTCCCAGCAACTGAGCCTGAACCAGAGCCTGAGGAGGTTGAGGCCTTAGCAGCAACCTCTGTCCGGAGCAAGGGCCGGCAAGGGGTTGGCAGGAGGCTTCTCCAACGCCTATGGTGTGCCTGCTGCAAGCCGACCCCAGCCAAACGCCCCGGTCTCCGCAGCCGAAAAGTGATGCCCCAGTAGAACTGTCATGGCACTTCCAGTAAAAAGAGGAACTACCTCAGGGGCTTGAAATGGATCCTGAACCTCAGCCTTAGCAGGAGCCGGATCCTGATTCCACCACCGCTGCCACTCTGCTTGCATCTCTCCTCCTTGCACTGCTGCAAGACAAGAGGAACCCTGGGTGCAAACCCAGCCCCCGAGCCCGTCCCTGTGGCTGCCTCCTCCACCTCCTGCCCCAGGGGCAGTGGGGCCCAGATGGTACCAGAGGTCCCAGCACCTGAGCCTGAGCCCTAGCAAGAGCCAGATCCTGATTCCGCCACCACTGCCACTCTGCTTGCATCTCTCCTCCTTGCACTGCTGCAAGACAAGAGGAACCCCAGGATGCAAACCCAGCCCCCGAGCCCGTCCCTGTGGCCGCCTCCTTGACGCCCTGCCCCAGGAGTAGAGGGGACCTGGTGGTGCCAGACTTTCCAAGCCTGATTCTGAGCCTGAGCCCGATTCTGCTACCGCTGACCCTCTGCTTGCGTGTCTCCACCTTGCACTGCTGCAAGACTACAGGAGCCCTGGTGCCAGCCCAGCTCCTGAGCCCATCCCTGTGCCTGCCTCCTCCACCCCCTGTACCAGGAGTAGTGGGGACCTGGTGGGGCCAGAGGTCCCAGCACCTGAACCTGAGCCTGAGACTGAGCCTGAACCTGAGCCTGATTCCACCACTGCTGACCCTCCGCTTGCGTCTCTCCACCTTGCACTGCTGCACAACTACAGGAGCCCTGGTCCAGTGCAGCCCCTGAACCTATCCCTGTGGCCACCTCCTCTACTCCCTGCCCCAGGACCCGGTGGTGCCAGAGGTCCCAGCACCTGAGCCTGAGCCCGAGCCAGAGCCTGAGGAGGCTGAGGGCTCAGCAGCTGCCTCTGTCCTTTCTGGCTCTGGAAAGGGTTTGACGGGAGGATTGGCAGAATTCTCAGATCCCTACTGTGTGCCTGCTGCTTGCCGGACACAGGCAAAAGCCCCAGCCTCCACCGCTGAAAAGTGGTGCCCCAGGAGCCTACATTTGGGCACATCCCGAAAAGATGTGTAACAACTGAGATGCTTGAAAAGGAACCTGAGCCTGAGCCCGAGCCCGAGCAGGAGCCCGAGCAGGAGCCGGAGCCCAATATTTTCACTGGTGCCCCTCAGCTTGTGTCTCTCCTCCTGGCACTACTACAGTAGGAGAGGGGCCCTAGTGCAGGCCACTCCCGAGCCCAACCCTGTAGCCACCTCCTCCACCGCCTTCCCTGGAGCAGTGGGAACCTGGTGGTGCCAGAGGTCCCAGCACCTGAGCCTGAGCCTGAGTCAAGCCAAGGCCTCAGCTGCCTCTGTCCAGATCAAGGGCTGGAAAGGATTTGGTACGAGGATTGGCAGGAGGCTACACAGATGCCTACTGTGTGCCTGCTGCCTGCAGGACAAAACCAAATGCCACAGCCCCCGAAGGTGAAAATTGGTGTCCCAGTAGCCTATGTTGGAGACTTCTAGAAAAGAGGTCTACCCTCTGAGATGCCTGAACTGGAGCCTGAGCCTAAGCCTGAGCAGGAGCCGGAGCCTGATTCCACCACTGCTGAACTCTGCTTGCATCTCTGCTCCTGGGATGGCAGCAAGAGGTAAGGAGCCCTGGTCCAGCCCAGCCCCCGAGCCCGTCCCTGGGGCCACCTCATCCAACCCCTGCCCCAGGAGCAGTGGGGACCCGGTGGGGCCAGAGGTCCCAGAGGCTGAGCCTGAGCCTGAGGAGGCTGAGGCCTCAGCAGGAGCCTCTGTCCAGAGCAGGGGCTGGAAAGGGTTTGGCAGGAGGATTGGCAGGAGCATTCACAGATGCCTACTGTGTGCCTGCTGCCTGCAGGTCCCAGCCAAACACCCAGGCTCCTGCAGCTGACAAGTGGTGCCCCAGGATCCTATGTCGGGACACATCCAGAAAAGAGTTCTACCATCAGAGATGCCGGAACTGGAGCCTCAGCCTGAGCCTGAGCCTGAGCCAAAGCCCTAGCAGGAGTCGGATCCTGATTCCACCACTGCTGACCCTCAACTTCTGTCTCTTCTCCTTGCACTGCTGCAAGAGGTTAGGAGCCCTGATGGCAGCCCATTTCTGGAGCCCATCCCCGTGGCCGCCTACTCACCCCTTGCCCCAGGAGCAGTGGGGACCCAGTGGTGCCAGAGATCCCTGCAACTAAGCCTGAGGAGGCTGAGGCCTCAGCAGCAGCCTCTGTCCAGAGCGGGGGCTGGAAAGGGTTTGGCAGGAGGACTGGCAGGAGCATTCACAAATGCCTACTGTGTGTCTACTGCTTGCAGGTCCCAGCCAAACACCCAGGTTCCTGCAGCCGACAAGTGGTGCCCCAGTAGCCTACTTTGGGGCATGTCCAGAAAAGAGCTCTACCACCTGAGCTGCCTGATCTTGAGCCTGAGCCTGAGCCCAAGTAGGAGCCTGAGCCTGATTCCACTAGCGCTGACCCTCTGCTAGTGTCTCTCTTCATTGCACTGCTACAAGAGAAGAAGAATCCTGGGTGCAAACCCAGCCCCTGAGCCTGTCCCTGTGGCCACCTCTTCCACCCCCTACCCCAGGAGCAGTGGGGACCCAGTGGTGCCAGAGCTTCCAGCACCTGAGCCTGAGCCCAAGACAAATAGGAACCTGAGCCTGATTCCACCACCGCTGACCCTCTGCTTGCATCTCTCCTCCTTGCACTGCTGAAATTGAAGAGGATCCCTGGGTGCAAACCCAGCCACTGAGCCCATCCCTGTGGCCACCTCCTCCAACTCCTGCCCCAGAAGCAATGGGGACCAGGTAGTACCAGAGGTCACAGCAGCTGAGCCTGAGCCTGAGCCCAAATAGGAGCCTGAGCCTGATTCTGCCACCGCTGACCCTCTGCTTGCGTCTCCTCCTTGCACTGCTGCAAGACAAAAGGAGCCCTGGTGCCAGCCCAGCTCCTGAGCCCATCCCTGTGGCTGCCTCCTCCAGCCCTTGTACCAGGAGCAGTGGGGACCTGGTGGTGCAGAGGTCCCAGCACCTGAGCCTGAAACTAGCCTGAGCCTGAGCCAGAGGAGGCTGAGGTTTCAGCAGCTGCCTCTGTCCAGAGCAAGGGCTGGAAAGGGTTTGGCAGGCGGATTGGCAGCAGGATTCTCAGATGCCTATGGTGTGCTTTCTGCAAACTGACCCCAGCCAAACTCTCCAGCCCCCGCAGCCAAGAAGTGATACTCCAGAAGCCTATGTCACAGCACGTCCAGTAAAGAGGGCAACTATCTGAGATGCCTGAAATGGAACCTGAGCCTGAGCCCGAGCAGGAGCCAGAGCCAGAGCCTGAATCCGCCTCCACTTCCCCTCTGCTTGCATCTCTCCACCTTGAACTACTGCAAGAGAAGAGGAACCCATTGCGAGCCCAGTCCCCGAGCCCATCCCTGTGGCCAATCCTCCACCTCCTGCCCTAGGAGCAGTGGGGACCCGGTGGTGCCAGTGGTCCCAGCACCTGAACCTGAGCCAGAGCAGGAACCTGAGCCTGATTCTGACTCCACTGACCCTCCAATTGCGTCTCTCCTCCTTGCACTGCTGCAAGACAAAAGGAGCCCTGGTGCCAGCCCAGCTCGAGCCTGTCCCTGTGGCTGCCTCCTCCACCCACTGCCCCAGGAGCAGTGGGGACCCGGTGGTGCAGAGGTCCCAGCACCTGAGCCTGAGTCTGAGGAGGCTGAGGCCTCAGCAGCTGCCTCTGTCCAGAGTAAGGGCCAGTAAGGGTTTGGCAGGAGGATTCTCAGATGCCTGCTGTGTGCCTGCTGCCTATAGGCCCCAGCCAAATGCCCCAGTCCCCGCAGCCAAAAAGTGGTCCCCCAGGAGCCTATGTCAGGGCACGTCCAGAAAAGAGCTCTACCACCTGAGATCCCTAACTGGAGCCTGAGTCTTATGGGAAGCAGGAGCTGAAACCTCATTCTACCACTGCTGCCCCTCTGATTGCATCTCTCCTCCTTGCACTGCTGCGAAAGGTGAGGACACCTGTGCCAGGCCAGCCCCCGAGCCCTTCCTTGTGGCTGCCTCCTCCATGCCCTGCCCCAGGAGCAGTGGGGACAAGGTGGGACCAGGGTCCCAGCACCTGAGCCTGAGCCTGAGGCTGGCTGAGGCCTCAGCAGTTGCCTCTGTCCAGAACAAGGGCCAGTAAGGGTTTGGCAGGAGGATTGGCAGGCAGCCTCTCAGATGCCTACTGTGTGCCTGCCACCTGCAGGTCCAGCCAAATGCCCTGGCACCCGCAGCCGAAAAGTGATCTCCCAGGAGCCTATGTCGGGGCACATCCAGAAAGGGGCTCTACCACCTGAGATCCCTTATGGAGCCTGAGCCTGAGCCCAAGCAGGAGCCAGAGCCCGATTCCACCACCGCTGACACTCTGCTTGTGTCTCTCCTCCTTGCACTACTACAGTAGGAGAGGGGCCCTGGTGCAGGCCACTCCCAAGCCCGTCCCTGTAGCCATGTCCTCCACCCCCTTCCCTGGAGCAGTGGGAACCCGGTGGAGCCAGAGTCCCTAGCACCTGAGCCCAAGCCTGGGCCTGAAGAGGCTGAGGCCCCAGCTGCCTCTGTGCAGAGCAAGGGCCTGAACGGGTTTGGCTGGAGGTTTGGCAGGAGGCTTCTCAGATGCTTACTGTGTGCTTGCTGCCTGCAGGTCCCAGCCAAAAGCCATAGCCCCAAAGCTGAAAATTGGTGCCCCAGTAGCCTATGTTGGAGACTTCTAGAAAAGAGGTCTACCCTCTGAGATGCCTGAACTGGAGCCTGAGCCTAAGCCTGAGCAGGAGCCGGAGCCTGATTCCACCACTGCTGAACTCTGCTTGCATCTCTGCTCCTGGGATGGCAGTAAGAGGTAAGGAGCCCTGGTCCAGCCCAGCCCCTGAGCCCATCCCTGGGGCCACCTCGTCCAACCCCTGCCCCAGGAGCAATGGGGACCCAGTGGGGCCAGAGGTCCCAGCACCTGAGACTGAACCTGAGCCTGAGCCTGAGCAGGCCAAGGCCTCAGCAGCTGCCTCTGTCCAGAGCAAAGCTGGAAAGGGTTTGGCAGGATTGGCAGCAGGATTCAAAGATTCCTACTGTGTGCCTGCTCCAACCTGGCCCCAGCCAAACTCTCCAGACTCTGCAGCTGACAAGTGGTGCCCCAGGACCCTACATCGGGGCACGTCTACAAAAGAGCTCTACCATCTGAGATGCCGGAACTGCAGCCTGAGCCTGAGCCTGAGCCAGAGCAGGAGCCTGAGCCTGATTCCGCCACTACTGACCCTCTGCTTGCATCTCTACTGCTTGCACTGCTGCAAGAGGTGAGGAGCCCTGGTGCCAGCCCAGGCTGCAAGCCCGTGACTGTGGCCGCCTCCTTCACCCTCTGCCCCAGGAGCAGTGGGGACCCAGTGGTGCAGAGGTCCCAGCACCTGAGCCTGAGCCTGAGCCTGAGGAGGCCTCAGCCTCAGCAGCTGCCTCTGTCCAGAGCAAGGGCCAGAAAGAGTTTGGCAGGAGGAGTGGCAGCAGGATTCAAAGATACAAACTGTGTGCCTGCTGCCTGCCAGCCCCCGCCAGGCACCCCAGCCCCCACAGCAAAAAGGTGGTCTCCCAGGAGCCTGCATCAAGGCACAGCCAGAAAGAAGGTCTATCATCTGAGCTGCCTGAACTGGAGCCTGAGCCCGAGCCCGAGCAGCAGGAGCCAGAGCCTGACTCCACCACCACTGCCCCTCTGCATGCCACTCTCCTCCTTACACTGCTGCAAGAGGTGAGGACCCCTGGTGCTAGCCCAGCCCCTGAGCCCATCTTTGTGGCTGCCCTCTCATCCCCTGTCCCAGGAGCAGTGGGGACCTGGTAGTGCCAGAGGTCCCAGCACCTGAGCTTGAGCCTGAGCCTGAGGAGGCTGAGGCTTCAGCAGCTGCCTCTGTCCAGAACAAGGGCTGGAAATGGTTTGGCAGGAGGATAGGCAGGAGGTTCTCAGATGCTTACTATGTTCCTGCTGCCTGCAGGCCACAGCCATACTCCTGAGCACTCCAAGCCAAAAAGTGTTCTACCAGTAGCCTACATCGGGGAAGGTCCAGAGAAGCTGTCTACCATCTGAGATGCCTGAACTGGAGTCTGAGCAGGAACCAGAGCCTGATTCTGCCTCCACTTCCCCTCTGCATGCATCTCTCCACCTTGCGCTACTGCAAGAGTAGAGGGGCCCAAGTGCAAGCCCAGCCCCCGAGCCCTTCCCTATGGACGCCTCCTCCACCCCCTGCTAGGAGCAGTGGGGACCCAGTGGTGCCAGAGGTCCCAGCAGCTGAGCCTGAGCCTGAGCCTGAGCCTAAGGAGGATGAGGCCTCAGCAGCTGCTTCTGTCCAGAGCAAGGGCCAGCAAGGGTTTGGCAGGAGGATTCTCAGATGCCTACTATGTGCCTGCTGCCTGCAGGTCCCAGCCAAATGCCCAGGCTCCAGCAGCTGAAAAGTGGTGCCCCAGAAGCCTAGGTTGGGGCACATCCAGAAAGGAGGTCTACCACCTCAGATCCCTAATGGAGCCTGAGCGTGAGCCGGAGCAGAAGCCAGAGCCTGATTCTGCCACTGCTGACCCTCTGCTTGTGTCTCTCCTCCTTGCCCTGCTGCAAGACAAAAGGAGCCCTGGTGCCAGCCCAGCCCCCATGCCCATACCTGTGGCCTCCTCCTGCACCCCCTGCCCCAGGAGCAGTGGGGACCCAGTGGTGCAGAGGCCCCAGCACCTGAGCCAAAGGAGGATGAGGCCTCAGCAGCTGCCTCTATCCAGAGCAAGGGCCAGAAAGGGTTTGGTAGGAGGCTTCTCAGATTCCTACTGTGTGCCTGCTGCCTATAGGCCCCAGCCAAACTCCTGGCCCCTGCTGCCAAAAAGTGGTCTCCCAGTAGCCTACATCTTGGCACGTCCAGAAAAAAGGTCTACCACCTGAGATGCCTGAACTGGAGCCTGAGCCCGAGCAGGAGCAGAGCCTGATTCCACTGCTGCTGCCACTCTGCTTGCATCTCCCCTCCTTGGACAGGTGCAAGAGGAGAGGAGCCCAGGTTCCAACCCAGCCCCACAGGCAGTCTCTGTGCCTGTGTCCTCCACCCCTTGCCCCAGGAGCAGTGGGGACCTGGTCATCACAGAGGTCCCAGCACCTGAGCCTGAGCCTGAGCCTGAGCAGGCTGAGGTCTCAGCAGCTGCCTCTGTCCAGAGCCAGGGATGGAAAGGGCTTGGCAGGAAGCTTCTCAGATGCCTACTGTGTGCCTGCTGCCTGCAGGTTCCAGCCAAATGCCCCAGCCCCTGCATCTGAAAAGTTGTCCCCCAGGACCCTACAATGGGGCATGTCCATCTGAGATGCCTGAGTGTTTTCATTTTCTAGAGACTTTCTGCATCTTCTCATAAATAAAAACAATAACTGTATGTAAAAAAATAAATAAAATGTACTATTCTCATCATGTTCCCCCCTCCAAAATAAATGGTGATGACAAAAATTAATTCTGATCATTTGGGTGTAAATACTCAGTTTGGCTGTTGAAATCCTTACTTAATGTATACTAAGCTGATCTTCTGTATATTAAGATAATCGAAAATGAATCTTGATGTGAATGGAAGGGGAGAGGGAGTGGGAAAGGGGAGGGTTGTGGGTGGGAGGGACGGTATTGGGGGGAAGCCATTGTAATCCATAAGTCGTACTTTGGAAATTTATATTCATTAAATAAAAGATAAAAAAAATACTCAGTTTGGACTGCATTGGGAGAAATGCAGGAGTAAGAGAATATTATGATTAATTCTTTATTGTTGGGGACATAGACATAAAATTGATCCTGAACAGAATCATTCTGCAAATAAATCATGTGTTATTCTTCTATTGTATAAAATATAAATAATCTGAAACAAATGTGAAATCAAATAATACTCTTATAATGCCATAACAAAAATGTTATATTGTATAAACACCAGTACATTAAAAAATTCATACCAACATATAAAAAGAATTAAATCTCCATTAAGAAGCAATAACGGGGGCGGCGCCACGGCTCACTAGGCTAATCCTCCGCCTTGTGGCGCCAGCACACCAGGTTCTAGCCCCGGTTGGGGCGCCGGATTCTGTCTCGGTTGCCCCCCTTCCAGGCCAGCAATCTGCTGTGGCCCGGAAGTGCAGTGGAGGATTGCCCCAGTCCTTGGGCCCTGCACCCCATGGGAGACCAGGAGAAGCACCTGGCTCCTGCCTTTGGATTAGCGCGGTGCGCCGGCTGCAGCACGCCCGCCGTGGTGGCCATTGGAGGGTGAACCAATGGCAAAGGAAGACTTTTCTCTCTGTCTCTCTCTCTCTCACTGTCCACTCTGTCAAAAAAAAAAAAAAAAGAAGAAGAAGAAGCAATAACGGGCCAATGCCGCGGCTCACTAGGCTAATCCTCCACCTTGTGACACCGGCACACCAGGTTCTAGTCCCGGTCGGGGTGCCAGATTCTGTCCCGCTTGCCCCTCTTCCAGGCCAGCTCTCTGCTATGGCCCATGACTGCAGTGGATGATGGCCCAAGTGCTTGGGCCCTGCACCCCATGGGAGACCAGGAGAAGCACCTGGCTCCTGGCTTTGGATCAGTGCGGTGCACTGGCCGTTGCACGCCGGTCGCGGTGGCCATTGGAGGGTGAACCAACAGCAAAATGGAAGACCTTTCTCTCTGTTCTCTCTGTCTCTCTCTCACTGTTCACTCTGCCTGTCAAAAAAAAAAAAAAAAGAAGAAGAAGAAGCAATAACTATCTGACTTGCACAGAAACAATAAACTTCAGAAATGTACGGCTTAAACAGAAGTATCTAAACCACAAATGTAAAAAAAAAAATGAGATATGAACACAGTGTTAAAGATACACAAATATTTAAATATGGTGAATTTATAAGAATAGATGTAGGCTGGCTCCGTGGCTCAACAGGCTAATCCTCCACCTTGTGGCGCCGGCACACCGGGTTCTAGTCCCGGTCGGGGCGCCAGATTCTGTCCCGCTTGCCCCTCTTCCAGGCCAGCTCTCTGCTATGGCCCGGGAGTCCAGTGGAGGATGGCCCAAGTGCTTGGGCCCTGCACCCCATGGGAGACCAGGAGAAGCACCTGGCTCCTGCCTTCAGATCAACGCGGTGTGTTGGCCGCAGCGGCCATTGGAGGGTGAACCAATGGCAAAGGAAGACCTTTCCCTCTGTCTCTCTCTCACTGTCCACTCTGCCTGTAAAAAAAAAAAAAATAGATGTAGATAAATATCCCCTAATATCTGTACCAGTTAAGATTGTAGCTGATTTTTATTTTGTGATGTATAATTTTCAATTTTTCCTTAAAACACATACTTTGATTAGGAGAAAAGTAGACAAGATTTCATTTTTGAAAACAAAGATTTCTGCATTGTTTGCTATTTTTTTATACTATTTCTCTTCTTCCTCACCTAATTAACCAGTTAGGTTAGGAAAGATGAATAGATGTGGGAATTCATGATTATGAACAGGGAGTGTTTTTAGCTATCATGACCTGATTTTATTGTGTCTCTGGCAATATCGGATATCAGATTAACTGGAACTTGTTTATTTTTCATCATCTGAAAGAATGTTTATTCTTACCTGATTAATTGTCCCCAGAGCTGTTGAGATGCACTGTTCTACTTTCCGATTAGCTATCAGCTTTGAAGTGTTTGTTTCATAAAACTCCATCACAAGTTTTAACACGACAGAGAAAAATGATTCCATCTTGAATCTAAACTTGAATTTTACAATTGGTATCTGAATCATATTTTCAAGACTACTGTGGCTAGGTTTGAGCTCCCTCACATACTCTGGTTCCTGTGGCCATGCAGTCTTGTTCTCCATTGGGCAGCGAAGGACTCTGTTGGCCAGAAACATTTATTTAAAAAGATGTATTTATTCATTTACAAGTCAGAGTTACAGAGAGGTAGAGGCAGATAGAAAGAGAAAGGTCTTCCATCTGCTGATTCACTCCCCAAATGGCCACAACAACTGGAGCTGAGTCAATCTGAAGCCAGGAGCCAGAAGCTTCTTCTGGGTCTCTCACATGTATTCAGGGACCCAAGCACTAGCGACATCTGCTGCTGCTTTCCCAGGCCATTAGCAGGGAGCTGCATTGGAAGTGGAGTAGCCTGGACTTAAAACAGTGCCCTTATGGGATACCAGCACTGCAAGCAGTGGCTTTACCTGCTACAACACAGTGCCAGCCCCCTAGAAGCACATTTGACTACTTATTCTCTCACATACCCATAGCTAACAACTTAAACATCCCTTATACCTTGTTCTTTTCCTAAAATCCAACTTAGGAATACCACTACTAGAGATTTATTTTGGCTTCTTTTCCTGTATCTGTGTCAGTGTTTCCTGGTCTCTCTTAATTTATTCCCAAAATCTTTCCATTCTTCACCCCCTTTTCAGGCTGAGAGATTAATATCAGCCCCAGTTTTGTTCCTGTAGACCTGCATATCCTAATGTATGCAAAGCAAAAGGGCTTTTAATGAACAAGACTGTCATGAATTAGATAGCATCTTATTAAATACTGTATACTCTCCCCAAAGGACGTTTAGGTGAATTACTAATCCATGCCTACAAACTGAAATTTTGGAAGTTTCTCTAGCAATCCTGATGCACACAAAAGTGAAAAAAGACTGAATTTAGCCTGCAGCCAGAGAGATAAAAGATGTATGAGTTCATTAATTTGTGATCAGGCCATGGTAAGAATAGAGGTGGAAACAGAGATAGGGCAGTAGGGAGATACCTGCTGTGATCTGATGGCTAATTTTCGATGTCAACGTGACAGGTTAAAGGATATTTGTAAATTTGGAGGAGCATTATTTTGTATGTATATGTGAGGGTGTTTCCAAAAAATATGAAGCTGTGAAATCTAAGTGGACTGAGTGGATCAGACCTGTCCTCAATGTGGACAGGCAACATCTCATTGGCTGAGGGCCCAGAGAACAAATGTGACTGGAAAATTAGTATTCCCATACCCAATAGAACAGAGACATTTTTTTTCCTTCCTTAGACATCACCATTCCAGGCTTGCCAGCCTGTGGACGCCAGGAATTACACCACATACCCCTTGAAACCATGCTTCTCACATCCCAAGGTCTCCAGGTTGCAAGCAATCTGTGATGGGACATCATAGCTGCCATGGTTTGCAAGCCAGTTCCCCAATAAAGCCCCTTTTATGCACCTGTACATAATCTACTAGTTCTGTCTCTCTGGAGAACCATAATAAACCCAAACATTGAAAATTACAATCCTGGTGTGGGTGTGTGGCACTGTGGTTAAGTTAGCTTGGTATCAAAGTACCTGGTTCAAGTCCCACTTATTCCATTTCCAATACATCTCCCTATTAATGCACACCCTGAAGGCTTCAGTACTTGGGTTCCTCTCACCGAAATAAAAGACCCAGAGTGAGTTCTGGACTTCTCACTTTGACCTGGCCAAGCCCTGGCTATTGTGGGCATTTAGGAAGTAAAAAAGCAGATAAAGGATCTCTCTTCATCTGCCTGTCTCTTTGCCTTTCAAATAAAATTAGTTTTTTTGTTTAAATAAAAACAACTGAAATTAGAGTTCTGATTATGCTGCTCCACACATGTCTAATTCCCAGATTTGACATTCAATATGTCCCTTAACCCAGTTTATTGTAACCCCATACTATTCCTCCAGTCACACAACTTGTTCATTGCTGGGTGCCTGCACACCTTGGCTAGATTTGAATCTGCCTCCCCCAAAACTTTCTCTGTGCTTTACATGCACAGTTCATCTCCTTCCCATGTGACACTCGCCTCCGCAAAACACAACCAATCTTCATGTGCTAGTCTGATAACAGAGAATTGGTCTAAACGGGGGCACTACCCTTTGATCTAATGAACTTTCTTTTTTCTCCTTCCTAAACTAATTCTTGCACCAAAAGGTTAATTTGGGCCAGATTGCTCAGAACCTTGAAGGCATAATAATATTTTATCTTTGGCACTATGGTCAGAGTTGAGGATTTTGAGGCTGTCCTTGGGTTAAGGGGCAAGAACTACTAGCATGGAAACAAAACTGAAGCCTTTGAGTGAGTTAGATGAGAGATTATAATAGTAGCAGCTCTGTCTGGGGTTTAGAAAGTAAAGTTTCAATTCAGGAGATAAAGGTGAGTTGCTTATGAAGGAAAATACATGAGGCTCTTGTTCATATAGAAGTTTGAGGTAGAGGTACCAAAGGGAGTTCTCAGACTTCTACCTCAGTGTTGGATGACAGTGGAATGATTTGAGGAAATGAGACATCCTGGAAAACAACAAAGTTATTAGGATAGGATATGTGTTTTTCTGCAATAGTCACCCAACAGGTCCTTCTTGTCTACCCTCTCCTACTTACTGGAGAAACAGCAGTCTCCACTGCTTTTACTGATGATTTCCTAGACACAAAGTTTTGATGTGTGACAGAAGAACCATAGATTCTCCTTGTCCTCATGAGAAGCCTAAGTATGTGTTTCTAACTCCAAGTTCCATAGAAGAGAAAATGGAAACACAGAATGAAATGGCTTGTTCAAAGTCACATAGCTAACAAATGGTAGAACTCAAGCTTTACAGATCCAAAGTCTAAACTTTGGCATCTAAGTCTCTTTAAAATCTACCCCTACTCTCAAACTGGAAACTGATGAACATTCATCATTGATGAAACTAACTCAGTCTAACTCTAATATTAACTGATTACTTTCCTGTAATGTCTCTTTTCTGATTATTGCTTCTTGTCACCAGTGTCCTAAATAAGATGTCCCTATCCATATTGTTGATTTTTTTAGATTTCCTCATACTGAACTTCTTCAATTAAAAAAAAAGCATGAATTAGCACATTTTTCTTTCTTTAAGGGCACATCAATTGATTCATCTTAAATTCTGCAAAATAGGATATATTCTTCTCTCTAAATCTTGATGACATCTTTAGATATGCTCAAACACTAGCATTAAACTAATTGATATCTGATATTATTGAGCTACTATAAACTCAAGTGGCCATAACACTGTCAGACAAAGGATCAGTTTCTCTAATTTAATCTATTCTAACCTGATCTAATCTGTAATCTAAACAGGTCCCTTTTCTTGTCTCTTCAGATTTAAAGTAATGTGCTTCCTATGTTCAATGAGGTTTAGCAAGAAAATAAAGTAGCTAGCATGCTGAGGTTGTTGGAGAGTTTTCTGCACAGCAACTACGTACCTTTCTTAGTTGTGTTCCTAGATGCACCCATTAATATTTTCTATTTGTTTGATTCAGTTATTGATAACAATAAACTGACATCTCCCAGAATAGCTATTCCATGTTTTTTATGTTTTTTACTTGACACGTCTAAAGCTGTAGCTTTACAAGTCCATTTTAATATACTTGTAAATTGAAATGTTGCTTCAATCTTTTCAAGTATTAATTTATTTACACTTAATGTAGGAATTGACACTATGTGGTTGTAATCTACTATCCTACTCTTTTCTATTTGTCCAACCTCTGCCTTGGTCTTTGGTTTCTGGGTTTTTTGTTGTTGTTGTTGTTTGATTTTTTTCTATTTTTCCATTGTTATTGTTAGTGCTAGCTTTAATAATTGCCTATCACAGTATAATTCTCACACAGTATTTTACATAAAACATAAAAACCTCCATACTGTTATCCTCTTTAAGGCTCACATTTTGTGATAAAATCATCAAACTATCTTTACATATCAATTGTATAATTGTTAATAATTATAATTATATATTTATGTATGCATATAATTATATACATTTATAATATATTACACATAAAGTATAATATGTAATTATATATTTATTATATATAATTAGATATATATAAAGTTATATATGTATATTAATTATACAATGTGTTCATCTGCTCAGGTTGCCATGACTACCATAGACTGAGTAGCTAGAACAACAGAAATTGGTTCTCCCAGTTCTGGAGGGTATATGAGTGTCATCATGGCTGCATTTTGGTGAGGGCTGTCTTCCCAGCTCACAGAAGGCCACCTTCTTGCTGCCCCTCACATTTGGGCCAGATTGCTCAGGAGGAAAGGGAGGAGGGAGGTGGGAGGAGAGAGCAGGCTCTCTGAGGCTTCTTCCTCTTATAAGGATCCTAATTCCAACATGAATCTCATCTAACCCAAATTACATCACGAAGATCCCATCTTTGCATACCATCATATTGGGGGTAGAGAGTCAACACACAAATTGAGACATGGAGGTAGAAGAAGGAACACAATTCAGCCTACAGCAACAATGCAATCCAGCTCTGTTTCCATTCAATTAGTCAATGGCTATTTGAATAACTTAAGAGGAGTAAAAGTGAGTCTCTGCTGTTTGCTAGTATATTTATATTATCTCTTTTTATTTTTACCTGCAAATTTGAATTTCCACCTGCTATGATTTCCCTACAACTTAATCAACCTCATTTAACATTTCATGCTGTGCAGTTCTCACAGGAAATTCTTTCAGCTTAAGCTTATCATTCAATTTCTTCATTTTATATATATTCTGTAATGGAGTTTTACTGGATACAGAATTCTGAACTAAGTTTTTGGGGTTTCTTTCAGTATTTTAAATATGACATTCAGCATTTCTTCAGAGACTGATCATTTATTTTGTTTTATAGATATGTATAATTAGTGTAGCCTTCCCTCTGCTAACTGCTCTTGTTGCCTACCTTTGTTTTTTAGGATGTTTCTACCTCGTACATATTTTTCTAAGCCTCCTCATTCCGAAGGTTAATACTTTTAATCAAATGTGGGAATCTTTCACTGTTATTGTTTTCATGATTTTCTGACCTATCATCTCTTTTCTACATTTCTAGCTTTAGACTGTTTGCTCTGGTCTCAAAGGGAGCTGATGATACATTCCTTTTTCCTCCCGTCTTTGTGCTTCACCTTGGATTATTCCTATAGAAGTGTATTCAAGTTCACTATTTCTATGGCATGTTCAATTTACTGTTCATCTTTTTTTCAGTTATAGGAAGACATATTTAGCTTTATAACTTCCATGTTTTATCTGAGTTGTAATTTCCTTCCCTCTACTGAGGCCCCTCAGCTTTTTGCATGTCATTTCTATATCTCCTTCATGTACATTAAAGATTTAGAATGGTCGTTTTAAAGTCTTTGTGCTAATTCTGTAATTGGATAATTTGTGGTTGGCTTTTACTCACTCTGTTTTCTATAGATCACATTTCTCCTGTTTTTCTGTCTAGTAGTTTCTAGTGGTATGCTGGATAATGTGGATGGTGTGTATTGTACAGTCTGAATCACACTTTCTTCAAAGGTCGCCATGTTTAGTTACAGGAAGCTATTTGATTATTGAGGGCTCCTCTTGATTTTGTCAAAGGCTTAGCTTTTTGCTGGTGGGCGGGTTGGATTTTGTCTTATCCTTAGTCTTAGATCATACCATTATGGCATAATCCTGATTCCCAAGATCTGATTGTTATGGTTTCTCAGCTGGATGGTTTAGGTCCTTAGCAATTCTTTTCCCTATGGCTGCATTGGAGCTTGACCAGCTCTTGCACTGCAGAGCTTCTTGTATCTCCAAGCTGCCTCCATCCACAGCAGGCAAGCTCTACTTGTTCTTACTGAGTTGTTCTCTGTGTGTTCACGGGCCAGCCCATGGCCCAACACCTGAAGGGAAACCTCTCACAGACAGCCAATGCCCTCCTCTGCTCAGTGGCCTTTCCTCTCCTACCCTGAGCCACAGTCTCTTCACTGGCTTCACATTTGGGTCTGTGTCTCCTCTGCTCAGTAGAACTATCACTTTCCTTTCAGGTTTTACCTCCACGCTGTACTGTCAGAGGGATCCCCACGGAAAAAGCCAGGAGAAACACGAGAGGTAATTTGCAGGTTTCCCTTCCCTCAAGCATCACTGTGCTCCACTGTCTGTGGTCAAAGGACCAAAGTCAAATATCAGTTATCCCACTGACACTGAGAGTGAACAACTGAATATTGTTTGGAATTGTTTGTTTCCAAGCTATGGTTTTGCTTTGAATTTTAACCTTATCTAACAACCCATAAAATGCTAATTTGCTAATTCTGAACTATTTTACAGTCATGATACTTTTTCACAGACATGATGCTCTAGAAGGAGAGCTTGATGTGAGAAGTCTGTGAGAGCAACATATCAAGGGAAAGTTCCCATGCAGAAGAGCATGAAGGAAGCTGCGACAGGGAAGGAATCGAGACAAGCAGGGGTGGATGTGGTTCCAGCTGGAGATTGGCTTCATCCTGGAATGCAGACTGAACCAAATGAAGAACCCAGCTGTTCTCTGGCTGGAGAAAAGGGCATAATGATGAGGTACTCTCCTGTCAGTAAGTCATTGGCTGATGGTTGTGCTGGGCAACAAAAGTGGGAGTTTTGGGTGTGAAAAGCCTCCTGGGCAGGTTTGCTTGATGAAAAGGAGGGACTTGCTTGCTTTTTGTGGCCAATCTTCATCTTGCAAATAACAGGATCTTGAGTAGGAACAAAACCAAAAGGCACTGACTCCTGTCTTGGAAGTCAAATAAGGAAAATTTGGAGTGTAGTAGGTATAAATGGATTCTAATTAAAGGCAGTACTAGGGTACTAGGACTTAGCATTAGGCTTTTTTTAATGTAAGAAGCAGTCATTGCAGTTCATTATTCTATGAGTTTATGGGAAAAGTACAATGCTATCATATATATCTTGTATAAATATTTTTATAGATGTCCCTATAAACCACATTTCTAGTTAGTCAGAGTGCTTCTAAATTATTCAAGTCAAACCTGAATATTTTATCTTGGAATATCTGAAGTACCTAATACAGAATGTCAGTTATCTTTGTTATCTTTGTTAAATACCAGGGAAAGTTTTATATTTCTGTTTCAATTGAATAAAGTTTTGAATTTTAATAATTTCCAATTCAGAAGTAATTTCCAATTCAGAATTTAATGATTTCCAATGTCTTAGAAACTGGATAACATCCACAACTTAAAATTAACAATTCAGATTTTTACAAGGATAGCAGAACCATCAATTTTCCTTATCTATCAGCATACACTGCCTCCATAAATAAATGATTTCCAGAGAATTCTTGAGTCGCTGTCTTCCTACAAGTTGTAGGTAACTCCCTTCTTACCTAGCATTATAACTTGCCACAGTGTTGGTGATAGTTGCCATCATCAAACTACTTATTTTTCATGTATTTAAAATGCTTATGACTGTCAGTCTTCTTTTTAAACACAATTTGGTACTGAATATTTTGGAAAACCCCAAGGGCATTTTTATGTTTAATATCGTAAAGATCAACAATATTTTTAAAATCAGGCAGATTATGATTGATATTTACCATTTATGGAACATTCACCATGCTGCATTCAGGGATATTGTCTGCTTTTTTTCCCAACCAAAAGAAACTGAAATCATTCTTTGACGTTCAGTAAGAAAGGGAGAATTCTTACCAACTGTGTATGCCCTTATGCATACTTAGAGTCTTCTGAGGGTGATCTGTAATACCCGCTTTCAATTAAAGTGCAGAGAACACCCTGTTTAATGCATGTTCTGTCAGAAAAGCAATATGGGAAACAAGCACTAACATTTCCTGAGACTGCTATATCACTTCAGATTGAAAAGGTAGATCTATAAATCTTTGAGCAAAAATGCTGGTATTCATTCTATGTAAAACTTTATACTGTATGTGTAAAGTGAAAGAGAGAACCTACTTTTCAAAGTTCTTGCATTGTAACTGGTGGTATCCTAACATGATTGGAGTCAACAAGAAAAATAACAACGCTTCATTTGGAGACTTGAGTCAGAAGAAATAGGCTTGACAGAAAGTGAAACTGGAGAGAACTGGAGTAAAAGAAAGCCTAGAAAGGAAAACAGGTGCCTTTCCTATCATCTACTTAAGATTGAAGAGATACTTCCTAGAGTAAAAAACTCATCCATCTATCAACTTGTAAGAGACAATACAAACCTTAAAATCCATTTCACAAAATAAGTAAATCTTCACTCACCCTAGCTTGTCTTGAAAATGGAACTGTACGAGTTTTCAGTGTTAAACATTGCATGGGGCACAATGCTACAAACCCTCTAAGAGGATCTACGAGATGAACACTCACAAGTCAGCTCCATGGCTTCTGAGACTTATCTTGAGTGGCTTCTGCAAACATTAATCCACTCCCCAAAGAAGAATCTGGACAGACTCAAGAATGAAAATCAAGGATTGGTCAGTGATCATTGGCTAGACTTCCCCTGCAGCTCATTTGGCTTTGTGCAGACCTGTACCTAGAGCTTGGCATGAAAGGCATTCTGAAGAGCACTTAAAATGTTTGAAAATTTCAAAGGACTTAAAAAGTTGGGTTAGCCTGGCCTTATTTTCCTGGTCAGGAAAGGCTTTTCAGGGAGCTAAAGCCTTCATTTTCACAATGTGTTCCATGTGAATAAAAGAATCTTCACACAAGGCCTCTGTTTTAATTAAAGCTGGAAAAGAAATGCTTCATTGGAAAAACAAAGCTATCTCTTTTCCCAGGTTTCTAGTCTGCAGTTACTTCCCTGAATTTAAAATCAGAAATGTTAAAGTGGTAGGGTCAATCCCTTGGCAAATTCCCCCAGCCCTTTGAAATATGGAGGGTCATTTAAATTTGAGAGTGTTCCTAATTGCTTACTCTACCATTTAATTAAGAAGCTAGAGAGTCTTTCTAAGAATTCTGGCAGAAATTTGAAAAGGCACTATTTGCTAGCTGTAATGTTTAAGCATCTAACAACTGAGGACTTTGTCATCATGCAGGTAGATCATCATGCAGATAGATCCTGACATGGAGCCAGTGTCAGGTCAAAACAATGAGCTGGAACTGAGTATCTCACCCAAAGAGCTAGGAGAGAAGAAACAGGGATGCCACTCAATCTCCATCCCGAGAATACTTGTTTCAAGTCTAGAAAAAAAACAAAATCAGAGTAAATCCAAAGGTCAGTAAAATGCAGGCAATGTGGAGAGGGGATCCCTGCAATGGGAGAAGGGTAGTGAGATGGATGGGAAGCTCCTGCCAGTGTGGTTGGACTGCCTTGACTTCTTGGCAGCTGAGACAGGCATCAAGTTGCAAAGGGTCACATTGGATTGAAGGTATGAAGTTGATATACACAGGTAAAAGGCAAGTGTGAAATCTAGAGATTATATAATCAAACAAATCTTCAACTATGACACATTAAGCAGCCTAGTGAGACTTTAAAATTTTTGTTGTTCCTACTACATAAATAGATTTCAGAGCATCTGTTAATGTTAACGTTCTTATTTGCTAAACTTTTCATTATATATCAGTCTTCTTTTGCTAGTTGAGAGGTGCATTTTTAAAAGTTTAACAACAAACAGTATTCTTTAATATTTGCTAAATGAATTCTGCTTCCCATAGTCTTCCACAATATCTATTATCCTAGTAGTCAGATTTGAAGATGGGGCTATCCATTTTGGGGAGAGGGGTAATTATTTCACCACCTATAGGACACTACAAATTACAAGCATACCCAGACTACAGAGGATACTGCTAAAAGAATTCAGTGCTGTGTACAATGACATAATGCTGAAACATCTGGTGAACAAAATTGGTAAAAATAAGCACAGTGTGATAGCTGCTTTCATTTCCAAATGAGTACAAACAGCCTGTGTGAATTTCTTCATCCAATGTGTCTAATGTGATTCCGCTGGTGCAATCAACACCTCAGCACCTGATTGTTCTAAATATTTTATTTTTGACACATCAAGGTTCTCTAAACTTTTATTAACAAAAGCAAAGCCAGTTTGAATTTATTCCATATGTAAAATTATCAGCACTTCCCAAATTCATGGTTCATTTGAAATATTAATATTCTGATGTTATATACTCTCATCATGCTTTTCATGATGTTTACATAAGTGAAATAAAAATACAATATTACATAAGTGAAATAAAAATACAAATATTACGTATCATAAAAAGTATGATTTAAGATAAATAACAGATAATTGAAAATCATGGAAAACATATCACAATGTAGGCTTCAAAATTCCTGTCACTGTGTTATTAACAATTTAGACCTAGGACAATACAGAGATAAAACCACAAATGTTTGTGGGTAACCTTCAGGATGAGAATGTTAAACCTAGAAAAATGTAAGCTATAATTTAATCTCAACCACAAAAAATGTTTTTAGAGGGTTCTCCTTTCATCAAATTCTCTCCTGATAAGAACTTGAGTATCTGGAAATTAAAGAAATCAAATTAAATGATATTTTGGGGATACCAACAATGATATGCCTTTGTCTATAAAAGATAAAAGAAGTGGGATTTTTGTTTTTACAAAGTCACACTGGTACCAAATTAGATGTACCAAAATTATTTCATTATTACGCTAGACTTTGTTTCATATAATATAATCATCAGAGAGTTTAATATATTTGGAATTTTATGTTCTTCTTCATCAGAGACTAACCAATGTTAAGAAAGCAAGATCTCAATATCCTCCATCTATCCACATCTGTAAATATTGCAGAAGTGATCTGTATTCATAGCAATGCTCCCTATGCTTCTGCCTTCTGAACTTTGAATTATGTTTCCTAAAATATATTGAATCAATCTTGAAGGATTATATGACGGCAAAGATCCTTGAAAGTGTAGCTGATTTATCCTGTTGGTTTCAGCTGGAAACACATAAAAGAGATACCAGAGAGGTGAGTCTTATTATTCAATACCTACACAGAAGCAGACTCCACACATTCTTTTCTGAATAAGTCAATTTTTGAATTTGTTGACCCTTGCCATCACAACAGTCTTTAATATATGTGGCTGAGTTTATGCTGCTATATCATAAATTTGTCTCCTCAGGGGGAAGAGAGTACAACATGAGACTGTACATCTAGGATTTTACCTATTAGTTCCATGATACCTAATCACAAGAATTCACTCTAAAAGTCCCTGTGGTGTTAAAATTAATGTTCAAATATTAGTTCACACTGTATGTGTGTGTTACAGTTTTTTTTCTTAAAAAGAATAAACTTGTTCACTTATCCAGATTGATCCTATTCTGTATTGTAGAATTAAGCTTGGTTTCAAGTTCAAGCAGAGTTTCGGTGTTGTTTCAACTTTCATATTCCAAGGAACAAATTATGAGTTCTTTACCTGGATTTCAGTATATTGATTTTCTTTAGCATTTTGAATTCAATTTTCTCTGTAGCAAGAGAATAGTACACTCATTACCTGGGTAGATTTGCCCACATGTTGGTTAGTGTTATAGCAAAACACTCCAGAGAGTAATATCCTCTTAAAAAAGTTTGACTAGGAGAGAAAAAAGCTGGGATGTTTTTCTTAAAAGTTCTACTCAACTTGTGTAAAGTCATAAAGAAAGGAAGTCACAACATCTTTCAAGTATTTCTCAGTGATATGGAGTACCAACCAGCCATAAGGATCTGATATTTAAGAGTAATGCCTATGTTTTATTTGGGAGTGTTGAGCTTAATGACATGCTTCATCGGAAGTGAATCATCATCAGAATTTGGAACAATAGTTTCCAGGTTTATTCATCCATTCTCTCTCTGATTTCTGTGTTCACACAAGCTTTTTGTAGTATTTTTTTTATAACCTAATGATTTCATTTCTAAGAAAACACTGCAGTTTTCCTAACCACATCATGGTTTCTGAGTTGGCTAGCATACAGAAACTCTTTCCAAATGACAATCCTTTTTTTTTTTTCAAGAGCAATAATGCCACACACTTTGTAGCAGGGTACTGCTTTTTATTCTCTCCCCTTCTATTCCTTTTTATTTGACTTTACTCCAAATGCAAAAATGTTTAGGTACATATAGCAAATCTGGACCAACTACCTTAATAGAAATCACTCCCTAAAACATTCATCCGATCAATAACAAGGTTTTCTATAGCATGTTATATGTAGGGCATTTTGATAAGTATAACAACTTTACAGATAAAATTTTTGAAGATTTATTTTGAAAGTCAGAGTTACAGAGAGAGATGGAGAGATGGAGAGATGGAGATCTTCTATCTCCCGTTTCACTCCCCACAATGGTTAGCACCGGGCCAGGACATAGCCAGGAGCCAGGAGCTTCATCTGGGTCTACAACATGGGTGTCAGGGGCCAAATACTTCCACTACTTTTCCCAGGCCATTAGCAGGGAGCTGGATCAGAAGTGGAGCAGCTGGGGTACAAACTGGCACCCATATGGGATGCTGGCATTGCTGGCTATGGCTTTATCTGCTATACCACAACACCAGCCCCAGCAAATTCTGTTCTATTAACCCATGTATACCCATATTGGAAAACAATTTTACCTGAAACATATATGTGCATTTGTTCCTTTGAATTAATGCATTCTTTAAACATAAAGTGTTTGTGTTTGGATCTTTTAATCAGCATATGCTTCCAGAAAATATCCACGTGTAACTCTAGTTCAATGCTTTTTGTTCCAACAGTTGCACTGATTAATTATATCACAAAAGTTTATCCATTCTATTCTAGATGGTTGTTTGCATTACACTCAGATTTGAGCTACACTGTAAACATTTTGGGCATGCCTTACTGAGTATGAACATCATATATGTTGCAACTGAAATGGAACTTCAAAATCACAAAAATATTTACTTTCCAAAATCAATAACAAATAGTTTTTCCAGTATACTAAATTTTAGTTTGACCAGCATTGTATGAGAGATCCTATTGTTTCAGATTCTTATGGCAAGTTGGAATTGTCGCTCTGTGTGGTTATTCTGTACAGTGTCATATATTGCTGCATTGATTTGATTTTCTCCCAAAGATTAATGAGGAGGCACATCTTTCCATATTTTTGTTGGTTAATTTGAAATTCTGTGTCTTTAAAAAATAATTTTGCATTTGAAAGGCACAGTTAAAGGAAGAGAGACAAGAGATATCTTCTATCTGCTGTTTTCACTCCCTAAATGATTGTATCACCTGGAGCTGGACCAGGCCAAAGCCAGGAACATGAAGTTCAATCTGGACTTTACATAAGATGGAGGGGTTCCACATACTTGGGCCATCTTCCTCTGATTTTCCAGACACATTAGCAAGGAGCTGAAGTAGAAAAGGAGCAGCCAGCACTCACATGGAATTTGTGTTAACTTGCAAGGTCAATATACCAACCCCAAAATTGTGTTTCTTGAGGTGCCTGCTCAAGCTTCTTGCATGTTTTTTTTTTTTATTCTGTCTTCTTCCTATTGATTTGTGGTTTTTTTCTATATCCTGAGTATGAACCTTTTTTAGATTAAATAGGTTGCAAATATTTTCCCACATATCTTCTCTCTTTGAATGATGACTTTTGATTCATGATTATGTAGTTGGAATCATCAATATTTTTATTTTTAGTACTTTCAGAGTTTTTTTAAATGCTTCTTCATGCCACTCATTAAAGGTTACTCCATATTCTCTAAAATTTTTCATGATTTTCCTTATACATTTAGAGCTGCAATGCACTGGTGATTGTGACTTTGTATATGATATTACAATGGGTCAAGCTCTTTTTTCCACATGAGCAACCTGTTGGCACTGCCCCTCTTTGAAACAATCTTTCCCCACTAAATTACAGTGTCACCCTTATCATGTCTATATTTTATATATTTGTGATGTGTTTTGATTATTCTATTAATGTATTTGTTTTTCTTAGTCAAAATATTCTCGTAATTATTATTGATTAATATAAAGTCTATCACCTTATTACATTCCTTAAGGCTATATTGGCTTGGAAATATACTCTTTGCATTTTCAAAACTGTATCAGTTCACCTAAGTTTTTTTACAAATCTGCTGGTATTTTCATTGGCATTACACTGAATACAAAAGCCAATTTAGAGAGCAATAGCATTTTAAATAATTATTTATTAAATTTTTTTTTGACAGGCAGAGTGGACAGTGAGAGAGAGAGACAGAGAGAAAGGTCTTCCTTTGCCATTGGTTCACCCTCCAATGGCCACCACGGCTGGTGCACTGCGCTGATCCGATGGCAGGAGCCAGGTACTTCTCCTGGTCTCCCATGGGGTGCAGGGCCCAAGTATTTGGGCCATCCTCCACTGCATTCCCTGGCCACAGCAGAGAGCTGGCCTGGAAGAGGGGCAACCGGGACAGAATCCAGCGCCCCGACCGGGACTAGAACCCGGTGTGCCGGCGCCACCAGGCGGAGGATTAGCCTAGTGAGCCGCGGCGCCGGCCTATTTATTAAATTCTTAAGGGGTACATATTTCCACTTATTTGGATCTTCTTTAACCTGTCTTCATATTTTCTAATGCTTTCTGTGGCAGTCTTTCATAGGATATATTCCAGTGCCTTTGAAATATCTAGATGTTGTTGCTAAGGTTATATATGCATGCATACAATTCCCTTCATACATTTTTTAAACATTTATTTATTTATTTGAAAGTCAGAGTTACACAGAGAGAGTAGAGGCAGAGAGAGAGAGAGAGGGAGAGAGGGAGAGAGAGAGAGAGAGCTCTTCCATCCGATGGTTCACTCTCCAGATGGCCACAACGGCCAGAGCTGTGCCGATCCAAAGCCAGGAGCCAGGAGCCTCTTCCTGGTCTCCCACGTGGGTGCAGGGGCCCTAGGGCTTGGGCCATCTTCTACTGCTTTCCCAGGCCATAGCAGAGAGCTGGACAGGAAGTGGAGCAGCCGGGATTTGAACTGGCGCCCATATGGGATGCCGGTGCTTCAGGCCAGGGTGTTAACCCACTGGGCCAAAGCACCAGCCCCTCCCTTCATACATTTTGACACTGTTCCAGTAACTTCAAATTCACATAAATACTAATAACACGTGAGTATTACAATCATTCTTCATTGTTTAATCTTCTTTTTCTTTGCCACAACTAAGATTTTTATTATGCTTATTATACAAGTGTAAATTGAGGGCATCCTTGTTTGTCTTTTGATTTCTGGGAGAAAGTGCTCAATGCTTTCACTATAAAATTCAAGAATCTTTGTTTTATGCTGCTACTCATTATCAAATAAAAGTTCTTTTATCCATAATTTGCTAGAGTTTACCTTTTAAAGATTATGAAGCGATGTTGAATTTTATCAAATGCTTTTTCTATATTAATTTAGTAGATCGCATGACATTTGGCTTATGTAGTTAATATGGAGATTTAATTTGATTAATGAAAGCAATTTCAACTTTGCATTCCTGGAATAAACTCAACTTGATCATAATACATCATGTTTTCATTTACTGCTAAATTGTACATGTTTTTGATTTGCTTAGAATTTTTTTCATTTATGTTTGAAGTAAAATTGGTCTGTAGTGTACACTTATTTAAACATCATTATTGAGTTTATGCTCAAAGTATACCCAGACTTCATATAATGATATAAGAAATTTCTCTATCTGTATCATGGGAGTGTTATTTCTTTCTTAATCTTTAAAGGCAATGGGTAAACTAGCTAGGAACTACTGCTTTACAAGTTGAAAGTTATATATTTAATCATTTCAGAACATTAAATTATATACAATTACTTTTTCTCCTAATGTCAGGTTTATACGTACTGTAATAAATTGCTCCTCCTTTTTTATTTATTTTTTTCCACTTGAAAAATGACACATTCAGATAGAGAATCTCCCTCTGCTGGTTCATTTCCCCAAATGCCCAGAACATCTGGGGCTAGGTAGAAGCCAGGAGCTGGAACTTAATTTCAGTCTCTTGCTGAAGTGACAGGGACCCAGGGATTTGAGCCATCACCTGCTGCTCCCAGATTGCACATTATCAGGAAGCTGGAATCAAGAGCAGAGCTGGGCTTTCCTAGGTACTCCAATGTGCATGGCCCAAGTGGCATCTTAACTGCTTCTGAAAAATTCCACCCCTCTCCTCTCTTTTTGCGTTTCTATTTGCATATGTTGTACAATACTCCGCTACTGCTCGTAAGTTTATCACTTTCTGTTGTCTGTAGTCCATCATTCCTTACCCCCCTTTCTGGGTTTCCTTCTTACCATATGCTTCTGATTCATCTTCCAGTTTAACTTCATCCTCACTTTAATTGTATCTAATATAAAATTATATCAATCTGCATGTAGTTTAAGTTTTGTTGTTTTAATTTTTAGTTCTGTAGCTTGTTTACCTTAAAATACTCTTTATTAACACACACACACACACACACACACACACACATGCACATGCACCCATGAGGCTACTTCAATATTCATGGAAATACGAAATTCAAAGGTATGATCAGGAGTAGGCATTTGGCCTAATCGTTAAGTTGCTGTTTGGACAACTGCATCCTATGTTGCAGTGTCTGGATTTGAGTCCTGGCTCTGTTTCCCTTTCCAGTTTCCTGATTAGACACACACCCTGGGAGGCAGCAGATGATCCTCATATACTTGGGTCCATGTCACCCATATGGAAGCCTGGTTTGAGTTCCCATTTCCTGGCTTCAGGCTGGCCCAGTCAAAGCTGGTTTGAAAATCTGGGGAATGAACCAGTGGATGCTATCTCTGTCTGCCTGTCTCTCTGCTTGTCCAACACACATACACATTTAAAAATAAATTTAATTTGGTGCTAATTCATGTATTTTAAAATACACATTTCTATGAATTTTCAAAAACCCTGCATGGGCATGAATTTCAAGTTTTGGACAAAAATCTACTTATCTTTTAACTTAATGTTTAATGAACTTTTTGAAGTAACAATATATATTTTCATATCCTACAGTGCTAACTTCATGCTTTATTTTCTTGAATTTATTAGTAGTGATTGTATATTTTGTGTCTGGCAACTTCATTAAATAAACACCCCATGGATCTCTTTCTATATCCAATCTGTATTTTTCTATACTAATTTTTACTTTTCAAATTTTAGCTACTTATATGCCTGCTTTCTTGATTTCACAAATAGATATGCTGAAGCTGAGGACATGCCATTATAGTCTTACAAAGTGGGGCTAAGCTTGATATTAGTGCATGGGGTGAGGCACAAGTAATTCAAATGACCTTGTTCTAACTTTGGAAATAAAGCTGAAATACTTCAGATGTCAGTCTTCCACATTTACCATTACCCAAAAGATATGGGAATTACCAGTCTCCCTTGATGTTCCCTGTACACCAATTTTTGCCTCCAAATCTTACAAGGTTATCAAACTCTGCTCATGCTCTCAGCTTTTGAGATTTAGCTATAGAAATCAGTATGGCCAGCTATGAGGTCACATATTTCTGTATTGTCTGATTTTGGCCCCATGATCCTTCACTGCCTTGACAGTTCTATATCAAGCTGAGTTTTAATAAAATTTTTCACTAAGTCTGAATGTTTTGGGTTAATTGCTCTGATTGCCATTACACTAAGGTTGCATATTTTTTCACTTAGGTAAAATTAAGAAAGGTGGGTAAAAAAAGGCAAAAGAACAACGAAGATATTCATAAGATCATACCCCTAAAAAGTAGGATATAATTTTCCTTATGGTATGACTGATTTTCCTCTGAACCAAAGCACTTTCTCAGCGTGTTCTTATCCTAAAAAATAACCTTAAAATTTGCTAATTGCAGTAACTTTCTAGAGCTATGTTTCCCAATTTGCATTATGCAATGATCTCTTCACAGCACAAGAAGTTCATATTGGAGTTTACAAAATCCATATCTACTTAGTGCATTTGTCAGATTTACTGTCTGTTCCTCCTGGAAATATTCCAACTGATACATTCAGTAGACTCTTTTTAATGTGCCCCTGAATGTCCACACTCAACAATGTGAATGATATATTGTAAAACTGATATCTGAGAAACAAATATTACTTTTTTTCACCATTTTCTGTAGATTCAGCAGTGTTCTTGAACTTCCTTTTCTTATAAATTCCAAGAAAGGAAGAAAGTGTGGGCAAATGCTTGTTATGCTTCACCAGAAAGAAATAATGTGACATTTATTCATTTATTAATTTTGGGGTAAGTTGAAGACACTATAAGCATGTGAATGTCCACAAACACATACAGGCACACAGATTTTTTCACCCCATGATTCTTTCACTGCGTTGATAGCTCTATAATGGCTTCAACATAAGCACACACACACACACAAATTCTACAGTCTTACCTTATTTTTCTATTTTTTTAAGTTGCCACCAATTCTGTGCTCGTGACTCTCCAAAGACTTGGGCTTTTTTTTTAACATATTTTTCCTTTTTTTGTGGGATTATTTATCCTGTTTACATGGGCATGAACCTTAAATAATACATTTTTTCCAAAACAACATATGTAGTATTGAAAGAAATTCTCTACATAAATATATAAACCTGTAACAGTTCTCTAAAACCTGTGCTTCCAAATGTTCTTTCAGATTAAACACTATTGCTAAAATACAGTTTAAATGCACACATGATTCATAACAGGTGACTCCAACTTTCTGAAAATTCAAAGCTTACCTGATACTTTAAAAAGCTTTCTGCTTTATCTGTTTAATCATTTATGTTCTACTCTTGAGAGTCCCACTGTGTAATCTGGTGTAGTATAAAGTTAACATTTATGGTAAGATTCAGTGAAGCTAAATTAAAGGTAAGTCAACCTTCAGAATCAGAGGTACCTTATTTCCACCATGTATAATGAGGATGATGGTCTTCTTTCTCCCTATAAAATGTGTGCTATACTTTCATTATCCATAAAAATGCATTAAAATCTCATCATGGTGTCAGTAATGATGCCTTTCAAATAGTGCTAAAAAGTTTAAAGTACAAAACTTCTCAAAAGGCTTATTTAGTATGCAAAATAAATTATTATGCCACTTCATTTAGTGAATATTAAGTAAGCTTCTTTAGCTCCTTGTGCCATCAGTTTATTTCACTTAGCTGAAGTCTAATAATATTTTCATTAAATATGTATATGAACAATCAAACACTGCAAATGAAGAGCATATCCCTTGACATTCAAGATGGTTTCCAGGCTGGTATCAGCTGGCTGTTATATGGGTAGATCTTGTTTCTATGGCTTCGAATGATGGTTTCCATTAGCTTTGAGTGTCTTATGTCTGACCTTAGAATAAGGACTATTCATCATGTCTTCTAATTTTTCAATGTTGTTCCTTCATCTGGGAAGTACTGAAGATAGAAACTTAAGCACATTTAAATGCTGGAGTCACGTTATGCAAATTTAACCAAGGAAATTCTTCAACACAGGTCATTTTTTAAAGCAATAGAAAATATGCTCTCTGGTTTTATATGTTAAGTATCACCCTGTTCACATAACTCGCATTTCCATTAAATAAAGACAAATCTGATGTTTGGCTTTAGCTTTACATGTGATTTCTTGATTTATGAATACTTGATAACATGGTGACTATAACAATAAAACTTCATTTGAAATATGGCAAAATCCAGTCACATGCTCTCTGTACATTTCTGCCCTGAAATATTTGGCTCCCTCTAATGGATAGTATTTTGAGATCACTGGAAGCTAATACCAAAGTGATTGAGTCTATTATTTAGATTTTAAGTCCAGGTGTTATATTCACTTCACAAGTTTCAAACTAACACAAAATTCTTTGGTGCCCATTCTGGAGTACACATCCTCCCACTCACATGCTAGTTTACATTTTCAGTTTTATCATAGTCACAGTTATTACACTAGGATGTCTTAAGGAAATTGAGATGCGAAATAGTGTTAACAATAGAAACCAGGAAATGCTTTGGGCTTCAAAGAGCTCCTGAGACAAGAAGCAGCAAAGATTTCCTGAAACTGGAAAGGAAGGAGTTCTTTGAAACTCTCACCCACCCACATTTTTACATCCCAGTACATTGCCCTACAACAAAAATTAACTGGTCCATATACTCTGCATTTTCTAGATTATGGAAATGAATTTATACCCTGTAGGCTACTTTTAATTGACAGAAATGAAAAGGCCATGTAACAAAGCTACTTGCTTCATTTCCAGACAATTTTTTTTTGCTATAAATAGATCAAACAGGCACATTGCTTAACGCATGCAAAAAGAGTAATTGGAATTTCATGTGGCACAGAAGGCAATGGTTTTTACAATTAAGAGCGAGAAAACTCAGGATACGACAGAAATTTGGAGTATGCTTCTGTTTCCTTTTAGGTTCTTCTTATAATTCCATATTCTGAACTTAATGTATAGACATCCTAGATAATTAGTATACTAATTACTATTAATTACTATTGGGATTTTCCTCTTACCCTAAGGACTTTTAAAGTAAATTATTCTAGAAATTAACCACAGTTTTTTGACTCTTGGGAGTGACCAAGGAAAAAGCATAATTAAAAGTTGCTTCCAGGTCCTAAAAAGGTATTCCTATAATATGTAGATGCTCATTCATCAATGTAGAAGCCTCATTACCCTAGTTATTATAATTTAATCTATATTCTACCACTGAAGTTAAACACCAATGAGTTTGATGGCTCTCTCATTACACATATGCATGTATTATGTTATAGTACATGAAACAGTTAAAACGTCAGGATATCAGTTGACAACTTGAAGACATTCTTCTTTTTTCTTCCTAAAGAAACCTTTTATCTAATGAGTACAAATTTCATAAGTTTAGGAATATAGTGATTCTTCTCACCATACCCACCCTCCCATCCTTCTCCCACTCCACTTGCTCCTCCCTCTCCCATTCCCAGTCCCATTCTCCATTAAGATTAATTTTCAATTAACTTTATAAATAGAAGACTAACTCTATACTAAATAAACATTTCAACAATTTGCACACATACACACACACAAACAAAACTGAGAACTAGTTTTACAGTTAATTCTCATAATACAACTCATTCAGGACAGAGGTCCTGCATGAGAAGTAAGTTCAGAGTGACTCCCATTGTTAATTTAACAATTAACAGTTCTATGTATGACATCAGTGATTACCGGAGGCTCTTGACATGAGCTGCTTAGGCTATGGAAGCCTTGTGAATTCACAGTCTCCATCAGTATTTAGAAAAGGCCATGAGCAAAGTGGAAGTTCTCTCCTCCCTTCAGAGAGTACTTCCTTCTTTGATGGCCACTTCTTTCCGTTGGGGTCTCACTCAAAGAGATCTTTCAGGTAGGACTTTTTTTTTTGCCATAGTGCCTTGGCTTTCTATGACTGAAAAACTCTGAGGCTTTTCATCCAGACCAGAATGCCTTAAGGGCTGATTCTGAGATCAGAGTGATATTTAATGTGATCGTCACTCTATGAGTCTGCTATGTGGACTGTTTCCCAAGTTGGAACATTCTCTCCGTTTTAATTCAATCTAGAAACTTGATCTTATTTATATGACCTTATTTATATGATTCCCTTTAACACTTAATTCTGTCTCTATGCTCCCTTTAATACTTAATATAACCACTTTAACACATAAGATGGTATTTTTACTACCTAGTTTAATGGAATTTGGAGTCCCATGGCAAGTTTTTAAACTGTGCCCTTGAAAGTAAGTCCATAGGGATGTATGTAGAACAATACAGCTTTACAGTTACAAACCCCTCCTCCAGATCTCAATAAAAAAAGAGTTAAGAAGTCTTTTTTAAAAAGATTTTATTTATAGGGCCTGCGCCGCAGCTCACTAGGCTAATCCTCTGCCTTGCAGCGCCGGCACACTGGGTTCTAGTCCCGGTCAGGGAACCGGATTCTGTCCTGGTTGCTCCTCTTCCAGGCCAGCTCTCTGCTGTGGCCAGGGAAGTGCAGTGGAGGATGGCCCAAGTCCTTGGGCCCTGCACCCCATGGGAGACCAGGAGAAGTACCTGGCTCCTGCCATCAGATCAGCGTGGTATGCTAGCCGCGGCGACCATTGGAGGGTGAACCAACGGCAAAGGAAGACCTTTCTCTCTGTCTCTCTCTCTCACTGTCCACTCTGCCTGTCCAAAAAAAAAAAAAAGATTTTATTTATTTGAGAGTTACAGAGAAGTAGAGACAGAGAAAGAGAGGTCTTCCATCTGCTGGTTCACTCCCCAGATGGCTGCAAAAGCAGGAGCTGCACCAATCTGAAGGCAGGAGCCAGGAGCTTCTTCTGGTTCTCCCACATAGGTGCAGGAGCCCAAGGACTTAGGCCATTTTCTACTGCTTTCCCAGCACATAGCAGAGAGCAGGATCAGAAAAGGAGCAGCTGGGACTAGGACCGGCGCCCATATGGGATGCTGGTACTTTAGGCCAGGGCTTTAACCCACTGTGCCACAGCACCGGCCCCCAGACATTCTTATAAGTACAATATACCCCATGATGATGAACCTTAATTTCAGCAAAAATGAGAAGTAGCGTTATGTCCATCACCCTAACTGAGTTGTAGACATCAAGTTGAGTCACAATCTACACATTTTCCAGTCTTCACAGTCATAGGAAAAAATGCATGTGAGTCATTGCAGAGAATTAAATGGTCTTATACAGGGAAAAAATGGGGCAAAATGTTCCTAAAGTAGAAAAAAGAAGAGAAGAAAAGAAAAAGCTTGGTTTCTCTTAACTTACATGGTCACAACTTAGCTCAACCTGCAAGGTCCATCTTGATGTAACCCCTATTTCCTCCCTATCCTCATCCCCAGGAATTTCTATTTAAGAATGCTCCACTACAGCAACTCTGAACATAATGTCCTGTTTTCCATTTATCTTCACCATAAACTGCCCCATCTCACTAGAATATTATCACTATAAACCTTTCTTATCTCGCCTGGCCAATAACTGCTTAGGCTTTAATTCTGTATTCAATGAACACACTCCAGGGAGACTTCTCTGTTGTTTCCCAGTCTTGGAAAGGTACATTTAATCCATTCACACTTAAAGCCCACTGCTTAGGCTATATTGATAACTTCATGTACAGATTCACTTATCCTAGTTTTGTATCCCATTCCCTGGAGAGGAACTTCTTAGACAGAAGATGAAACATTATTGATTTATATTCTCTAAAGTTAGCAGATTATCCAGAACACAGAGGAAAGTTTCTGTAATAATGTGTAGAATGAATGAATTAGTGGCAAAGACCCTGGCTGACCTCTGCAGTTTAAAGGAAATGAGCTAAGAAAGAGAAAATATTGTTAAATAAAAGAAAAAAAAACATTAAGGCTTCAGTTTAAATACAGATCTATTTCAATCTAAGTTGATCCTTAAATAAGGCAGTAATGTAGGTAATTAGTAGTTTAGAGGTTCATAATATACTACATCACTGCCACAGCTAAGTGAGTCCTTGAAATTCATGCAGTTTTTTATGTCTCCACTAATAAGAATTTATGGCATGCACAGCTTTTTACAACTATTTTAAGTCATAGTTTTGCCTATTTATATCCATGTGCACCTAAGTGTATACATGTATGTGTATAAAGGTGCATTATTACAATAATTTTACTATGAGGATTAAATAGCCATTATTCATGTGTGTGTGTGTGTGTGTGTGAGACAGAGAGAGAGAGAGAGAGAGAGAGAGAGAGAGAGAGCGAGCTCTTATGCCTAAAAAGCTGAGCAACACAAGAATGTTTAACTATTGTGGTTGCATAATAGTTTTAGAGTCCCCCAAAGGTGAATACATTGAAGGCCTGGTCCTTAAGGTTTTGTATTAATGCTTAATGGATCAGTGTTAATGGATTAAGGGTGAGGACTTTATGCAATTATGGTATGTCAGAGAGGGGCTGGTAAGAAGCCTTTGGATCACTGGGTGCTTGCCCTTTTAGATAGTTCTCAGGAGAGGGTTGGACTTTGAACTCATCTTATTCTTTTTTGTATTATTTGAAGTATTTTAAAACAAAATTTTCATTTACATGAAAAGCAACTATATCTTAAAAGAAATTTTCCATTTACATGGAAAGAAAGTTACAGTCTAATAATGAGGAGAAAAACAAGAGTTTTCCTAGTAATAGCCAATTTAGAACTAAGTGCCAGTTATTAAGGAAGCATGTCATCAAAGCATGAGACCACTACTTTCTCTTACTATTTAATTAGAATATGGTAATTGTCATTTTACACATAAATTAAATTATTTGAGGCCCATTAGAGGATACCCTAACATTGAAATACAGCTCTCCATATTCAATATAATTTATAAACATGAATTCAGTAATCTACTAAAGCAGCTGTTTTAAAATTTTATTTCCCTTGAAAGTGATTGTGAAAGTGAAAGTGCCTAAAATTTTTACTTAGTGGTATCATAGTTAATTTTGCAACCATTATTCTTCACAACTAAACTGATCCATCACTGTCTCCCAAAGTACAACTTACTCTGCTACTAAACAGAATAAACAATAAATATGTAACTAATTTTATTGGAGAATTGGGCCACAGGTCAGTATCGCGCTTCATTTTCTAGTTCCTGATTTTATGGGATATTTCCCAATGGTACAATTTTTTTTTCTTAGAAGTAAAGTGGACAAGGGCCATTTATACCTGCTCTTTCCAGGGGAAAAATGTTCATTACTGACAATATCATTTAGATGCCACATCACTGCTAAAGTGGAAGGGAGACCTGCATTATCTTTCTGGTCTCACTGAACAGAGACACATTCAGGTAATGCAAATAATAAATAATTATTATGAAGATATACTGGGAAATAGGAAGAAAAGAAAATATGTCTGTGAGCATCACATTTAAGATTCCCCAAAGAAGGGATATAAATGGGCTTTGGTCTGTCCCTACCCAGGTCATAGGCTATTAGCTCTTTGCATGGTCAAGTGGTTACAAAACAATTAAATGCTGGCCAGAATGCATTCACATGGCACAGGCTGCAGCAATATTTGTATAAGAGTTGTGCTTCAGCTTCTGTCCTCAGAGGAAGGATGAATAATCATCAAGTCATTAGCAAATTTCAAGAGGACAAAATAAACAGCAGGTCTTGGGTTTATCTGAAGGAGGGTAAAGCAATTAGTCGCTGTACTCTATCAGGATATTCTGGTACAAAATTAATCATTTTTGCAGACCTACTATGTGTGAGATATATCATACATCTTACATGTTAATCAGTATAGCAATAGATGTATGTTAATCAGGATAGCAGTACAGATAAGCAGATATTGCTAGCTCCCTGGTACAAATGGGGCCCAGAAATTTAAAGAATTTACAAAAGGTCACACAACTATAAAGCTAAAATTACAGTATCAACCAAGGCTTAATCCATTATGAAATTGAGTGATTTCTTCAATAATACCACACTGCCTTTCACAGTAATTATTATAGAACTAATGAATGGTTATGAATCAAATCTCATGCTGATTAGTCCTATGCATATATAGCAATCTCTCCTTTTTGCCAACTTGGACTATATTAAAGTTGAAAATATTTCTCTCTTACTTGGGGAAGGGTGACACAAAATTTTTTCCATGTTGTTGAGGATAAAAGAAATAATTTTTTATTGTGTCTCAGAAATAATGGATGATTAAAAGTTAGGTGTATGCAGTCACTAGTGTTGTGATATGGCAAGTTAAGCCACTGATTGCGATGCCAGCAACCCATATGGGAGTGCTGGTTCAAGTCTGACTGCTCCACTCCTGATCCAGCTCCCTGCTAATGCATCTGGGAAGGCAACAGATGATGTCCCAAGAACTTGGGCCCCTGCAACCCATTTGAGAGATTCCTGGCTCCTGGCTTCGGCTTAAACCAGTCTGGCTGTTGTGGACAATTGGTGAGTGATCCGGAATATAAAAGATCTTGAACTCTGTCTCTCTTTCTGCCCACTTCCACTTCCCTCCTTCTCTCGCTGTCATTCTACCTTCCAAATAAAAAATGAAAGAATAAATAACAATACAATGTAGATGTATTCAACAGAGAAGAGATCATTAGGAATAGAGCCAAGAGATCCTTGTCCCTGGTTTCCTGCCTCATGTTACCTCTGAATGGCCTCATGCTTGCCTTTTCTTGCTGCCCTCCTGGCTGGAGGAGAACAAAGATTAATAGTGCACACCACAGATAAATCCACTATAAATTAGCATGATGCACATAGCATTTTGTTATTTTTGGAAAGAAATTATGAATTAATATCTTGTAAAAATGATATAAGAGGCTACTTGCATGAGTTTCATGGAAAACAGAATCAAAAGCTAAATTTGTTTTGATGCAGAAAAACTTTGAAGTTTATGAATAGTTTTTTTATATAATGCACATTTTCAACGAACCTTTCGAAGCTCTTTCGTACACCATCCATCAAGTCCAAGAAGAATTTAGACAAATTTATCTCAGGTCAGAACATGCTGAATATTATAGAGGCCTTCTCAGTAGAATTCACTAAACAGTTATAAAATAATAAAGAAATTCTTAGCTTTGCTTATTGAGGTGAATCTATGAATTCCCTTTATTACAATCAAGTTTTTACTCTATAGTAGCCAACAGAGATGGTAGCTATAAAGTAAAAATAATTGAAGAGTATAAAATAATGGTGTATTTCTGAAGCATACCCTGTTCTGCTTTCAGTGATACAGATTTTGAAATTTAGCTATCTGGGAAAAATCATATTGACTATTGACTATAGTGTGTAGTTCTTAAAAGTTTAATTTGCTTATTTTAGAGAGAAAACACAAGTGAATGCATGTGCTTCCACCAACTGGTTCACTCCCCAGATGCCCACAAAATTAGGCCCACGCAAGGCAGAAGCCCAAAACCAAGAACACAATCCAGGTGTCCCACTTCACGGTAGGAACACGATTTGAGTCACTGCTGTGCATGCCACAGTCTGCAAAGGCATTAAGCTGGAGCCATGCAATCAAATCCGAGGACCCCAGCTTGGGATGCAGGTCTTAACTGCTAAGCTAATGCCCACTCCTCTATCATATATTTATGAGCATGAAGGTTTCAAAAAACTCCTTACCCCCAAGATGCTTGCTTGGGAGGTGTATTACCTTTAAACAAGTACTTCTAGAAATGTTATATTTTACTGCTTTTTTTTGAAAATGTATATGTATTTTTGTTTTTCTGACACCTGACAGAAAATCCATAAATTCCATACACTACAGGATATGCTTGACCTTACATAGTCCAAGAGCTCTCCTGTTTTTCCCAGTGGCTGCAGAAAATCTAGTTCTTTGTTAGAAATGCTGCCTTCTCAGCTCATGGAATTTTGTTTAAAATGTTTTGGCTAATGGGTAATGCAATTTCATCCGTTACCTGTATTTATACAAGACACCTTACATCTATGATGCTTAAAAGCATTTAGTCACTCTAGACCCAAGCTCTCATCTCTTTGTATGATGCCTCTGGAGAATACTGTTATTAATCTATTCCACTCTCTGTACCTTCTCAGCTCCTGCTCTCTCTTCTCTCCCACACTCCCCTCCTCTTCTCTCCTTTTTATATTTCTCATCTCTTGTGTTCCACACTGTCTATTGATCTTATACTTTTAAAATGAATTTAATTAGTGACTCATTTAATGTCATAATTTGCATCATTTGTTTAATGTCATTTTAATATGTTGAATATTAAATGTACAGAAATTGCAGTGGCAATGGTAGCATAAATGCAAGGATAATTCTTTTTAGGTCTATGTGATTTATCTCGCAGCAATAGTGGAACAAGTAATAAAACAAAGGGAATCCACAAACAGCAGCCACAACTTAGATTTATCATATACTCCTGCCTCATTCCTGTTTGCATACTGAAATAAAATCCAGCAAGGAATTGCTTAGGAAAATAGATGAGTAACTTAGGAGCAATATAAAACACATTTTTAGTAGTAGCTACATTGAGTAATCAGCTTGCAAGCATTTTTACCTTTACTATTTTTTGTTCTTTTCTAATTTTTCCTTTATTAAATTTTATTATATATTTGAAAGGAAGAGTTATAGGAGTTGAGACACACACAGGGGAGAAAGGGTGAGATAGAGATAGAGACAAAGAGAATGACCTTCCATGTGCTGGTTCACTTCCCCAATAGCCGCTATGGCCAGAGCTGGGCCAAACTGAAGACAGAGACTGGAATTCTTTTAGGGACATGCACATAGGTAGCAGGGGCCCAAGTACTAGGTGCATCTTCTGCTGCTTTCCCAGGTGCATTAGCAAGGAGCTGGGTCAGAACTGGAGGCACTAGAACCGGTGCTCATGTGGGATGCTGGTGTCACAAATGACAGCTTAACCCATAGTGCCACAATGGCTGGCCCCTCTAATATTTTGTAAATAAAAAGATGAATGAATTATAACATATGGTTTTATACTTACTGACTAGGTATTCATAATACCATACAAGGGAAAACAACTTTAACAGTTTTTCCCTAGTCTATCCTGCATATAAACAATATAACTACTATCTTTCATCTCTTAACCAATACGATTTAAAAAATTTTCATTTATTTTATTTACCTGAAAAGCAAAGATGGAGAATGAGACATATCTTCCATCTATCTTCTTTTTTTTTTAACTTTTATTTAATGCATATAAATTTCCAAAGTACGACTTATGGATTACAATGGCTTCCCCCCCATACCGTCCCTCCCACCCACAACCCTCCCCTTTCCCACTCCCTCTCCCCTTCCATTCACATCAAGATTCATTTTTGATTATCTTAATATACAGAAGATCAGCTTACTATACATCAAGTATGGATTTCAACAATTTGCTCCCACACAGAAACATAAAGTGAAAAATAATAGATGATTTTTTTTAAATGATGATGAAATCAGAGCAGACCTATTGTCATGTTTAATCCCAGTGAGAGTCAAGTTGGGAATTGATAATTTCTTTTTTTTTTTCAGAGGATCAGTTTACTATGCATTAAGTAAGGATTTCAACAGTTTGCACCCCCATAGAAACATAAAGTGAAATATATTGTTTGAGTACTCATTATAGCATTAAATCTCAATGTACATCTATCTTCTGTTTCATCCGTAAATGGTCACAATAGCTGGGGCTGGGCCAAGCCCAAGCAGGAGACTAGAACTCAATCCAGGTCTCCCACATGGGTGGCTGGAACCCAAACTACTGAAGATTCACCTGCTGCCTCCCAGGGTACACATTAGCAGGAAGTTGTAATTGATAGCAGATCCTGGACCTGGATCCAGTCACTCTGATGTGGGATGTGGGTATCCTAAGCTGTGTCTTAGTTATCCTGCCAACCACCCACCCCCGATGTGCAATATGTTTGATATATTCAGCAGGCTGACAACCTGAGGGAGGCAGAATTTATCTCACTTTCCAGGTCAAATGTGGCCTGATTTCTCCACAAGAACTGATGCGAGATGACCTTAGAGATGGAGAGGTAACTAAGGGTGGGGATCTTAAGCTCTGAACCTAACACAAGGGAAGGGAAATGAGGCAGCATCATAGACATTGCTATCACCTTCCCCTGGGTTCCCCTGGCACACATCTGTGAACCATCTGCTAGAAACATGAGAGGTTGCAACTTGATGGTTTCCACCAGAGGACAGCTTTACAACTCAAGCAACTGCAGCTCCCTGCCACTCTGCCTGAGGGTTTACTTTCTCTGGCATAGAGGCACTTGCTACACAGTGGTCAAGCACTACCTTGTTGTAGGCAGAATTTAGTATTGGGGGCAGCCATGAACTTATGGCAGATAAGAATGAGGAGACTATGTTCCAGAAACCCCATCTGCTGGCATGACAATTATGTGGCATGCTCCACACAATTTTCAGAGTCCCTCAGTGGAAACAACCCACAGAACATTTCTGTATCAGTTCACTGAATAAATAAGGGAGGCATTCCCTTAAAGATCACATGATCAGTTTTACTGCACCTGAAGCTTTGACATTGAGAACCAGGGTTATTTAAACAAGATCACAGAGTGATTACAAAAAATAAGCTACTCACTTCCAAGAAGGAAGTTACTTACAAAGTCGTCTATTTGCAGAAGAAAAATGGCCAAGGGAATAAGTGAAATTTTCAAATACCTCAACTGTGAGAAGGTATACAATGAATAGTCTACTGACTATACTTTTCTGAAAGTTACAGGACTACATGGCTGGCACAGGCATGGTTTCTGTTTCCACACAATGCAGGAAAAATGAAGGAAGCACTGGGATCAGGCAACATTCTTGGCCCTGTTATGGAACTGTGGCAGGAATCCTCTTCTGATCCAGCTACCACAGGAGTTCAGCTATTTCTCTCTTGAAAACTCCAAGTCCCAGTAGCTTTGAATCCTTGCATTTCTTTTAATTCTCCTCTCTTTCATCCCAGGCAGTACAGGAATTTTAACCTAAGGCTCAAAAAAAAATCCAAAAACTCAAAAAACTCCCATCCTTCTGCCATATGGAATTGTCAGAAATACAACAAAAGAAGTCTCCATTTGTCTACATCTCAAAATATTATCCTCATATAATTATTCAAATTGAAGTCTTATCTGTTGAAGCAAAGATAGCCTTTTCTGCCAATATTTTTGTCTTCCAGAGAAAAAAAGATGTCATAGAATTGGGGAATGCTGACATCTACTTATATTGTAGGTGCTCTTAAAATTGTCTAGAGCTTTAAAAAAACATCATGTGAAGTCCATAGCATTGTTCTGGAGACATAATAAGTGCTCAATAAATGAAAGACATTCTGCTTTATTATGATTTTAAAACTGGCTTTGCAAGTATTTTGAGTAGGATATGCCACCAAGGGAATGCAACCAACTTTAAATCCAGCTCTGTTTAACTACTTCCCAAGGTGCCCTACCTGTGAAATCATCTTATTCTTAGACTTTGAAATCTCTTCAGCTGAATTGTCATTTCCTCATTGACTTATCCATATAGTTAATTTATTCAAATGTTCAGTTAGGTGGCAGACACTTTATAAACAAGGATAACATAATGAGCAAAGTAACACAAACCTGGTCATGTAGAACCAAGGTCTAGTGATCAAGATTGCTATTAACCAAATAATCACCCCAATGTGAAATTATTTGAGCTGGAAAAGAAAATTACAAAAGTGGGTATTTGTCAGGAAAACATATACCCCTTGATCTAAGGCCTCAAGCCTGTCCCAGACTCCTTCTTAAGATAATAACTAGTTGAGGACAGAGGAAATCATGCTCCAGAAAGTGAGAATGTGCAAAAGCCCAGTGGTGGGAAAAACATGACAGAAACAATGGGTTGAAAGAAGGCTAGAAGAGAAAAAAGCACAGTGCAGGATCAAGGTTGGGACTTCAGGGATAGATGAGACCATGCAGATTCAGAGGCCTTCACATGAGATTCATAATGTGACTGGGGAGTGAAATCAGAGAAGCTACATGGTTGTGATATGGAGTGAAATTGCAGGGGAAGAAGTGGACATGATTGACCTTGGGAGAGGAACTCAACTTTTCCATTAAAAGATACAGAGGTCCAAGATGTCTTCTCACAAGAGGAGTAGAACAGTGTTAGATCGAAATGATGGAATCTGAAAATACCCAGAAAATGAAGTCAACATCACTGCGAAGAGATCACACATGAGAGAATGCAGGGCAGGGGGGTGTTCAGGATGACTATCAGATTTCTAGTGTGGGATCTAAACTATAGGGCATGGGAATTGTTAGGTTGAGAATCAGAATTTTTCAACAAGAGAGTAGTGTAGGCAGTGCCTTTGTACTTGGGCTATTTGACTCATATTTGCAAACAGTTACTACTCTGATGGCTAGAGGGTCATGGTTCTCTATATAAATATTCTTCTATTAGGAAAATTTAAAGCTTAGATTCACTTAGTTTCCTCTCCACGTCTTATGCTATTATTCTATAATAGATGCGTGATTCGATCCATTTCACAGAATCATATAACATCAGTAACTTAAAGCATCTTAGGAAACCTCTTGTGACATTTTGAAAGAGGAAAACATTGAGACATTTCTATAAGTACTGGTAAATTCTTAATACACATTAGATATATTTTCTTTGACCAACATCAAAGAACAAATATATAGGAGCTATCCATTTTTTTTTCTTGGCAAGTTATGAACAGACAGGAATGGTCACAGTAGAAATTTATCATTCATCTCTGAAATTCAAATGCTTGTAGAGTAATAAGCCAATGTCCATCCCTATGCCTCTGACAAAGTCTTTACTGGCTAAATTTCTGTTAGCATTTTATACTAAGAAACTCATACTTCTCAGAGGATGACACATAACATTAAGCTGTTAGAGAATGGTCAGCATGTGTAATTCCTTCACAAATATGCTAACAATTATCAAATAACTGAATATCAACATTACAACCATACAATATTATATATCCCATATATATTCTTCACTTCACAGTAGCGTAATCCAAGGTAAGCCTCATCTCCCCCAATGTGCATTGTGCCTTTATGAGCATAGATGTGATAATTAAATTACTTATTTAGGAATTTCACTGAAAAGATTTGACATTTTTATGTTGTGGTGGAAACAACCTGAGTAATTTTTCTGCCTTGTGAAGACAAACCCACTATAAAAACCAAACATTCTGAGGCTGGTGCCAGGGTACAGTAGGTTAATCCTCCGCCTGTGGCGCCAGCATCCCATATGGGCACCGGTTCTAGTCCCAGTTGTTCCTCTTCTGATCCAGCACTCTGCTGTGGCCTAGGAAAGCAGTAGAAGATGGCCCAAGTCCTTGGACCCTTGAACCCACACGGGAGACCAGGAAGAGGCACCTGGCTCCTGGCTTGGGATCAGCACAGCTCTGGCCATTGCAGCCACTGGGGAGTGAACCAGCGGATGGAAGACCTCTCTCTCTGTCTCTCCCTCTCATTGTTACAGACTCTACCTCTCAAATGAATAAATAAAATCTTAAAAAAAAAAAACCTAACCAAACGTTCTTTCTCTGCTTTCAATGGAGCAGTTTCTATTTTCCCATGTAAAGAGTGTTTCCATCTTTCTCATGTGTATGTAAAATAAGGGAATCATAAATACTGATAATTCTGTCAATGAAATCTTTACAAGTAGGACACATTAACTCTTGGCTGGTGGCAATTTAGAAGACAAGTCAGGGGCAGGTGTTGTGCCATAGCATATTGGGTTAAGCTGCCCCTTTGGATGCCCGCATACCATATTAGAATGCTACTTTAAGTCCTGGCAACACTGCTTCTGATCCGGCTCCCTACTAACATCCCTGGGAAGCAGTGCATGATGACTGAAGTACTTGAGTTTCTGCCACACACCTGGGAGACCTAAACAGAGGTCCTGGCTTCTGATTTTTGCCTGACCCAACCCTAGCTGTTGAGGCCATTTGGGAATAAATCAATGCATAGAAAACCTTTGTTTTTTTACATGCCCCCCCACAAACCTCTTTCACTTTGCCTTTCAAATAAATACATCTTAAAATAACACAAGTCATTTGTTTACTTAAACAAAATGAAATCACTAGAACAGTTCTCTTGGCACAATTTGTGTTGTTATCCCTGGGATGTTCTGCTGAAGTGGACTTATTTTGTAGAGCAATTTATGATGCAGGTTATCAGTATTGCTGAAAGTTTCAAATATAATTTCTCATTCTTAGGCCAGGGTCCTTTACATTGTTTAAAAAGCAATGCAGGAACCAGCATTGTGGCACAGAAGGATAAACCTCCACCTGCAATGCTGGCATCCCACATGGGCACCATTTTGAGTCCCAGATGATCCACTTCTGATCCAGCTCCCTGCTAATATATCTGAGAAAGTAGCAGAGGATGGCCCAAGTATTTGGGTTCCTGCACTCATGTGGGAGACCTAGAGAAATCTTCTGGCTCCTGGCTTTGGATTGGTCCAGCTCCAGCTATTGCGGCCATTGGGGAGTGAACCAGCAGATCAAAGATTTCTTTCTCCATCTCTCTCTCTGCCTTTCAGATAAACATTTTTTTTAAAAGGCAATGTAGGAGAAGCTCCAAGATGGCGGAATATGGAGGGAACACACTGACAGTCTGGGAAAAGATAGTATAATAAAAGTGGAGATACTGTAGTTTCAGGGAAGAGTTAGAGAAAAAACTGCAGAGGAAACTCTTCTGGAACTAGTGGGACACGGTGGATTTAGGTGGAGGGCACGGGTGCCCATGGCTCAGGACCCAGCCGCCGAGTATATGTACCAGTGCTGGAAAGGGAGGTGAGGTGAAACCGCAATAACCCGAGACACTGGCAGAAAAGCAGCAGGAAGAGTCTAGAGGGAATGAGGTTTGAAGCCCTGTGGGGGAAAGTTCACCAGCCTAACTAGAGGAGAGAAAAAAAAATAAAAGGGACCAGTACGGACACGATTCTCTCTCTCTCCACTCACATTACAAAGGCAGGGAAAGCAATACAGCAGGCGTCATTTTGGACATACAGAACAGCTGTGCCAGCTCAGGGTTGTGCCTGCCCTTAGCCAAGCAGAAAAACCTGACTCTGGTGGAGAGAAATAACAGGAGGTTAAGACCTAGTGAATGTGTGGAGCTTATGAACTGGGACTGTGGAAAAAAAGAAAAAACAGGGTGTGTGGGAGAACTCATGTTGTGGCTGAGATGTGAGTAGTCTCGGTGGGAGACGCCACAAACTGGGTAACCTTAGCAACCCAGTGGTAGACATTGCAGGGTAATCTGAGCTTACACTGAGGATTGCACAGATCCTTTGTGTGGTCCTTGGGACAGAGCAGACAAATATTACACCCACTGGGGCTAGCGCTCAGGCACTGATTGCCATCAAGGAAAAGAGCTCAGCTGAGCAGAATTACTTCCCTTCTGAAAGAGAGAGAGAGAGAGACAAGATTTACCACAACAAACCTGGGTGTGTCACATCTTGCACACCCTTAACCCTGAAGAACTGAACAGAGCTCTCTGGCCACACCCACCACAAGCCTCTAGAGATTCACCAAAAGCAGACAGTCCACTTAATCTAGAGTCATAGTATAATGACAAAAGCCACCACAGCGAGGAAAAAAAAAGAACAAACCAAAGAATATCTCAACAAAGCCAAAGAACAAATGCGGAAACCAAGGAACAAGAACAAGAAAGACATTATGATGCCCCCAAATGAACATGACACTCCAATACAAGATTATGAAGATGATACGATAGAAGAAATGCAAGATACGGATTTCAAAAAAAAAATTTATAAGAACATTTAGAAATTATCAAAAACAAATTCATGAACTACAGAAATCCATACGGGACAGGACAGAAAAATCTCTCTCATGAAAATGAAATCTTAAGGAGGAATGAAAATGAAATGAGGAATTAAACAGAACATGAAATTGTGATATTGAAATCAAAATGAAATGAAGAATTCAATAGAACAAATGACAAATGCATTTGAGAGCCTTAAAAACAGAATCAATGGGATAGAAGACAGAATAGAATAGCAGACTTAGAAGACAGAGCACAGGAAAACATACAGTCAAACCAAAGAAAAGAAGAGGAAATTAGAAATCTAAAAAATATTGTTGGTAATCTACACGATACTATTAAAAAACCCAACATTCGGGTTCTAGGAGTTCTTGAAGGCATGGAGAGAGAGAAAGGATTAGAAGGCCTATTTAGTGAGATACTAGCAGAAAACTTCCTGGGTTTGGAGAAAGACAGAGACATCCTAGTACAGGAAGCACATAGAAACCCCAATAAACATGACCAAAAGAGAACCTCACCACAACACGTTGTAATCAAACTCACCACAGTGAAACACAAAGAAAAGATTCTAAAATGTGCAAGAGAGAAACGTCAGATTACTCTGAGGATCTCCAATTAGATTCACAGCAGACTTCTCATCAGAAATCCTACAGGCTAGGAGGGAATGGCGAGACATAGCCCAGGTACTAAGAGAGAAAAACTGCCATCCCAGAATATTAGATCATGCAAAGCTCTCATTTGTGAATGAAGGTGAAATAAAGACCTTTCACAGCAAGCAGAAATTGAAAGAATTTGTCACCACTTGTCCAGCCCTGCAAAAGATGCTTAAAGATGTGTTACACACAGAAACACGGTCATCAATATGAAAGAAGGTAAAGGAAGAAAATCTCCCAGTAAAAGATGACAGGAAGTTCAAAGCATATATTAGAAATATCTTTGGGAAAATGGCAGGGCAAAGTCACCACTTATCAATAATCACATTGAATGTATTTATTTTATTTTACTTTATTTTGACAGGCAGAGTGGATAGTGAGAGAGAGAGACGGAGAGAAAGGTCTTCCTTTTGCCGTTGGTTCACCCTCCAATAGCCACCATGGCCGGCGCACCACGCTGATCTGATGGCAGGAGCCAGGTATTTATCCTGGTCTCCCATGTGGGTGCAGGGTTCAAGTACTTGGGCCATCCTCCACTACACTCCCTGGCCACAGCAGAGATCTGGCCAGGAAGAGGGGCAACTGGGACAGAATCTGGTGCCCTGACTAGGACTAGAACCCAGTGTGCTGGTGCCGCAAGGCGGACGATTAGCCTAGTGAGCCGCGGCGCTGGCAACATTGAATGTTAACGGCCTCAACTCTCCAGTTAAAAGACACAGATTGGCTGAATGGATTAAAAACCAAAACCCATCTATTTGCTGCTTACAAGAAACACATCTTACCAACAAAGATGCATGCAAGACTGAAAGTGAAAGGTTGGAAAAAGATATTCCATGCCAACAGAAACCACAAAAGAGCTGGTGTAGCTATCTTAATATCAGACAAAATATACTTTAACACAAAAACTATTAAGAGAGACAAAGAGGGGCATTATATAATGAGTAAGGGATCAATTCAATAGGAAGATATAACGATTATCAATGTATATGCACCTAATTACAGGGCACCGGTTTATTTAAAAGATATGTTAAGGGACTTAAAAGGAGACTTAGACTCCAATACAATAGTACTGGGGGACTTCAATACTCCACTCTCAGAAATAGACAGATCAACCAGACAGAAGATCAACAAGGATACAGTAGATTTAAACGACACGATTGCCCAAATGGATCTAACAGATATCTACTGAACTTTTCATCCTACACATAAAGCATTTACATTCTTTTCAGCAGTACATGGAACCTACTCGAGGACTGACCACATACTAGGCCATAAAGCAGGTCTCAGCAAATTCAAAAGAATTGGAATCATACCACGGAGCTTCTCAGACCACAGTGGAATAAAGTTGGAAATCAGCAACTGAGGAATCCCTAGAGCACATGCAAACACATGGAGACTGAACAACATGCTCCTGAATGAACACTGGGTCATAGAAGAAATTAATAGAGAATTCAAAAAACTTTCTGGAAGTAAATGAGGATAACAACACAACATACCAAAACTTATGGGATACAGCAAAAGCAGTCTTAAGAGGAAAGTTTATAGCAATAGGTGCCTACATCAACAAATTGGAAAGGCACCAAATAAATGAGCTTTCAAAGCATCTCAAGGATCTGGAAAAACTGCAGCAAACCAGACCCAAAACTAGTAGGAGAAGAGAAATAACTGGAGCAGAAAACAAGAGAATTGAATCCAAAAAACGTTACAAAAGATCAGCCAAATGAAGAGCTGTTTTTTTGAAAAAATAAACAAAATTGACATCCCATTGGCCCAACTAACTAAAAAAAGAAAAGACACAAATCAATAAAATCAGAGATGAAAAAGGGAATTAACAAGACACCACAGAAATAAAAAGAGTCATCAGAATTTACTACAAAGAGTTATATGCCAGCAAACAGGAAAATCTATCAGAAATGGATAGATTCCTGAACACATGCAACCTACATAAATTGAACCATGAAGACAAAGAAAACCTAAACAGACCCATAACTGAGACAGAAATTGAATCAGTAATAAAGGCCCTCCCAACAAAGGAAAGCCCAGGACCAGATGGATTCACTGCTGAATTCTACCAGACATTTAAAGAAGAACTAACTCCAATTCTCAAACTATTAAGAACAATTGAAAAAGAGGGGATCCTCCCAAATTCTTTCTATGAAGGCAGAACCACCTTAATCTCTAAGCCTAAAAAAGATGCAACACTGAAAGAAAATTACAGACCAATTTCCCTGATGAACATTGACACAAAAACCCTCAATAAAATTGTGGCCAATAGAATGCAACAACACATCAGAAAGATCATCCAGCCAGACCAAGTGGGATTTATCCCTGGTATGCAGGGACGTTTCAGTGTTCACAAAGCAATCAATGTGATACACCACATTAACAGACTGCAGAAGAAAAACCATATGATTATCTCAATAGGTGCACAGAAAGCATTTCATAAAATACAACACCCTTTCATGATGAAAACTCTAAGCAAACTGGGTATAGAAGGAATATTCCTCAATATATTCAAAGCAATTTATGAAAAACCCACGGCCAGCATCCTATTGAATGGGGAAAAGTTGGAAGCATTTCCACTGAGATCTGGTACCAGACAGGGAAGCCTACTCTCACCACTGCTATTCAGTTTAGTTCTGGAAGTTTTAGCCAGAGCCTTAGGCAAGAAAAACAAATTAAAGGGATACAAATTGGGAAGGAAGAAGTCAAACTATCCCTCTTTGCAGATGATATGATTCTTTATTTAGGGGATCCAAAGAACTCTACTAAGAGACTATTAGAACTCATAGAAGAGATTGGCAAAGTAGCAGGATATAAAATCAATGCACAAAACTCAACAGCCTTTGTATACACAGGCAATGACATGGCTGAGAAAGAACTGCCAAGATCAATTCCATTTGCAATAGCCACAAAAACAATCAAATACCTTGGAATAAACTTAACCAAGGACGTTAAAGATCTCTACAATGACAATTACAAAATCTTAAATAAAGAAATAGAAGAGGATACCAACAAATGGAAAAGTCTTCCATGTTCATGGATTGGAAGAATCAATATCATCAAAATGTCCATTCTCCCAAAAGCAATTTATACATTCAATGCAATACCAATAAAAATACCAAAGACTTCTCAGATATGGAAAAAATAATGGAAAATTTATATGGAAATACAGGAGATCTGGAATAGTGCAAGCAATCTTGTACAACAAAAACAAAGCCGGAGGCATCACAATACCAGATTTCAGGAATACTACAAGGCAGTTGTAATCAAAACAGCATGGTACTGGTACAGAAACAGATGGATAGATCAATGGAACAGAATAGAAACACCAGAAATCAATCCAAACATCGACAGCCAACTTATATTTGATCAAGGATCTGAAACCAATTCCTGGAGCCTGGACAGTCTATTCAACAAATGGTGCTGGGAAAACTGGATTTCCATGTGCAGAAATATGAAGCAAGACCCTTACCTTACACATTTCATAAAAATCCACTCAACATGGATTAAAGATCTAAATCTGTGACCTGACTACATCAAATTATTAGAGAACATTGGATAAATCCTGCAAGGCATAGGCACAGGCAAAGACTTCTTGGAAAAGACCCCAGAGGCACAGGCAGTCAAAGCCAAAATTAACTGTTGGGATTACACCAAATTGAGAAGACTCTACACTGCAAAAGAATCAGTCAGGAAAGTGAAGAGGCAACCAACAGAATGGGAAAAAATATTTTTAATCCATGCGACAGATAAAGGATTAGTAACCAGAATCTACAAAGAGATCAAGAAATTCCACAACAACAAAACAACAACCCACTTGAGAGATGGGCCAAGGACCTTAGTAGACATTTTTCAAAAGAGGAAATTCAAATGGCCAAGAGACACATGAAAAAATGTTCAGAATCACTAGGCATCAGGGAAATGCAAATCAAAACCACAATGAGGTTTCACCTTACCCAGGTTACAATGGCTCACATACAGAAATCTACCAACAACAGATGCTGGCGAGGATGTGGGGGAAAAAGGGACACTAACCCACTGTTGGTGAGAATGTGAACTTATAAAACCGCTATGGAAATTAGTTTGTAGATTGCTCAGAAACCTGAATATAGCCCTACCATACAACCCAGCCATCCCACTCCTTGGAATTTACCCAGTGGAAATTAAATTGGCAAATAAAAGAGCTTTCTGCACATCAATGTTTATTGCAGCTCAATTCACAATAGCTAAGACCTGGAATCAACCTAAATGCCCAGCAACAGTAGACTGGATAAAGAAATTATGGGATATGTACTCTATAGAATACTATACAGCAGTAAAAAAAAAGCAATGAAATCTTGTCATTTGCAAAAAAAAATGGAGGAATCTGGAACACATCATGCTGAGTGAATTAAGCCAGTCCCAAATAACAAATATCATATGTTCTCCCTGATAGGTGACAAGTAACTGAGCACCGAAAAGGAATCCTATTGAAGTGAAATGACAGTATGAGAAACAATGACTTGATCAGCCCTTGTCCTGACTGTGGAGGAACAACTTAATACTTTATACCTCTTCCTATTTTCTGTGGTTCTACTTAATGCTATTCGTTGAACTCTTTAATTAACACACAATTATTCTTAGGCGTTTAAATTTAACTGAAAAGTGATTCTTGTTAAATATAAGAGTGGGAATAAGAGAGGGAGGAGGTATACAGCTTGGCACTTGCTCAATCGGGCTTGCCCCAAATCGTAGAGTTAGATATGTGCCAGGGGATTCCAATTCAATCCCATCAAGGTGGCATGTACCAATGCATCTCACTAGTCAAAGTGATTAGTTTCTGTTCATAATTGATCCTAATGATAGGATTAAGAGTCAAATGGATCACATAAACAAGACTAGTGTCTGCTAATACTAACTGATAGAATTAAAAAGGAAGAACAATCCAGCATGGGAAGTGGGATACACAGCAGACTCATAGAATGGCAGATGTCTTAAAGAGCATTCTGGCCTCAGAATCAGCCCTTCAGGCCTCTGGATCTGGCTAAAAAGCCCATGAGAGTATTTCAGGTATGGAAAGCCAAGACACTGGCAAAAAAAAAATAAAATGACCTAAATGAAAGATCTCTGTGAGTGGGATCCCAGCAGATAGAACGGGCCATCAAAGAAGGAGGTACATTTCTCTGAAGGGAGGAGAGAACTTGCACTTTGACTATGACTTTGTCTGAATAAGATCGGAGTCAGAAAACGCAAAAGGCTTCCATAGCCTTGGCCACTCATGACAAGAGACTAGGGTGATTACTGTCACCATAAATAAGAGCGTCAATTGTTAAATCAACAACAGGAGTTTCTGTGCATTTACTCCTCATGTAGGATCTCTGTCCTTAAGTTGTTGTACTATGTGAATTAACGGTATAACTAGTACTCAAACAGTACTTTATACTTTGTGTTTCTTTGTGGCTGCAAACTGTTGAAATCTTTACTTAGCATATACTAAATTGATCTTCTGCATATAAAGATAATTGAAAATGAATCTTGATGTGAATGGGATGGGAGAGGAAGTGGGAGATGGGATGGTTCCAGGTGGGAGAGAGGTTATGTGGGGGAAAAAGCCACTGTAATCCAAAAGCTGTACTTTGGAAATTTATGTTTATGAAATAAAAGTTTAAAAAAAGAGAAAAAAAAGGAAAAACAAGAAAGATTATACAGAACCAGGGCAGCAAAAAAGTGGTATGTATTCAAGACTGCATGATAAGACATGGAGGTTCATTATAACATTCTTCCTTCTTCTGTGTTAGAAACTTTGCATAATAAAAATCAAAAGGACAAAAACAATAATAAATAAATATTATTTATTGGTTGGGAAAAAAAGAGGAATGCAGTAGAGTTCTGTGTCAATATGAATGGCAATGGAAAGGTCAGTACTGGCTAGTTTGTAAAATTATAAGGCAGTTTCTCTTTTTGGACATAAACTCCAAATAGTTACAAATGTAGTACAGGAGATTAATCCAATAATAATGCATAATTAATTATATTCTGATTAGATTTGAAAAATGCAGTATTTCAGAAGTTTTTAATATAATTTGTCACAATAACTTCAATTCAAAATGCTTATGATACTTCTTCAACATTATATAATACAACTCATTGAGGACAGAGGTCCTGCATGGGGAGTTAGTGCACAGTGACTCCTGTTGTCAATTTAATAACACTCTTTTGTATGATATCTGTGACCACCTGAGGCTCTTAACATGAGCTGTCTAGGCCATGGAAGCCTTCTGAGTTCACAAACTCTGTCAGTATCTGGACAAGGCCATAAGCAAAGTAGAAGTTCTCTCCTCCCTTTGAATAAAAGTACATCCTTCTTTGAGGGACACTTATTTTCACTAGGATCTCACTCACAGAGATCCTTCTTGTAGAATTTTTTTTTTTTTTTTGCCACAGTGACTTGGCTTTCCACACCTGAAATGCTCTCATAGGCTTTTCAGTTAGACCAGGAAGCCCTAAGGGCTGATTCTGATGCCAGAGTGTTACTTAAAGCAATTGTTATCCTGTGAGTCTGCAGTGTGTTCACTGCTTCCCATGTTGGAACATTCTCTGCTTTGTAATTCTATCTACTATAATCATCCCACACTTGATCCTATTTATAGGATCACTTTAACACTTAATCCTATCTATATGTTCACTTTAACACTTAATATGATCACTTTAACAATTAAGATGGCAATTTTACCACCAAATTTAATGAAATTTATAGCCCCTTGACAAGTTTTTAAACTGTACCCTTAGAAGTAAGTCTGTAGGAATGTATGCAGAACTATGCAGCTTTACAACTAGACTTTTTAAAAAATAAAAAAAAAATCAAAGAAAGAAATGGAAGAGGAAGAGGAGGAGAAACAGGAGGAAAAGGAGAAGAAAGAGAGGAAAGATGAGCAAATTCTTAAAAATTCTACCAGTTAGATACTGGTACAAGATTAGACAGAATAATCATAGAAGAGGGGAAAATAGGGATTTAAAGTAGGTCAACATGGGTACAGATTTTAGCATAAGACACAAATCACTTCCTTTAAGCAGTAGAATTGATGGTTGTTCAATGGTGTTAGAAAACTTCATGCAACATCATGAAAAAATGTAGTTACTCTGTCATACTTTTTTTTTTTTTTTTGGACAGGCAGAGTGGATAGTGAGAGAGAGAGAGACAGAAAGAAAGGTCTTCCTTTTGCCGTTGGTTCATCCTCCAATGCCGTCGTGGCCAGCGCACCACGCTGATCTGAAGGCAGGAGCCAGGTGCTTCCCCTGGTCTCCCATGGGGTGCAGGGCCCAAGCACTTGGGCCATCCTCCACTGCACTCCTGGGCCATAGCAGAGAGCTGGCCTGGAAGGGGAGCAACTGGGACAGAATCCGGCGCCCCGACCGGGACTAGAACCCGGTGTGCCGGCACCGCCAGGCGGAGGATTAGCCTATTGAGCCATGGTGCCGGCCAAATTAATAATCTTAATAATTATTAAAGCACTAATGAAGGGGCCACCTGAGACAAAAGAAAAAAAATGTTTGATAATGGGAGGTAAGGGAACCAAGACCTTCCAGCAATAATGCCCAAGAGGACTTTATGTAGATGTTCTTGATCTATTCACTTCCAAATACTGGTCACTAGTGACATGAGCCCATCGAGCATTTGAAATATGCCTGATGCAACTTTGGACTTAAAAGTTTAATTTTTATTTAATTTGGATCAGGCATTTGATGTGGTAGTTAAGATGTCACTTGGATGTGCCTAGTTTCAATCCCCTGTTCCACTCTGGACTCCAGCTTCCTGCTGATCTATGGCAGGTAGTGGCTCTAGCAGCTTGGTCCCTGCCACCTATATAATAGACCTGTGTTGAATTCTGGGTTCCTGACTTTAGTCTGGCCCAGTCCTTGGTACCGTGAGTATTTGGGGAGTGAACAAGATCGATTTCTGTGTGTTCTCTCTCATCTTCCAAATACATAAAAATTTTTAAAAGAATTCATATTAATTTAAATTCAGAGGACACACACGGATAGTATGGTATTGGGCAGCACAGTTAAGGGCCTCAACATAATACAGGGTTATAAGAAAGAGTTCTTCTCATATTAAATGGAACTAACATAGAAACCTGAGTAGCTCTGTTGCAACACTGGGTGGAAAAAGCAAAGCAAATACCGGATTGGATATATATTACTCATTGGTGATGGGAATCTTAAGTCATTACACTAAAAGAGACCAATTTCATGGCTTGAATTTAAAAGAGCTAAACTACCAGATATGAATTCCATTATTAGGAAGAGAGAGAGAAGAGAGAGAAAGAGAGTGTGTGTGTGTGTGTGTGTAGTCAATAAAGGATGAAATTTTCAATCATTCAGTCACTGGCCAAATCTAGAAATAGTAATATTTAATATTCATAGTTGAATTTAAAATAATGCTAATGAAAGAACACAAATACAATTAGAAATTTCAAACGCAATACAGGAGAAATAATTTATTATTACAAATTATTTAAAATTATAAGTAAATAATTAAATTATATTATTATATATTATATTAATATATTGTATAGTAATTATAAATTATTAAATAATTATAAATCATTTATTATTATAAATTATTATTATTATTATAAATGGAAACCAGTGATTATTGATAAAGTATGAAAGAAGAAACATTTAATATTGATCAAAAGGTCAGGTATCACAGGCCATCTTGTTATATATCAAGCACTGGAAAATAACTGTCAATATCCCAGCAATTTTCAGTAAGTATCAATAAAGTAAGATTTTGGCACCCAAACACTGACTTGAGCTCTAGTTTCGAGAACTTTCTATTTAACTTTAGCTTCCAGTATTTGTAGTATCAAATGCCATCAATTCTGTTCTATCAGCATTTTCAGGAAAGTCACAAGTTTGGGAATACTGCCCACGATCAGCATATGCCCCATGGCTTATATACCATCCATTCCTCCAGAACTGCATTATAAACTTTTAACAATAAAATGACAACAGTAACTATCAGCTTGTAAATGTTTATATTTCTCTCACATGCAATGCTGTATGGGTCATTTACTAGTTTTAATATGTATCCACAGGATTAATACTCAAATGGAGTATAATGTGGAAAGTGCAGAACTAAAGAAATAAGTCTATCTGAAAGCAAAAGCACACATTTTTTAGGATTTAAAAATATTACACCTAGAATGCCAACAACTAAGAAAGAAATGTGGAAAGGTGTCTAAGTAGCCATGATTTCAACAATATAAAATCATTAGGGACAAAACACATAACTGTCTCTTGACAATATTACCTAAGTTTGCAACTTTTTTCCATCCAAATGACAATGAGCTATACAATCACTTACTTCCCTCAGTTCTACTATAGAAAGGCATGATTCTGTGGTAAACAACAAACCTTCCCTTTCTAAAGCTTTCATTGGCAATTAACCAAGATATTGTTTTCCTTTGCTGACTCAATTATACAGTTCCATGTACACTTAGCAACTCACGTCACAGATGCTACAGAGCATGCAATTTAAAATTATCAAAGGTTTCACGGCAAAAATCATTCAAGTTCACACAATTTAAATGTTCAGTAACTCTCAAGGTTTAGTCTAATGTTATTAGGCAAACTCAATTCATTCATTTTTTGGTAATAAAACTAGCCACATTAGTGAGCCCAAGAGTATGCAGAATAAAAGGACCAGAAGAATTCTATCTTTTTAGAAAGAAACTTTGCTAATTAGTGAAATTAAGAATTAGATTTTGTCTACTGCTGAATGTTGAATTTGTCAAAAACAATTTATATTTAACCGCCATATCAAATTGCTTAAATTAAGTGAAATCATGCACTTGTCAAATAGTTCAAAGAAAACTGCTTTGCCTCAAAGATACTGAGGAGGAGTCAACTAGTTGAATTTAATGAAAACAGAAAAAGAACAAACTGCTGTCCTGAACAGTCAGTGTATGTGGTAACCATATTTCCTCTTCGTTGAGTGACAGTCCTGCAGTGCTTCCTAGATCCTTGGAATCTATTTGCAGTCTGTACTGTGTGCTGATTTGCAGTGTCAAAGCCACTAAAAGAAAACATTTTCTCCATATCTTCAAACATGTCATCAAACTCCACCCCTGAAAGAAAACTCCTGGAAACGATGCCTTTGTCTATTGGAACCATCTGGCGTGTCTGGAAGTGATTTTCAAAATGCTTCTTGGACTGAGTGCTTTGGTTTTGACCAAGAAACAAAACTACAGTATTTAAATAAGTAATCAAAATTGAGGTTAAATGATTGCTCAAAAGAGCTTCCACTACCTCTCTGTCCTTTACAGTGTGTCCAACTGTATCATACTCTTTTTGCCTATTAGCATCTGAGAGTGTTTTATATGCTAAAAAAGAAAAAAATGCTTTAGTACCTAAAATATTCAAAATTACATATATTCAAACCTCTTCAAATAAGTGAATTCAAGTCCATCAGGAAGGATTTCACATCATAAATAAAAGCAAAACTCTACATACATAAGGATATTAAAATGTAAGTTATAAGTTGGGGACTTTGTCTTGTTGTCTGCTGTATTATCAACAGTTAACTCAATACCACCTGTGGTTAAATACCCAACAAATATTTTGTTAAATAAATGCTAGTGTTGCTGTATATATTGCTATGTATGTGGGCAACAATTAGAATTCTTCAATCTTTGTATCATTTGTATAAAATCATTACTTCTCTTGAAAAACTAAACCATCAAATGTAAACAATTACTAGAATTTCAGATGTTTTATTTCCTTACTAGTTAAAGTAAATATTTAATTCCAGCTCCTTACTCAGTTACCTACACCCATCAATTACTGAATGCTCTGGACAAGCAGTTGGCTTTAGAACTGGTTTCAAGTGAAAATCTGTTGCATACTTTTCCTTCACAGACAAATACAGCTGTGAAATGCAGCTCAAATGAATAAAAAGTAACAAGGTATTTGAGCCTATTTTAATCATTTTATATTTAATCTACATACTTAGTGTAATGTTGTGTTTCATCTATTATTTGACAAGGATTTGGGGTATGTAAAATTCCTTTCACATACAAAAAGCAATCTTTAAAATAATAGAACAAAATAACACATTTTCAACATTTTTAGATCTGTAGGTCAATAAAACTATTAACTATCATGCATTCACTCAGGCATCTAAGTTATGTTATATTAAAAAAAAAAAAGTCCAGAGAATCTCATTATATGTAAGTACCACATGCTCTCCATCTCCACAAAACCTTCAAATACAGGCACTTCTTAGCTATCATTCTTATTACTACCTAATGCCTATGAGACCTCTGAGTCATTTACTTACCTTCTGCAATCTCTCTGAATTTTGCTTCAGCATCAGGACACTTTTGCCAGGGTGGAACTTCATGGCCATTTTGTAAAAGGCCTTCTTGATTTGGCGCTCTGATGCTGACTCTGGCACACCTAATATATCATAGTAGCTTTTCTGAGGCCAGAATTAGTTCTGTTATCATCAAAATACAGACTGCAAAGATGAAAACTGACTGGGGAGTAGCCATCTCTAATATCCTAAAAAAGAAAAGAAAAAATTGGTTTCCCACAGATCCCACAGAGCTTATCTTAATACTTGTTCCTTTAAAAAAAAAAGAATCTTCAGAATACATAGTAAAATAACGTAGTATCAAAAAATTAAGCTTAGTATCTTGTACCCATTCCTGTTACTTCAGTTATATAGGCTTTGCAACTCTGAAATCCACCTAATCTTGGAGCAATCTGAATTTAGCCAAGTTGAGCAAACTCTCGTGGCTTTGCCTTGTCACTAACACTCTGGCCATACGTGAAGAAGGCATGGCATTTTGATATCTAATTTATCAAATTTTTATCAGTGAATATTGAAGATGCATCATATGCAAAAATTATTGATAAAAGGGTAAAAGACCTAAACATTTTAAAGGGTTTCAATCTTCAAGAAGTCACTTTCTGAGGGGGTAATAATATATTTAATTATCAAGGTAAATAACCCAAAATGTCTAAATGAGTAATCTTTACTCCCCCCACCCCAAAGAGCAACACTCCAGTCTTCACTCTAGCAGGGAAACTAAGCACTACAAGCAAAGAATCTAAACAGCATAATACAGATACTGACAATATGCTGCAACACGTTTCCTCCAAATGTTTAACAAAGATGCAGGCTTAAGCAAGTTCCGTTCAAACGTTGTAATGAATAGAATTTAAAATTTCTGTTAAGGCTGTCAGAAAAAAAATTTGAAACTCGAGTATTTTAGGATAAGTTTTTGTTTTGTTTTGTGTTTTATTTTCAAACTTCTCAGAGGTTAAAATACTGCCCTTACCTTGAAGCCACTCAAGGCGTTTTACCTTACATCTCAGGGTCCTATATCTACCCAACGACTTACAAGTCAAAGCGAAGTGGCTGTTTTTTGAACGACGATTGTGCCACCAGAGCCCTTCCCTAATAACCTATGACGGCATAACAAGGCTGAAGAAAAGGCACTCTGGTTAGTGGAAACTGCCTGTCTGCCTCTCCTGGGGACTCTTCGGAGCTCGATTAGCAGGTGGATTCCTTTTCGCCAGAGTTACTCATAGTCACGGGGACGGAGTACAACCCCGGGAGTAAAGAACACGAATGGAGCTTGGCCGGCGGCCGGCCGGATGGGCGGAATAACACCAACACACAGGGGCACCTTGATGGTTTGGGAAGCGGTGTTCCGCCTTTTGCGGCGGGGAGCCCAAGGCGCCTTACACCGGATGTCTCCCCCTGGGACAGATCGTCCAGCCAAGCGGCCCGGGCCTCGCTCGGCGACCCCACATTCACCCCAAGGGGACCGACACCCGCCCAGTCCGTCCAGGCGCTGGCGCCAGGGCTGCCCCGATGCCCTAGAAAGCTGGCCAGCGGCGCAGAGCCCCAACACAAAACGTACTATTCTGTGCTTCGGCCATCTCCTTTCTCCGCCTCCTGTCAAGAACACGCAAGCCGAAGCCCTGGGCAGCCACCAAGGCCCAGTCTCCTCAGCAAAAAACAGGCCAGGATCCCGGGGACCCTCCAATCCCCCCTTCCAACGCGACCCGGACTCGTCCCTCAGCCGCACCTTCCGATGGCTGCTGCTCTTCCACAGAGCGGAGGTGCAGGCGAAGCTGAGGACCAGCTCCCTTCGCCTTTGGGGCCCAGGCCCTCACCACCGCGGCCTCCCGGGGCCGGCACACTCCCCATGCCGCGGGCACCCGGGCCTCGCGCTCCCTCAGCAGGCGCGGAGCGTCCTCTCCACCCGCTCCTCTCCCTCCTCTCCGCGGGCAGGGCAGCCGTTACTGGCGCCACCACCTCTGGAGAGGACCTGCGCGAAACCCTTCCTCATTGGCTTCTGCCTACCCACCTGACCCGTGCGCGCTACCGCACGTGGAAAACTGTTGTTGCTCATCAGGTTGTGCGACAAGGGGCGGTGCTGAACCCTCAGGGAAGTGAGTCGACCTTAGCGGCGACTTTCACCTGACAGCGTCTCCGCGCAGGCGCAGTGGCTCCGCAGGCCTGGCCTGCAGGGGCTCCCTCGCCTTAGTCTGGGAGTCCTGGGCCTGCCCCCTCGGCCGTCCGCCTGGCCTCCCGGGTTCTCGATCAGCCGATGCCGCGCTACTGCACTGCGGTTTGCTGCCAGAATCGCCGGGGTCAGAACGATAAAGACCAGAAGCTGAGTTTTTACCCGTTGGTTGTCCTGGGAGCAGTGGGCGTCAGCTTCGCCTTGGGGCCAAGTCCTGTTCTTCGATGTTTAGTCTGTCAGGAAATCCCTGGTGCCTGCCTTTGCATCATACCCAGGGTCTGACCGCTTCTCACCCCCACCCCTGACAGTTCTCTCCTGGGTCAGACCATCGTCCTCTATTGCCAGCTGCTGTTCTCTCCACTTCCAGCCTTGTTGATATGTCTTACTCTCATCCTAGCGAACAGAAGATCCCTTGGAAATGAAAACTGGAGCACATCACTCTCAGTAACCTCTGTTCCTTTTAGAGTAAAAGCAAGATTTTCATCAGAAAAAAAAAAGCCACGAGACACTCCACTCCACTCTATGGCCCCTCCACCTCTCAGGCCTCATCTTTCATTGCTCATCTCACTCAACTCTGGCATCATCTTTGCTTTGGCCAAGTCTTAGGCCTGTGACCTCATTTTCCTAGATCTACTTGTGCCTTCTTCTGTCAACTCTTTCGTGTCTTTCCTCTTAATGTTACCTATCCAGCTCACCCGATTTAAATTGCAGCTTCCCACTTCCTACTCCTGATTCTCTTTAGCTTATTGCAGTTTTTCCCCCTATCCTACTGACTGCTTTTCAACTGTCTCCCATTAATAGGAATTTAGGCTTCTGGGGCCCACACTGTGGCACAGTGGGTTAAGCTGCCACTTGCAATGCCTGCATCCCATATCACAGTTAGGTTGGAGTCTTGGGTGTTGGGTTCCTGATCCAGCTCTCTACTGATGCATCCAGGAAAGCAGCAGCAGATGAGTCAAGTGCTTGGGCCTCTGCACCTATGTGAGAGACATGGATGGAGTTCCTGGCTCCTGGCTTCAGCCTGGCCTAGGCCTGCCATTGTGGCCACTTCGGGAGTGAACCATTGGATGGAGGGCCTCTCTCTCTCTGCCTCTTCTCTCCGTGTAACTCTGACTTTCAAATAAGTTTAAAAAAAAAGATGGAAAGGAGTTATGTGCTTCGAGTGTTCAGTGATCACAATGTTAGCCACATGCTGCTTGCTGTTTAGTTCTGGACGTACCTGTCTTCTTAGCCACTGCACCCTCTTGAAAATTTGAATTCAGGTTTTAAAATGTTAAGTGCATCAGTGTCATCCTTGTACAGTAGACAACTGAAAAACGCCTTCCTCAAAAACGAAGACAATAGCAGTTCAACTCAGTTGCCCTAAAGCAAACCAGGCATGCACGATCAAGGCAGAGAGAGAGCGAGCGAGCAAGAGAGCACTGTGCTTTGCTCTCCCCAGTCCTGGAAAGGGGATGTTGGGACTTCCTTAGTAGTTGCACTTCTCCCTGACATCTGAACTTCTCTGTTCAGAGTGCTTGCAGATCATGCACACCATCCACAGTTTACTGAACTGTCTCAGTATGGAGACCCACTCACGATTTCTCAGTAAGTTTGGTGGAACCAGACAGGCCAATGGGACGATTCTGTGTCCTGGTGTAACTGCCATTTGTGTCTTACTGTGTAACCTTGAATTTGGATCCATTAGGGGGAGAGTATATGTCTTGAGTATATGTAAGAACTGTAATGGCAGAGGCAGTCAATTGAAGCAGCAGAGTTGTCTGGATGTCTGTCTGGATCTTGACAGCCTCATGCTGTACAATGTGAAGATAATGGACACACCACAGATTTAAACTAGGAAGCCCATCTGACCCGCCACAAGTAAAACTCACTGATTGGTGTGTCACCTCTTTGGGGGTCAGATTCCCAGATCTCATAGTTGTGGAGGAGGAATTTGGGGATTAGAATTGCATAGAGCCCTTAAATCTCCATATGTAGAGGGAGAAAACAATCAAGTGTTTGGAAATATATACAAAATAAACATTGGGAAAATAAGACTTAAAAGTTTTTTTGAAAGGTAGCAACAGTTGGAGAGAGAGGATCAAAGAGACAGAGACAGATCTTTCATCCACTGGTTCACTACCCAGATACCTGCAACAACTTGGGCTGGGCCAGACGGAAGCTGGAATCCAGGAACTCCTTCTGAGTCTCCCATGTGGGTGGCAGGGACACAAACACTTGAGCCACTATCTGCTGCCTCCCAGGGTGCACATTAGCAGGAAGCTGGATCAGAAAAAGAGGCAGGACTCAAACCCAGGTCGTCCAATAGAGGATGAGCATCCTAAGCTGTGGCCTAACCACCATGCCCAGCCAAAACTTTATCTTTTAATATTTCACTTCTGTTCTTCTTTTTCATAAACATCATATTTCCTTATCATTTTAATATTCTGGCATAGTGGTTTTAACCTTTTGGATGATTGTTTATAGGATATTATAAAAGCTATAGTGCCTCACCCTAGACAATTTCTTGAGTGCACACACTTGCAAAATATTTCTGTGACATTGATGGAAGGTGTGGGATGGTTTATGAATTTTGCCAAACATTAATATCCTAAGGCATTCATTAAATGTAATGAATTAACTTATCATATATGCACTGGCTATGTGTCACCTTTGAGAGAACTGAAAAAGTAGTCATGGAAATTATTTTCTCTCAGCTTAATGCTTTTTTAATCTTTTATTTATTTTTTAAAGATTTATTTATTTGAAAGAGTTATAGAGAGGAGGTGGTGTAAGAGAGAGAAAGAGAGAGGTAGGGAGAGAGAGAGAGAACACTGCCATCTACTGGTTCACTCCCCAGATGGCCACAATGACAGGGGCTGGGCCATGCTGAAGCCAAGAGCCAGGAACTTCCTCCGGCTCTCTCATGTAGGTGCAAGGGCCCAAGTACTTGGGCCATCTTTTACTGCTTTCCCAGGCACATTAGCTGGAACCTGGGTGGGAAATGGAGCAGCCAGGTCTCAAACTGGTGTGTATGTGGGGTGCCAATGTTGCAGGCACAGGCTTAAGCTGCTGTACCACATGCTGGCCCCTGCAGCTGAATTCTTTCAGCATTAAGTGAAATCTTGGTGGGAAAAGGCTGTATATGTATATGAATATAGTATATGTGCTAGTCACAATGTAAATGTATATATGGTATATAATTCATATATATTATTTGTATGAATAAGTAATTTATATACACTTGCTAATGCATACTTAATATAGATTCATAATATATATGAAGGGGGTATGTATGCTAAGTTTAAAGTCATTGCTGCTCAAAAATAATATACAAATTTGAGTTCTAATAATTGTATGTGTTTAAGGGCAAGCATTTGGTGCAGCAGTTAGGGCACTGGTTGGCACAGCCATATCCCATATCAGAGTGCCTGGGTTGGAGTCCTGGCTCCACTTCTGATTGCAGCTTCCCACTAATGTACACTATTGGAGGCAGCAGGGGATGGCACAAACACTTAAGTCCCTGTCACCCACATTGGAGACCCAGATTGAGTTCTAGGCTCCTAGTTTTAGCCTGACCCTGCTTTGACTGTTGTGGGCATTTGGGGAGTAAGCCATAAGATGGGGGATCTCTGTCTCTCTGATCTTTCAAAGAAAATGAAACACATAGCAATTAAAATTTTCTCAATAATCTGTTTCTGGTATGTTCTTTCCCCTGATACTTTCTTGTTGGAATGAATCTTGTTTGGTTCCACTGAGCCCACTATTTACCAGGCACCTTGGAGAACCATGCGTACAAGCTATAGATAATATTACCTACATTCAGTTTTTAAAATCAGGAACAATACTGTAAACCCCAGATATATAAGCTGTGAACATTGAAAATGATGTGTTTTACACTGTGTGCAGGGTCCCTTTCTTCTCCCACGCTTCGGTGTTTTCCTGCCTGGCAGGTGACATGCCTTTCTACCAGTGATGACTTGGTGCACTGTGGTTGTCAGTCAGAGATGCCAGCTGTGTGTATGCCTCCATTTCTCCTGGGATCCAGGCAGCCACAATAAGCATTGGATGTTTCTTGGTGGATGCTGAAATGGCTGCCATCCATTTGTCTCACCTGGAATGCTATGGGGGGCACAAATGCAGTTTCCAGATCACTCCCTTTATTTTTTAAAAACTTATTCTTAAGGTAGAGTTACAAAGAGGGAGAGAGACAGAGACAGACAGACAGACCTTCCATCTGCTGGTTCACTCCCCAGAATGCCGCAACAGCTGAGGTTGAGCCAGGCTGAAGCCAGGAGCTTCCTGGGTTTCCCATGTGGGTGCAGGGGCCCAAGAACCTAGGCCAGCATCCTCTGCATTGCCAGTCGTGTTAGCAGGGAGCTGAATCAGAAGTGGAGCATCTGGGACTGAACTGGAACCCACAAGGATGCTGGCACAGCAGGTGGCAGCTTTACCCGCTAAGACACAGTGTGGGCCCCAGTTCATTCCTTTTCACTGGCTTACTGTTGCTCCACTACTCATAAACTTTTTTAAAAAAAACTTTTATTTAGTAAATATAAGTTTCCAAAGTACAGTTTATGGATTACAATGGCTTCCCCCCCCCATAACTTCCCTCTCACCTGCAACCCTCCCATCTCTGCTCCTTCTCCCATTACATTCACATCAAGATTCATTTTCAATTACCTTCATATACAGAAGATTGATTTAGTATATATTAAGTTAAGATTTCATCAGTTTGCACCCACACAGAACATAAAGTGTAAAATACTGTTTGAGTACTAGTTATAGCATTAATTCACATTGGACAACACATTAAGGACAGAGATCCCACATGAGGAGTAAGTACACATTGACTCCTGTTGTTGACTTAACAATTTGACACTCTTGTTTATGGCATCAGAAATCTCCCTAGGCTCTAGTCATGAGTTTCCAAGGCTATGGAAGCCTCTTGAGTTCGATGACTTCGATCATATTTAGACAAGGTCATAGTCAAAGTGGAAGAAGTGGCAGTTCTCTCCTCCCTTCAGAGAAAGGTACCTCCTTCTTTGATGACCCATTCTTTCCACTGGGATCTCACTCGCAGAGATCTTTCATTTAGGTCCTCTTTTTTTGCCAGAGTGTTTTGGCTTTCCATGCCTAAACTACTCTCATGGGCTCTTCAGCCAGATCCAAATGTCTTAAGGGCTGATTCTGAGGCCAGAGTGATGTTTAGGACATCTGCCATTCTATGAGTCTGCTGTGTATCCTGCTTCCCATGTTGGATTGTTCTCTCCCTTTTTTATTCCATCAGTATTAGCAGACACTAGTCTTGTTTATGTGATCCCTTTGACTCTTAGACCTACCATTGTGGTCTATTGTGACCTGAAATTAATCACTTGGACTAGTGAGACGGCATTGGTACATGCAACCTTAATGAGATTGTATTGGAATCCCCAGACACATTTCTAACTGCACCATTTTAGGCATGACCCAAATTGTACATCCCCCCCTCTTATTCCCACTCTTATATTTAACAGGGATGACTTTTCAGTTAAATTTCAACACCTAAGAATAATTGTGAGTTAATTACAGAGCTCAACCAATAGTATTAAGTAGAACAAAAAAAATACTCAAAGGGATAAAGTATTAAATTGTACATCAAAAGTCAGGACAAGGGCTGATCAACTCACTGTTTCTCATAGTGTCCCTTTCACTTCAACAGGTTTCCTTTTTTGTGGTTGGTTAGTTGTCACTGATCAGGGAAGAACATATGACATTTGTCCCTTTGGGACTGGCTTATTTCATTCAGCATGATGTTTTCCAGATTCCTCCATTTTGTAGCAAATGACCGGGTTTTACTGTTTTTGACTGCTGTATAGTATTCTATAGAGCACATGTCCCATAATTTCTTTATCCAGTCTACTGTTGATGGGCATTTGGGTTGGTTCCAGGTCTTAGCTATTGTGAATTGAGCTGCAATAAACATTAATGTGCAGACTGCTTTTTTGTTTGCCAATTTCATTTCCTTTGGGTAAATTCCAAGGAGTGGGATGGCTGGGTTGTATGGTTGGGTTATATTCATGTTACTGAGGAATCTCCAGATTGACTTCCATAGAGGCTTAACCAGTTTGCATTCCCACCAACAGTGGGTTAGTGTCCCTTTTTCCCCACATCCTCGCCAGCATCTGTTGTTGGTAGATTTCTGAATGTGAGCCATTCTAACCGGGGTGAGGTGAAACCTCATTGTGCTTTTGATTTGCATTTACCTGATGCTTAGTGATCTTGAACATTTTTTCATGTGTCTGTTGGCCATTTGGATTTCCTCTTTTGAAAAATGTCTACTAAGGTCCTTGGCCCATCTCTCAAGTGGGTTGTTGTTTTGTTGTTGTGGAATTTCTTGATCTCATTGTAGATTCTGGTTACTAATCCTTTATCTGTCGCATGGTTTGCAAATACTTTTTCCCATTCTGTTGGTTGCCTCTTCACTTTCTTGACTGTTAGTTTTGCAGTACAGAAACTTCTCAATTTCCTGTAATCCCAATAGTTAATTTTGGCTTTGACTGCATGTGCCTCCAGGGTCTTTTCCAAGAAGTCTTTGCCGGTGCTGATATCTTGCAGGGTTTCTCCAATGATCTCTAATAATTTGATGCTGTCGGGTCATCGATTTAGGTCTTTAATCCATGTTGAGTGGATTTTTGTGAAATGTGTAAGATAGGGGTCTTGCTTCATATTTCTGCACGTGGAAATCCAGTTTTCCCAGCACCATTTATTGAATAGACTGTCCTGGCTCCAGGAATTGGTTTTAGATCCTTGATCAAATATAAGTTGGCTGTCCATGTTTGGATTGATTTCTGGTGTTTCTATTCTGTTCCATTGGTCTATCCATCTGTTTCTGTACCAGTACCATGCTGTTTTGATTACAACTACCCTGTAGTATTCCTGAAATCTGGTATTGTGATGCCTCCGGCTTTGTTTTTGTTGTACAAGATTGCTTTAGCAATTCAAGGTCTCTTGCATCTCCATATGAATTTTGCCTCATTTTTTCTAGATCTGTGAAGAATGTCTTTGGTATTTTGATTGGTATTGCATTGAATCTATAAATTGCTTTTGGGAGAATGGACATTTTGATGATATTGATTCTTCCAATCCATGAGCATGGAAGATTTTTCCTTTTGTTGGTATCCTCTTCTATTTCTTTCTTTAAGATTTTGTAATTGTCATTGTAGAGATCTTTAACATCCTTGGTTAAGTTTATTCCAAGGTATTTGATTGTTTTTGCAGCTATTGTGAATGGGATTGATCTTGGTAGTTCTTTCTCAGCTGTGGCATTACCTGTGTATACAAAGGCTGTTGATTTTTGTGCATTTATTTTATATCCTGCTGCTACTTTGCCAAACTCTTCTATGAGTTCTAATAGTCTCTTAGTAGAGTTCTTTGGGTCCTCTAAATAATCACATCATCTGCAAAAAAGGATAGTTTGACTTCTTCCTTCCCAATTTGTATCCCTTTAATTTGTTTTTCTTGCCTAAGGCTCTGGCTAAAACTTCCAGAACTATATTGAATAGCAGTAGTGAGAGTGGGCATCCCTGTCTGGTTCCAGGTCTCAGTGGAAATGCTTCCAACTTTTCCCCATTCAATAGGATGCTGGCCGTGGGTTTTTCATAAATTGCTTTGAATATATTGAGGAATGTTCCTTCTATACCCAGTTTGCTTAGAGTTTTCATCATGAAAGGGTGTTGTATTTTATGAAATGCTTTCTGTGCATCTATTGAGATAATCATATGGTTTTTCTTCTGCAGTCTGTTAATGTGCTGTATCACATTGATTGATAGCGAAAAAGATCATACACCTTCTGAAAAAAAATAAAAATTCTTTTGACATTTTCATTTTTCTGTTTTCTTAGTTTGACTCTTGTAGACAGTATTAAGAGGTACTACAAACTTAATTTTTCCAAATGCATGTCCAATTGTCCAGCTGCCTTAATTCATCAACCCATTCTTCACCAATTGGTTTATAGATAAAATGTATAATCACATTAAGAATGGCAAAACTGGGAGGTCTGGGTCAAGGCTTTTAATGGTGCCTCATTGATTTGCTTCTACATACAACAATATTAGACTTGTCATCATACTTTTACAATAGTTTCCTCTAGGGCAAATCTATCTTCTTCTGAATAATATATTCTCAAACTTTATAAATTTAGGAGTTACCTCATAATGGATTTTGATTGGAGCAAGAAGGAATACATAGATTAATGCTGGGAAAATGTGTATTTTGTCACTTTTCAATAAAATTTTTATGATTGTATATATTATTTCATCTATGAATTCATATTGTTAGATTAAACCAATGTGTGTTTTTGTTTTCCTTATAAAATACATATTAATTTACCTAAATTCATCTTTTATGTAGCAACTTCATTTATTTAAGTAGCTCTTAAAGGTGATTTTAAAGAAAAATTTTTACAATCTTTCAGTATTCAAGTATGATGCTTGCTGGAGGATGTTAATCAATCACTTTAATAGTTTTGGAAACAATCTTTTTGATTAAAGTTCACAACAAACTTTTATCTTATTATGGGTAAAGACTATTATCAATAGATGTTTCTGCATCTATTGACAGAACAATATGGATTTTCTTTCCTTGGTTAATCAATAGTAATAAATAATGGTGTCTTTTTATTGCACAGTGGTAAGAGTTTCACAAGGGTATAAATGTAGGGAGTAAAACTACTAAGTTATTAGGTATGCATCTTCGACAGTAATTCAGAAGTCAAATTACTTTCCAAAGTGTTTTTTTAGCTTACTTTCCCTAAGTCTTTATGTGCAATTGCCTTTCTTTATGTTTTTGGTTTTGTTTTTTGTTTTTTGTTTTTGTTTTTTTTTGTGTGTTTTTTTTTTTGTTTTTTTGTTGTTGTTGTTGTTGTTTTGACAGACAGGGAGAAAGGTCTTCCTTTACCATTGGTTTACTCTCCAATGGCCGCTGCAGCTGGTGCACCACGCTGATCCGAACCCAGGAGCCAGGTGCTTCTCCTGGTCTCCCATGCGGGTGCAGGGCCCAAGCACTTGGGCCATCCTCCACTGCACTCCCGGGCCACAGCAGAGAGCTGGCCTGGAAGAGGGGAAACCAACACAGAATCCGGCACCCCGACCGGGACTAGAACCCAGTGTGCCAGCGCTGCAGGTGGAGGATTAGCCTATTGAGCCAGGGCACTGGCTCTCTCCATGTTCTTATCCTCACTCACAACCACTGTGTATAAGAACCCAAGTTCTTATCAATAGGGCATTGTGACACATAATAGCTTTTCAGTTGAATTTGCATTTTCTTGAATTCTAATGAATTTGCTAATTTTTTGTTTGTTGAGCATTCAGATTTTCTTTTTGAGGTACTGCCTTTCCAAACTCATTTTACTACTGACTTTTCCACCCTCTTTTTTATGCGGTACGATGGCATCTGTTTAAATGTTACCAGACATACAGTTGTAATCAAAACAGCATGGTACTGGTACAGAAACAGATGGATAGACCAATGGAACAGAATTGAAACACCAGAAATCAATTCAAACATCTACAGCCAACTCATATTTGATCAAGGATCCAAAACCAATCCCTGGAGTAAGGACAGTCTATTCAATAAATGGTGCTGGGAAAATTGGATTTCCACATGCAGAATCATGAAGCAAGACCCCTACCTTTCACCTTACACAAAAATTCACTCAACATGGATTAAAGACTTAAATCTATGACCTGACACCATCAAATTATTAGAGAGCATTGGAAAAACCCTGAAAGATATAGGTACCGGCAATGACTTCTTGGAAAACACCCCAGAAGCACAGGCAGTCAAAGCCAACATTAACATTTGGGATTGCATCAAATTGAGAAGTTTCTGTACTGCAAAAGAAACAGTCAGGAAAGTGAAGAGACAACCGACAGAATGGGAAAATATATTTCCAAACTACGCAACTGATAAAGGGTTGATAACCAGAATCTACAAAGAAATCAAGGAACTCCACAAGATCAAAACAAACAACCCACTTAAGAGATGGGCCAAGGACCTCAATAGACATTTTTCAAAAGAGGAAATCCAAATGGCCAACAGACACATGAAAAAATGTTCAAGATCACTAAGCATCAGGTAAATGCAAATCAAAAGCACAATGAGGTGTCACATCACCACAGTTAGAATGGCTCACATTCAGAATTCTATCAACAATAGATTCTGGAGAGGATGTGGGGAAAAAAGGGCACTAACCCACTGTTGGTGGGAATACAAACTGGTTAAGCCACTATGGAAGTCAGTCTGGAGATTCCTCAGAAACCTGAATATAAGCCCGGCGCCGCGGCTCACTAGGCTAATCCTCCGCCTAGCGGCACCGGCACACCGGGTTCTAGTCCCAGTCGGGGCACCGGATTCTGTCCCGGTTGCCCCTCTTCCAGGCCAGCTCTCTGCTGTGGCCAGGGAGTGCAGTGGAGGATGGCCCAGGTGCTTGGGCCCTGCACCCCATGGGAGACCAGGAAAAGCACCTGGCTCCTGCCACCGGATCAGCGCGGTGCGCCGGCCGCAGCGCGCCGGCCGCGGCGGCCATTGGAGGGTGAACCAATGGCAAAGGAAGACCTTTCTCTCTGTCTCTCTCTCTCACTGTCCACTCTATCTGTCAAAAAAAAAAAAAACCTGAATATAACCCTACCATACAACCCAGCCATCCCACTCCTTGGAATTTACCCAAAGGAAATGAAATTGGCAAACAAAAAAGCAGTCTGCACATTAATGTTTATTGCAGCTCAATTCACAATAGCTAAGACCTGGAACCAACCCAAATGCCCATCAACAGTAGACTGGATAAAGAAATTATGGGACACGTACTCTATAGAATACTATACAGCAGTCAAAAACAACGAAACCCAGTCATTTGCAACAAGATGGAGGAATTTGGAAAACATCATGCTGAGTGAATTAAGCCAGTCCCAAAGGGACAAATATCATATGTTCTCCCTGATCGGCGACAACTGAGCACCAAAGAGGAAACCTGTTAAAGTGAAACGAACACTATGAGAAACAGTGACTTGATCAGCTCTTGTCCTGACGGTTGATGTACAATGTAATACTTTATCCATTTTAGTATTTTCTTTTTTGTTCTAGTATCATTGGTTGAACTCTGTAATTAACACACAATTATTCTTAGGTGTTTAAATTTTAACTGAAAAGTGATCCCTGTTAGGAATTTGGAAAACATTATGTTGAGTGAAATAAGCCAATCCCAAAGGGACAAATACCACTTGTTCTCCTTGATAGGTGACAACTAACTGAGCATCAAAAAGGAAACCTGTTAAAGTGAAATGAACACTATGAGAAAGGGTGACTTGATCAGCCCTCACCCTGACTGTTGATGAGCAGCTTAATATGTTATCCCTCTTAGTATTTTTTTTGTTTGTTCTACTTAATACTTTTGGTTGAATACTGTAATCAATACACAATTCTTCATAAGTGCTGAAACTTAACTGAAAAGTGATCGCTGTTAAATATAACAGTGGGAATAAGAGAGGGAAGAGATGTGCAATTTGGGTCATGCTCAAGCTGACTTACCTCAAACGGTAGAGTTAGAAACACACCAGGGGATTCCAATTCAATCCCATCGAGGTGGCATGTACCAATGCCATCTCACTAGTCCCAGTGATCAATTTCTGTTCACAATGGATCGTAATGATAGGACTAAGAACCAAAGAGATCACATAAACAAGAATAGTGTCTGCAAATACTAGCTGATAGAATAAAAAAGGGAGAGAATGATCCAACATGGGAAGTGAGATACACAGCAGACCCACAGAATGGCAAATGTCCTAAACAGCACTCTGGCCTCATAATCAGCCCTTAAGGCATGCGGATCCAGCTGAAATGCCCATGAGAGTATTTCAGGCATGGAAAGCCAAGACACTCTGGCAAAAAAAAAAAAAAACCCTAAATGAAAGATCTCTGCGAGTGAGATCCCAGTGGAAAGAATGGGTCATCAAAGAAGGAGGTACCTTTCTCTGAAGGGAGGAGAGAACTTCCACTTTGACCATGGCCTTGTCTAAATATGATCAGAGTCATTGAACTCAGGGGGTTTCCACAGCCTTGGCAGCTCATGACAAGAGCCTAGGGTGATTACTGATGCCATAAAGAAGAGTGTCAATTTGTTAATCAACAACAGGAGTCACTGTGCATTACTCCTCATGTAGGATCTTTGTCCTTAGTGTGCTGTACATTGAGATTTAATGCTATAACTAGTACTCAAACAGTATTTTTCACTTTATGTTTCTGTGTGGGAGTAAACTGTTGAAATCTTTACTTAATGTATGCTAAACTGATCTTCTGTATATAAAGAGAATCGAAAATGAATCTTGATGTGAATGGAAGGGGAGAGGGAGTGGGAAAGGGGAGGGTTGCAGGTGAGAGGGACGTTATGGGGGGGAAGCCATTGTAATCCATATTCTGTACAATGGAAATTGATATTCATTAAATAAAAGTTAAAAAAAATAAAAAAAAATGTTACCAGCCATAATTTGGTAGATAAGTTTTGGCTAAAGGCCTAATAATTAAGTTTCTATTTCTGATGGAACATTTTGAAAAATAAAACATAATTATCACATTATTTGTTATTGTCAGTATTTCTTTTAAAAGTACAAGAAAGGGACAAGAGCAGTAATACTTGTACAAATACTCAAGAGAAATGTGAAGGAATGAACTAGGGATATTTAGCAAGACCTTACTTCCCTCTACTTCCCCTTACCTCCATAAATGCCAGTAAAATTAATGTCTCATAGGAAGCAGTATTCAAGCAAGGACTGCTGAGAATGGATGTGTGAGTAATCCCAGCATCCTTGCCTGTCATGGAAGTGGGGAAATCTGCACATCTGAGGCTGAGGCTCTATAGCATTTCCCCTATTTTCACATGGTTGTGTTTAGTAATTCAGAGTGGTAGACAGACTGATAATGTATCATTTTCTGGCTATATTCCTTCCAACTCTCCTTCCTCACCACCTTCATGAGATTTTTCCTTGATCTCTCAAGTTCTTTGATATCAAATATTTTTAATCTACAGCCTTACTTGGGATAAACCAAACTAAAATAGAATATTCACAGAAAAAAAGTTCATTTTTTACTAGACTTCAGACTATTAAAAGATAAGATTGAAAAAAACTTGTAGCAGGCTTGAGGCAAGCAGCCCACAGACTCATTTATTTCAGCTTATATAGTCAAGATCAGCCAATCCATTCAAGGGCCGGTCTATGCCCCAACCATTCACAGCCTGTTGCCAGTCAGGCTCTTGTTGCCAGGCAGTTTCTGAAACCATCCAATCACGGCCTGCCGTCAGTCAGGCTCTGTTGTCATGTGGTTTTCTCTGTTGTCATGTGGTTTCTGAAGCCATCCAATGACAGCCTGTTGCCAGGCAGTTTCTGTTGTCAGTGGCCATCATGGCATGAACTTTTCACCACAGCGGCCATCTTGGCATGAACTTTTCACCTCATTCCACCACAAATGAGTATCGAAAATTCTCTAAGATTTGGTCAGTAATCACTTATACCACACGTAGGTAAAGGGAAATAGGAAGCATCCTCATAAAACTAACACATAGCTTTTATTAATAATGCATATGGCATTGCTGGTTATTATCCATCATTGTAATCATTGTTCCAAGCTTTGTTCATTACATGGCAAACAACTTCCACCATTTTAACATATAATCTTCTCACATATATGCATATGGATGTGTTTGCAAGTCACTATGGTTTGGAGAGAGTTTGAGTGTGTGCCCTAAGGGTTCTTATGCTGGGGAGTTGGTCTTTAGTGTGGTGCTAATAAGAGGTAGGATGACACTTAAGAGCTGGAGCCCAATGGGAGGTCATTACCACCTCTCCTCATTCTTTATTTGGCTTTGTGTCTGCTGATGTGATCTCTCCTTCCCACATGTGCTCCCACAGGTACCGTGATGTGACCCAGTTAAAAAGGTCCTGAACAGGCACTGATTCCATCAATGAGACTGCCCAATATTGAATCTTCAACCTCCCAAACTATGAACTAAGTAAATATCTTTTCTTTATAAATTATCTACTCAGGCACTTTGATTTGGTAACAGAAAATGAACTAAGGTACACATATATAGTACCTTACAAATAATATTAAATATTACAACAAATTAAACTTTTAAAACTTTAAATCAATTTGAGATTATAAAATTTTGTAAAAATGTTGCTGACCTGACACCATATTACTTCCTATTTTCCTAATGTGCTTCCTACTAAAAAAAAAAAAAAAATTCTTCCACATAAATGCAATGGGCTAATTTCTATCTTTTCCCCTTTCTCCCTTACTTTACTTTATGCACACACACAAATACAAACATGAGAGTCTTTCAAAATCTGCAAAAAATGAATTAAAAATACAAGTATTTTGGTGGAAAATTTTTGAAATCCATTCAGTTTTTCCATCATATGCATAGACTTTCGAAACCCATCATATACATGATCTTTTGAAAATCACACATATATATAATTGAGTTCATACCAATACCTCAAGTTATAATCCAATACCAAATAGTTTTTGCTTGTTTCCTTCCTTTCCTAATTGTGGATTCTTTCTCTATCAATGAAATGTCAGCTTTTGTGATTCTTCACAGCTAGAACATAAATAAGTAGAAATGTTTAAAATTATAATTGTGAATCTTCCTCTTCGGCCATATTCTAAACTAATTGATCTGAAAATCATTAGTATGGCAGAGAAAGGTAGATGTACTGCTCCTGGGGGAGACTCGCAGATGAGCTCTGTGGGATGTTAGCGAACAGACAGGATATGAGGAACTCAGGTTCATGTGTTTCCACTTATTTGTTTGAAAGGTGTGGGGGGAGGGGATCTTCTACCCATGCTCCAGTATGGGATGCCAGCCATATGGACAGCAGGTTAGCTCATGATACCACAATGCTGACCCCCCCCAACAATTACAATTTTTAATAAATGAATTCCTGGATTTCCGGCAAGATGGCGGAATAGGAAGGGAGCACACTGATAGTCTGGGGAGAGATAGTTTAATAAAAGTGGAGATACTGCAGGTTCAAGGAAGAGTAGGGGAGGAAACAGCAGAAGAAACTCTTCTGGAACGCGTGACTCACAGCGGACCTGCGTGGAGAGCGTGGGAGCCCACAGTTCGGGACATCAGCGGCAGACTCAACACACCAGCGCTGGAACGCGAGGTGAGCCGAACCTCAATAGCCCGAGACACCGGCAGGCAAGCGGAGAGAGGAGACTAGAGGGAACGACCCCCGGGGGGGGAAGTACACAAGGCTAACTGGAAGAGAGAGAGAGAGAGAAAAAAAAAAAGGGTGACTAGTACGGACACGGGTTTCTCTCTCTCCGCTCACCTCTCAAGGGCGAGCAAGACAAAGAGCAGGCGCCATCTTGGACATACGTCATAAGCAGAGCGACCTCAGGTCTGCACCGGCCCTGAGCCTAGCAGAAAAACCTGACTCTGGGTGGGGCGAATTAACAGGAGATTAGGACCTAGTAAATTTGTGGTGCTACTGAACTGAGACTGTGAAAAAAGAGACGGTGGGGGAGAGAACTCACGGAATTCACGTGAGCACTCTCCAGAGACGCTACAATTCTGTAACTTTGGCAACCCAGTGGGAGGCTGAAGGAGAATTTGAGCCCACTCTGAGGGCCGAACAGATTCCCTGTGGGGATCTTGGGAAAGAGCTTCCGATCACTGGCTCCTGTGGGTATATCATTTGCCTGCTAACTACCTCCAACTTCGTTCAGCTGTGCGGAATTACTTCCCTTTTGAATCAAAAAAAAAAAAAGAAAGAAAAAAGAAAGAGAGAGAGAGAGATTTACCACGCCTAACCTGGGAGTGTCACCTTTGGCACACCAAACAGAGCTCTCAGGCCACACCCATCTCAAGCCCTAAGGCTCCATCAAAAACAGATAGTCCACTTAATCTAGAGTCATAGTATAACAAGAAAAAGCACCACAGTGAAGAAACCAAATATCTCCAATATGCCAAATAACAAATGCAAAAACCGAGGTAATAAAAACAAGGAAGTCACTATGACGCCCTCAAATGAAAAAGACACGCCAATTCAAGATTATGAAGATGATGACATAGAAGAAATGCAAGAAGCAGATCTCAAAAAATTGTAAGAACATTAAGAAGTTCTCAAAAACAAATTCTGGAACTACACAAATCCTTAATGGACAAGATAGAAAATCTCTCTCGTGAAAATGAAATATTAAGGAGGAATCAAAATGAAACGAAACAACTAGTACAACAGGAAACTGTGATAGTGACTGAAGTGAAGAATTCAATAGATCAAATGAAAAACACAATAGAGAGCCTTACAAACAGAATGGGTGAAGCAGAAGAGAGAATATCGGACTTAGAAGACAGAGAACAGGAAAGGATACAGTCAGACCAAAGAAAAGACGAGGAAATTAGAAATCTAAAACATATTGTCGGGAATCTTCAGGATACTATTAAAAAACCCAACATTCGGGTTCTAGGAGTTCCTGAAGGCATGGAGAGGGAGAAAGGATTAGAAGGCCTTTTTAGTGAGATATTAGCAGAAAATTTCCCAGGTTTGGAGAAGGACAGAGAAATCCTAGTACAGGAAGCTCACAGAACCCCTAATAAACACGACCAAAAGAGATCCTCACCACGACACGTTGTAATTAAACTCTCCACAGTGAAACATAAAGAAAAGATCCTAAAATGTGCAAGAGAGAAACGTCAGATTACTCTCAGAGGATCTCCAATCAGACTCACAGCTGACTTCTCATCAGAAACTCTAAAAGCTAGGAGGGAATGGCGAGATATAGCCCAGGTACTAAGAAAGAACAACTGCCAGCCCAGAATATTATATCCTGCAAAGCTATCATTTGTGAATGAAGGTGAAATAAAGACTTTTCATTGCAAACAGAAATTGAAAGAATTTGTTGCCACTCGTCCAGCCCTGCAAAAGATGCTTAAGATGTGTTACACACAGAAACACAGAAACACGGTCATCAATATGAAAGAAGGTAAAGGAAGGAAACCAAGGAAGGAAACCTCACAGCAAAAGATCACAGGGAATTCAAAGCATATATTAGAACTTATCTTTGGCAAACGGCAGGGCAAAGTTACCACTTATCATTAGTCACTTTGAACGTGAATGGCCTGAACTGTCCAGTTAAAAGACACCGATTGGCTGATTGGGTTAAGGAACAAAACCCATCTATTTGCTGCTTACAAGAAACACATCTTTCCAACAAAGATCCATACAGACTGAAAGTGAAAGGCTGGAAAAAGATATACCATGCCAACAGAAATGAAAAAAGAGCGGGCGTAGCCATCTTAATATCGGACAACATAAACTTTACCACAAAAACTGTTAAGAGAGACAAAGAGGGACACTATATCATGATTAAGGGATCAATTCAACAGGAAGATATAACAATTATCAATGTATATGCACCTAACTACAGGGCACCAGTTTATCTAAAAGATTTATTAACGGACTTAAAGGGAGACTTAGACCCCAATACAGTAGTACTGGGGGACTTCAATACTCCACTCTCAGAAATAGACAGATCATCCGGTCAGAAGATCATCAAGGATACAGTAGATTTAAACGACACTATAGCCCAAATGGATCTAACAGATATATACAGAACTTTCAATCCTACAGCTAAAGATTTTACATTCTTCTCAGCAGTACATGGAAGCTTCTCTAGGACTGACCACATACTAGGCCATAAAGCAAGTCTCAGCAAATTCAAAAGAATTAGAATCATACCATGCAGCTTCTCAGACCATAAAGGAATGAAGTTGGAAATTAGCAACTCAGGAATCCCTAGAGCATACGCAAACACATGGAGATTGAACAACATGCTCCTGAATGAACAATGGGTCATAGAAGAAATCAAAAGAGAAATCAAAAACTTTCTGGAAGTAAATGAGGATAACAGCACAACATACCAAAACTTATGGGACGCAGCAAAAGCAGTGTTAAGAGGAAAGTTTATATCAATAGGTGCCTACATCAAGAAATTGGAAAGACACCAAATAGATGAGCTTTCAATTCACCTCAAGGATCTAGAAAACCTACAGCAAACCAGACCCAAATCTAGTAGGAGAAGAGAAATAATTAAAATCAGAGAAGAAATCAACAGGATTGAATCAAGAAAACATTACAAAAAATCAGCCAAACGAAGAGCTGGTTTTTTGAAAAAATAAACAAAATTGACACCCCATTGGCCCAACTAACTAAAAAAAGAAGAGAAAAGACCCAAATCAATAAAATCAGAGATGAAAAAGGAAATGTAACAACAGACACCACAGAAATAAAAAGAATCATCAGAAATTACTACAAGGACTTGTATGCCAGCAAACAGGGAAACCTATCAGAAATGGATAGATTCCTGGACACATGCAACCTGCCTAAATTGAACCAGGATGACATCGAAAACCTAAACAGACCCATAACTGAGACAGAAATTGAAACAGTAATAAAGGCCCTCCCAACAAAGAAAAGCCCAGGACCAGATGGATTCACTGCTGAATTCTACCAGACGTTTAAAGAAGAACTAACTCCAATTCTTCTCAAACTATTCAGAACAATCGAAGAAGAAGGAGTCCTCCCAAATTCTTTCTATGAAGCCAGCATCACCTTAATTCCTAAGCCAGAGAAAGATGCAGCACTGAAAGAGAATTACACACCAATATCCCTGATGAACATAGATGCAAAAATCCTCAATAAAATTCTCGCCAATAGAATGCAACAACACATCAGAAAGATCATCCACCCAGACCAAGTGGGATTTATCCCTGGTATGCAGGGATGGTTTAATGTGCCAAGACAATCAATGTGATACACCACATTAACAGACTGCAGAAGAAAAACCATATGATTATCTCAATAGATGCCGAGAAAGCATTTGATAAAATACAACACCCGTTCATGATGAAAACTCTAAGCAAACTGGGTTTGGAAGGAACACTCCTCAATACAATCAAAGCAATCTATGAAAAACCCACAGCCAACATCCTATTGAATGGGGAAAAGTTGGAAGCATTTCCACTGAGATCTGGAACCAGACAGGGATGCCCACTCTCACCACTGCTATTCAATATAGTTCTTGAGGTTCTAGCCAGAGCTATTAGGCAAGAAAAAGAAATTAAAGGGATACAAATTGGGAAGGAAGAACTCAAACTATCCCTCTTTGCAGATGACATGATTCTGTATTTAGGGGACCCAAAGAACTCTACTAAGAGACTATTGGAACTCATAGAAGAGTTTGGCAAAGTAGCAGGGTATAAAATCAATGCACAAAAATCAACAGCCTTTGTATACACAGACAATGCCACGGCTGAGGAAGAACTTCTAAGATCAATCCCATTCACAATAGCTACAAAAACAATCAAATACCTTGGAATAAACTTAACCAAAGACGTTAAAGATCTCTACGATGAAAATTACAAAACCTTAAAGAAAGAAATAGAAGAGGATACCAAGAAATGGAAAAAGCTTCCATGCTCATGGATTGGAAGAATCAATATCATCAAAATGTCCATTCTCCCAAAAGCAATTTACAGATTCAATGCAATACCAATCAAGATACCGAAGACCTTCTTCTCAGATCTGGAAAAAATGGTGCTGAAATTTATATGGAGGCACAAGAGACCTCGAATAGCTAAAGCAATCTTGTACAACAAAAACAAAGCCGGAGGCATCACAATACCAGATTTCAGGACATACTACAGGGCAGTTGTAATTAAAACAGCATGGTACTGGTACAGAAACAGATGGATAGACCAATGAAACAGAATTGAAACACCAGAAATCAACCCAAACATCTACAGCCAACTTATATTTGATCAAGGATCTAAAACTAATTCCTGGAGCAAGGACAGTCTATTCAATAAATGGTGCTGGGAAAATTGGATTTCCACGTGCAGAATCATGAAGCAAGACCCCTACCTTACACCTTACACAAAAATCCACTCAACATGGATTAAAGACCTAAATCTACGACCTGACACCATCAAATTATTAGAGAGCATTGGAGAAACCCTTCAAGATATTGGCACAGGCAAAGAATTTCTGGAAAAGACCCGGGAGGCACAGACAGTCAAAGCCAAAATCAACTATTGGGATTGCATCAAATTGAGAAGTTTCTGTACTGCAAAAGAAACAGTCAGGAGAGTGAAAAGACAACCGACAGAATGGGAAAAAATATTTGCAAACTATGCAACAGATAAAGGGTTAATAACCAGAATCTACAAAGAGATCAAGAAACTCCACAAAAACAAAACCAACAACCCACTTAAGAGATGGGCCAAGGACCTCAATAGACATTTTTCAAAAGAGGAAATCCAAATGGCCAACAGGCACATGAAAAAATGTTCAAGGTCATTAGCAATCAGGGAAATGCAAATCAAAACCACAATGAGGTTTCACCTCACCCCGGTTAGAATGGCTCACATGCAGAAATCTACCAACAACAGATGCTGGCAAGGATGTGGGGAAAAAGGGACACTAACCCACTGTTGGTGGGAATGCAAACTGGTCAAGCCACTATGGAAGTCAGTCTGGAGATTCCTCAGAAACCTGAAGATAACCCTACCGTTCGACCCAGCCATCCCACTCCTTGGAATTTACCCAAAGGAATTTAAATTGGCAAACAAAAAAGAGGTCTGCACCCTAATGTTTATTGCAGCTCAATTCACAATAGCTAAGACCTGGAACCAACCTAAATGCCCATCAACGATAGACTGGATAAAGAAATTATGGGATATGTACTCTTTAGAATACTATACCGCAGTAAGAAACAACGAAATGCAGTCATTTGCAACAAAATGGAGGAATCTGGAACACATCATGCTGAGTGAAATAAGCCAGTCCCAAAGGGACAAATACCATATGTTCTCCCTGATCGGTGACGACTGACTGAACACCAAGAGGGAAACCTGTTGGAGTGAAGTGGACACTATGGGAAATGGTGGCTTGATCAGCATAGCCCTGACTGTTAATGAACAACTTAATACATTATCCCTCTTAGTAGTTTTTTTATCTGTTCTACTTAATATGCCTGGTTTAGATCTGTAATTGATGCACAGTTATTCTTAAGTGTTGAAAATTAACTGAAATGTGATCCCTGTTGAACATGGTGGTGGGAATGGGAGAGGGAAGAGATGTATAATTTGGGACATGCTCAGGCTTACTTGCCCCAAGTGGTGGAGTTGGAAGCATACCAGGGGATTCCAATTCAATCCCATCGAGGTGGCATGTACCAATGCCATCTCACTGTGCCAGGTGATCAGTTTCAGTTCACAGTTGGTCATGGTGGAGGGACTGGGAGTCAAAGGGAGCACATAGACAAGTCTAGTACCTGCTAACGCTAACCGATGGAGTAAATAAAGGGGAGAGTGATCCAACATGGGAAGTGAGATACTCAGCAGACTCATAGAATGGCAGATGTCCTAAACATCACTCTGGCCTCAGAATCAGCCCTAAAGGCATTCGGAGCTGGCTGAAAAGCTCATGAGAGTATTTCAGGCATGGAAAGCCAAGACACTCTGGCAAAAGATCTCTGCGAGTGAGATCCCAGTGGAAAGAACAGGTCATCAAAGAAGGAGGTACCTTTTTCTGAAGGGAGGAGAGAACCTCCACTTTAACTATGACCTTGTCTAAACAAGATAAGAGTCGGAGAACTCAGAGGGCTTCCAAAGCCTTGGAAACTCATGACTGGAGCATAGGGAGATTACTGATGCCATAGACAGGAGTGTCAATTGGTAAAGTCAACAACAGGAGTCACTGTGCACTTACTCCTCATGTAGGATCTCTATCCTTAATGTGCTGTACATTGAGATTTAATGCTATAACGAGTACTCAAACAATATATTTCACTTTGTGTTTCTATGGGGGTGCAAACTGTTGAAATCCTTACTTAATGCATACTAAACTGATCCTCTGTAAAAAAAAAAAAAAGAAATTATCAATTCCCAACTTGACTCTCACTGGGATTAAACATGACAATAGGTCTGATCTGATTTCATCATCATTTAAAAAAAATCATCTATTATTTTTCACTTTATGTTTCTGTGTGGGAGCAAACTGTTGAAATCCATACTTGATGTATAGTAAGCTGATCTTCTGTATATTAAGATAATCAAAAATGAATCTTGATGTGAATGGAAGGGGAGAGGGAGTGGGAAAGGGGAGGGTTGTGGGTGGGAGGGACGGTATGGGGGGGAAGCCATTGTAATCCATAAGTCGTACTTTGGAAATTTATATGCATTAAATAAAAGTTAAAAAAAATAAAAAAATAAATGAATTCCTTTCTGTGTTTGTTCTACAATTTTCCACCTTATTATTCTCATCTTGGATGTATTAAGTGTATTGAAATTTCCTCTATTTTAAATAGTGTTGTATTATTTTTTGAACACTAGTTTATTTTGTTAAAGAAAATTGCTACAAGTGAAATTACTGATTGCAACATGAAATTCTTAAATCTTCATATGACAAAACAAAAGCCATTTTTCAGGTTTTTTAATTTTCCTTTTTTCAATTACCAATAATATTGCGTATTTCTGTTGTTACAGTCTATTTTTATGTGAATTATTTTTCATGTTATTGACACTTGATTTTTGTATTTGCCTGATTATTCTTTAAAAGCTGTTAATAGAGCCGGCACCGTGGCTCACTTGGTTAATCCTCCGCCTCCGCCTGTGGTACCGAAATCCCAAATGGGCACCGGTTTTAGACCCGATTGCTCCTCTTCCAGTCCAGCTCTCTGCTGTGGCCTGGGAAAGCAGTAGAGGATGGCCCAAGGGCTTGGGCCCTGTACCCGCATGGGAGACCAAGAAGAAGCACCTGGCTCCAGGCTTCGGATCGGAGCAGCTCTGGCTGTAGCGGACATTTGGGGAGTGAACCAATGGAAGGAGGACCTTTCTCTCTGTCTCTCTCTCTGTGTGTCTGTAATTCTATCTGTCAAATAAATAAAAATAAATAAAAATAAAGGCTTTTAATAGTACATAAAAGTAATACAATGTCATACTTCTTGCATATATACTTATCATTTATCCATTTAGTTGTTAAGATGTTACATTATAGTGTAATATAATTGAAATCATTTTAACACATAATTTCTTCTTCTGATATTGTATATCAGAGGTCATTTAACTGTTAACCTGTAACTGTCTTTGAGACCTTTATGAGTTTTTCTTATATAGATTTTCATATAGCCACCAAAGATTAATTACATGTAATTTATTGTGATTATTTAACTCATTTTTCCTCTATTTATAGAGCCATCTTCCCAACATTATCAGCTCAAAAATTTTTGGTTTAGTAAAATAGTAAGGTATAGGGGCCAGCATCGTGGCACAAAGGGTTAAGCCACTGCCTGCAGCATGCCATCCCACATGGGCAGCGCTTCAAGTTCCAGCTGTCCCACTTCCAATCTAGCTCCCTCTTAATGTACTTGGGAAAGCAGCACGGGATGGCACAAGTGTTTGGGTCCCTGTACCTATGTGGGAGATCCATAAGAAGTTCCTGGCTCCTGGCTTCAGCCTAGGCCGGCTTTGGCCCTTGTGGTCATTTGGGAAGTGGCTCAACAGATGGAAGACCTCTCTCCCTCCCTCCTTAACTCCCTCCCCTCCCCCCTCTAACTCTGCCTTTCAAAAAAATAAAATAGATCTTTAAAAAATGGTAGCATTTTATAAATACCTTTATGTACATTGAGGGAATTTATTTTATGCTGTTCATTTCCCAGTTTTTTTTAACTTTTATTTAATGAATATAAATTTCCAAAGTACAGCTTATGGATTACAATGGCTTTCCCCCCCCATAAATTCTTCTTTTTTTATTTAATAAATGTGAATTTACAAAGTGCAACTTTTGTATTGTTGTGGCTTCCCCCCCAACCTCCCTCCCTCCCGCGGCTCTCCCCTCTCCCATTCCCTCTCCCATCCCGCCCTTCATCAAGTTTCATTTTCAATCACCTTCATATACAGAAGATCACCTTAGCAAGGATTTCAACAGGCTGCACACACACAACCGCACAAGGTATAGGGCATTGTTCGACTAGTAGTGTTGTTTTTAAGTTTCATAGTAAAACACATTAAAGACAGAGATCCTATGTGGGGAGCCTGTACTCTGTGACTCCCGCTGTTGATTTAACAATTGGCACTCTTATTTATGACATCAGCAATCACCCGAGACTTTTTCTCCCCTATAACTTCCCTCCCACCGCAACCCTCCCCTCTTCCGCTTCCTATCCCCTTCCATTCACATCAAGATTCATTTTCGATTCTCTTTATATACAGAAGATCAGTTTAGTATATATTAAGTAAAAATTTCATCAGTTTGCACCCACACAGAAACACAAAGTGAAAAATACTGTTTGAGTACTAGTTACAGCATTTAATCACAATGTACAGCACATTAAGGACAGAGATCCTACATGAGGAGTAAGTGCATAGTGACTCCTGTTGTTGATTAACAAATTGACACTCTTTGTTTATGGCGTCAGTAATCTCCCGAGGCTCTTGTCATGAGTTGCCAAGGCTATGGAAACCTTCTGAGTTTGCCAACTCTGATCATATTTAGACAAGGTCATAGTCAAAGTGGAAGAAGTGGCAGTTCTCTCCTCCCTTCAGAGAAAGGTACCTCCTTCTTTGATGACCTGTTCTTTCCACTGGGATCTCTCTCACAGAGATATTTGATATTTCATTTAGGTTTTGTTTGTTTGTTTGTTTTGCCAGAGTGTCCTGGCTTTCCATGCCTGAAATACTCTCACGGGCTTTTTAGCCGGATCTGAAATGCCTTAAGGACTGATTCTGAGGCCAGAGTGCTGTTTAGGACATCTGCCATTCTATGAGTCTGCTGTGTATCTTGCTTCCCATGTTGGACCATTCTCTTCCTTTTTTTATTCTATAGGTTAGTATTTTCACACTACTCTTGTTTATGTGACCCCTTTGACTCTTAGTCCTATCATTATGATCAATTATGAACAGAAATTGATCACTGGGACTAGTGAGATGGCATTGGTACATGCCACCTTGATGGGATTGAATTGGAATCCCCTGGTATGTTTCTGACTCTACCATTTGGGGCAAGTCCAATTGAGCAAGTGCCGAACTGTACATCTCCTCCCTCTTTTATTCCCAATCTTATATTTAACAAGGATCACTTTTCAGTTAAGTTTCAACACTTAAGAATAACTGTATTAATTACAGAATTCAACCAACAGTATTAAGTAGAACAAACAAAAAAATACTAAAAGGGATAAAGTATTAAGTTGTTCATCATCAGTCAGGGCAAGAACTGATCAAGTCACCATTTTGCATAATGTCCATTTCACTTTAACAGGTTTCCTTTTTGGTGCTCGGTTAGTTGTCACCGATCAGGGAGAACATACCAGCACTTCTGAGCATTAACCATCTGGGACCGGGAAGGAACAAACTCCTCCCTCTTAAGACCACTCACTGCCAGGTAGTGTCTCCAGCTGGAGCTGCTGATGGGAAAAGGGCGGGAGGGTGACGCGGTGAGCCACAGTGACTGTGGCTCGGCGCCTCCCTCCGTGCCCACAAGCGCGCAGGGTCGTGGAAGATGCAGCGGTGGCCACGGGCCGGTGAGGGGACCTGGGGAAGGAAAGGGCCAGCTCTTCAGCCCTGGGTCCCAGGGAACCTTCCCACCGCTCCGGAAGAAAGGAGGACTCCCCGGCTCATCCTAAAACGACGCCGGGCCTCTCTGAGCTCTGGCAAATGCGGGCCAGGGTGGCTGAGCCAGCGAACACCGGGGCCCCCACCCGAGCGGCGCGCCGGTGGTCTGGGAGTAGCGCCCGGCGCAGATGGCGCTGGCAGCGACTTGGGTGCTCCAGCGTGGGCAGTCACTCCTGGCTCTAACCAGCATCATTGGGCGAACTGTGGCCAGAGGCCCCCGCGGGGAGCCCGGGCAGGGCAGGGACGGGAGGCGGGGGTCTCTCCAGTCAACCTCTATGCCAGCGCGCCGTCCCCGACAATTAAACCTCGGAAGACAGCGCGGCTGGCTGGGACCCCCAGAGACCACCCCTGCAGGCCAACAAAGCCCCCGCACACGCTCCCACCCCGCTGTCCTGTGTCTCTCCCGTTCGGCCTTTGGTTCCCTGAATCCTCTTTAGGGCAGCGAGACTGGAGCTAGGCGTCGGCCTTCCCCCGCCCTGAACCGGGCGATGCGCGCAGGTGTCGCACATCCGAAAAAGCCCACGCCCAGATCTGTCCGTGGGGAATGGAACGCGCACACTCCTGCGCGCGCCCAGCCCGGCCCCTGAGCTCCTTGCCCCACCAGCACCAGGGCGACACACCTGGCGCCCTCCGGGTCGCTCGCTGCCCCGGAAGGCGCTGCGCTGGGCCGCAGCGACCTCTCCACACCCGACTGCCACAGGGAGCTCTCCGAGTAGAGCTTCCCGGAACGCATGGGACGTGGGCACGGACGCCGAAGTTGGCCACGGACCGGAGGAGGCAGCGGGTGCTCGCCCGCGCCACCGGCGCTGTTTTTCGGCTGTGCCCTCGGCCGGGCGCTCGTCCCCTTCCTGGAGCCGGCACCCGCGGGTGTGTCCGGGACCCGTGACGGAGAAGGGGCTTGGCGACCTGCTTCGCCAGCGCGGAGAGCGCCCGGCAGATCCCTCGGCCGCTGTTCTAGGGAACCCAGCAGCTCCCCGCGCCCGCTTCTGCTCCTGCCGCTGCCGTCGCCGCCCCCGAGCAGGACCAGGTGTCACCGCCAGACGCGCACCGAGCCACTCACGTTCTCGCGCCGCGCCCACCGCTCAGAGACCCGGAGCCCACCGCCGGTCAGGACGCTGGAGTGCCAATGTTCAGTGCCGGAGGAAGCTGTCGCTTCTGGTAGCCCAGCCGGGCCGCCCCTAGGCTGGTGGCCCGCGCCCACGCGTCTGACGCTCGGACTGCGGCGTGCGTCCGCCCGCGACCCCGGCGAAGGGAGGCCGGCCCCGCGCCGGCGCACGCCCCGCGTCGAGCTGCGGCGTCTCCTCCGCGTCCTCAGTCCCCGGCCTCGCCTTCCTCCTCGGCGCCTCCGGGGCAGCCCCTCCCGCTCGGCGGCGGTGCCGCTGGGCTGCAGCCGCCTGCGCCTCGGGGACTGGGGGCCCTCACCTGACTGGCCGGGCGCGCAGCCGCCCACCTTCGTCCTCCCGGGAGTGATGTGGTGGTGAGAGTGGGGAAGAGGCGGGAGCGTTCCGGGACCGGGGCGCCTAGAATTTAGCCTCTGTAGACGTTCTTGCTACTCTCGTGAGTTTAGGTTTCTGAGGGAAGTCTCTGACGTTTTCCCCCTTTTCTCTTCAAACGTTTCCTTTCTGCGAAACTCTTCCGCAGTTGAGTTGGAGTGGGTGTTCTGTTGCTGATTTTGCACGCGTGCTTTGCAGACCGCCCTCAGCAAGGGGAGCCTTCAGCCAATGTCTCTTCGCGGCAGGTAAGGGGTCTGACTTGTTCCCCGCGAATAGGGTCAGGTCACATTTGCTTATTGCAGCTTCAGGAGCGTTATGGAGAATGTGTTGCAATGTAATTCAGAATGGAGATTTTTCTAGACGTGCAGAGTTTGAGTGAACAATGCACGCTGCATGGTTCGGGCCCCGGAGCCCCCCTCTCCACAGTGTTCCATACCTTTAGCCTAACATCAGAGGCCTCATATTCTCCTGGCGCCAGCGACCCCAATCACTCACCTGCCAGCTCCTGCCCCACTTGACCATTGAGTGCAGGTCCTGGCTCTCACTGGGCACCCTGCAGCCCTGCTTCCTGTCCCTCCTGCTCTAGTTTAATGCAAGAAAATCTTTGTAGTCCCCTCACCACCATCCACAACTGCTTCACCCTCTGCCTCGAGGTGGGTGCTTGGGGTGGGATTCAGGAGGAGCAGGAGCGGCTGGCACTCATCCTCGAAGGCCCTGACAACCCCTCCCCCCCCACACACACACACCACCTCCACCCACTGGGGTCTCCCTGAATGTCCTTCTCCTGTCCTCTGGCTGCCCCTCCACCTCAGCCACTGATTGGAGGCAGGAGTTTTCTGTTCATCTTCGTTTCCAGTGAATGCCACAGGACAAAGCTGCGAGGTGGGGAAGGGACACCCTTTTCTGCTCAGTTCTTGCCAGGGTTCCATGTAGCAACTTGTGCCCTGGGCACTGAAGCAGCACCGTGGAATCCACCTGTGTGAGTCTCCTAAACGCTCTTATTAAATTATAACCTCTTCTTGCAGTTGTGTTTTGTCTTCTGGCCCTAGCCCTGGACCTTGAAGGCCAAATAGAATGGACAGCATCTGGTTCTGGTGGGGTCAGGGGGTGTTGAAGGAATGAGCACATGGATTGAACCTTGGGTATGGTTTTCTCCATCTCTCAAGGTAGAATAGCAACATACAGGGTTATTGTCAGGGTCAATTTATTTTTTTTTATCTTTTATTTAATGAATATAAATTTCCAAAGTACGACTCATGGGTTACAATGGCTTCCCCCCCCATACCGTCCCTCCCACCAACAACCCTCCCCTTTCCCACTCCCTCTCCCCTTCCATTCACATCAAGATTCATTTTCGATTATCTTAATATACAGAAGATCAGCTTAGTATACCTTAAGTAAGTATTTCAACAGTTTGCTCCCACACAGAAACATAAAGTGAAAAATAATAGATGATTTTTTTTAAATGATGATGAAATCAGATCAGACCTATTGTCATGTTTAATCCCAGTGAGAGTCAAGTTGGGAATTGAAAATTTCTTTCTTTTTTTTTTTTTTTTTACAGAAGATCAGTTTAGTGTACATTAAGTAAAGATTTCAGTCGTTTGCACCCCCATAGAAACACAAAGTGAAATATACTGTTTGAGTACTCGTTATAGCATTAAGCCTCAGTGTACAGCATGTTAAGGACAGAGATCCTACATGAGGAGTAAGTGCACAGTGACTCCTGTTGTTGACTTTACCAATTGACACTCCTGTTTATGGCATCAGTAATCTCCCTATGCACCAGTTATGAGTTTCCAAGGCTATGGAAGCCTGTCAGGGTCAATTTAAAGCACCAGACTGCATCAAGGACATAGTCAGTACTCAACAAATTCTAGTTTGAAAAGGAATTGTTTGTTAACATGCTTGTCAAACACGTGCATGCTTGAATAGAAAGCACAAAGCCAGAAGAGGGGAAAACTCTGGAGAAAGTGGTAATGACAGTGATAGCATCAAAGATTTGATATTGCACAGTAGTTGTAGTAATAGCAAATTATTGTATCATTTTAATTTCCAGCTTATTATTTCAATTGCATTGCAGCCCCGCATAGCTGGGGATTAGTCTGTGGAGAGGATGAGCTGCAGGGAGAACCAAACAGCTGCTGCAGGACGAGCTGAATTGAAGGCAGCATGGGAGGAGGGGCCAGAAGAATGAGCTGGAAAAGGATTAGAAAGACTCCTGATTGGGCAAAAGGACTTTCTACTGCCGACGATTGGATTTGCTTGGCGATGCACGAGGCATTCTGATTTGGCTGCACATGGCCAGTGATACCCACAACCTCCTGGCCCCAAGTGCTCTCCCCTGCCCATCCCTAAGCCTATTCTATCCCCGTGGCCCTTACATCCCAGGCTTCGCTCCATCTTCTAACCCAGGTAAGGACTGCGTAATAAGGTACATCGGTTGCCTTCATCACTTGATGTTAATAGAATGTTCCTTGTGCCTGGTGCTGCTGTAAGGACTTTGCACTGATTATCTCACTTAATCTACGGCTATCCCAAGTGGTGTGTGCTTTTATCGCTCCTGGTTCAGAAAAGGAGGCGAGAGAGGTTAAGTACTTCGCAGAGGTCACAGTGCTGGCAGCAGAGATGAGGCTCGGACATGATGGCTCTGGAGGCAGCAGTCGTGGTGCTGTGCCACACTGCTGGACAGGGACAGCGCAAGGAAAGTTTGCCAGTTTTGACAGCCACAGCAGAATGCCAGTGCATTGAAACAGCTATGTCAGGAAGTCTTGGAGCCCCCCAGTGGTACCCACAGTGAATATGCCTCAGCTTTCTCCCTCTCTTTCTCTACACGTCCACTTGTTTCTTCTCTCAACTAGTTTTCCAACCTAATTTTCTTTTTTAGAAAGATTTATTTGAAAGGCAGAGTTACAGAGGGAGAGACAGAGAGTGAGAGATCTTCCATCCACTGATTCACTTCCCAGATGGCCAAATTGTTGATCTGGGCCAATCTGAAGCCAATAGCCATGAGCTTCTTCCAGGTCTCCTACATGGATGCAG